>NC_135562.1:15073795-15441295 GCF_964340395.1 Glandiceps talaboti | reverse complement strand
GCCTTGGTTGGTAGAACTGTCTTCACACAACAGAATGCCTTGGGGCAATGCAGGATATAGACGGTATGTGACTATTTAATACTGTACAGTTTTGTATCTGTTACATAACATGTGCCTATTGAAAGATTAAAACCAGTTGAAAATAACCGTTGGATTTGACTTTGATTACTTCAAATTAGGAGAGTTATATCCAGACCAGCTACAACAAGGACAAGCTAACAATTCCATCAAAACTTCAGTTTGACAGATGGAGTATTCCAAGTTAATATCCACATTGAAAAGTCTAACGGCACATATAGGGTGTTGTCATTCAAATTTCTACTGTCAGGAACTCAATGATATCCCTTGAATCATGTGTTACAACAAGTACAGGAAATGTGTACAACTTAAAAAAAGTGATCAGTTTTTTTCGAAGAAAGTTCACGAAACACAGCCAGAACATAGTATGTCTACAACTGATGCGTAAAGGTATGTCAGACACATACTTTCTATAGAAAACTTAGAAGTTTCATTCAAAACTAGCCACCATTCTACCAGTCATTTCACAAGCAATTCATTCAAAATTCTGTCCTGAATCTAAAAGACGACCACTTTACCTTTGTTTTTGTTTTTGTTTTTGCTTGTACTCCTGCGTCTGATTCTAAGCCCCATTTTTCTCGGTAAGAACGTCGCGGGTTGTCAACAACTAGACATTTGAAGTATATGAACGCCTATGGACAAGTACGTCTGTCTGTCTTCTATGTGTGTGCCTACTTCACGTTTGTTTTACTTCACCTGCATAATCAGTCACACTGATTGCCTCAGTAGGTCACAGGTCATATGCAAATGAGCACTATTCAAATTCATAGAATTAGGTCACTAAAGGAAAGGGGAGAGACTGATAACAAGAGATCAGAAACCTTTTCTGGACAAGTTGGCTTTCAAAGTTTCATCTTTTTTGGTAAGCAATATTTTAAAAACTTCTTTAGTTCATTGCACTCATACTTTTAAATGGATATCAGAGGACTACTTTTGATACACTTTGTCAGACTTTGTCATCATACCTGCGCTATCCTAGCATATAACTGTCAACTATTTGTTGTAAAGTTCTTGGTATGTAGATACCAAATTATGCGAGTTGGTGATATCATTATTCTTACGCTCAATGTCAAATATACGGGTCATGATCTGTTTCGGCATTGTGATATGTGATATGTGTTTTATTGTCATATATATACTGATACATATATAATGAAATGTGCATTGATTTTGCGTGTAATGAAAAATTTACAAAAACAATATTCTGTAGAGGACTCCTAACACGAAATTGATGCGTCAATAGAGAACTTAAATTGATTCATTAAGAGTGCGGACTGCAGTCAATATTTTTAGCATACATCGAAAATAATATCAGCATTCTCTTACTTACTCAAATCACTAAAATGCAAGCAGGGAGCGGCACGCTGTAATCTAAAAATTTTACAATGGTATGCCAACCTATCCTTGAACCAGAGGAATTTTTTTTGTTCATTTCATCATCATAAATATCTATCTGGCCTGTGTAGTAATGGTAATAAAACTATAACAGTAGTAAAACTGTACAGCTGGTAGAACTGCAGCAGGAATGATGGCACCACTGCAGCAGAATGGCACTGCAGAAATGCAAACACTGCTGAAACAATAACTGCCAAAACAACGCAGCAGAAACGATGACACGGCAGCAGAAATGATGGTACTGCAGCAGGACTAATGGCATCATTGCAGCAGAAACGACGGCACCACAGCAGCAGAAACGATAGCACTGCAGAAATGTTAACACTGTTGAAATTATAACACTGCCAAAACAACGGAAATGATGACACTGCAGCAGGAACAATGGCATCATTGCAGCAGGAACAATGGCATCATTGCAGCAGAAATGACGACACCACTGCAGCATAAATGATAGCACTGCAGCAGGAACAATGGCATCATTGCAGCAGAAATGACGACACCACTGCAGCAGAAATGATAGCACTGCAGAAATTTTAACTGTTGAAACGATAACACTGCCGAAACAATAACACATGGCGAAGCAATAACAATAGCACTGCAGAAATGCTAACACTACTGAAATGAAAACACTGCCGAAACAATAACACATGGAGAAACAATAACACAGAAATGAGACAGCAGCAGAAACAATAGCACCAATGATAACATTGCTGAAATGTAACATTGCCGAAATGAAACAGCACAGAAATGACGACACTGCAGCAATGATAAAACATGGTCAAATTGGAGAGAAATTATTGTTATGAGTACTGAAAAATATAACTAAGGCTTCCAAATTTTAAAATATTTTTTTCCAACAGGGTTTAATAAGTACAATAACTACTGTCAGTGTCACTGTGAATTTTCCAATGATAGGCAAATAGGTATCATTATACCATGCATGAGCCAGGGTAAACAAAAAATATGGAATATAACTCGTCATTCTACGTCATGACAACACACATCTATGTCAAGACAACGCGTGTCTACGTCACTGGTTTTGCAGTGTTTGAAATATGACTCAAAACATTCAAAATTGCCATTACCTTCCCCCGATTTTTCTTTGATATTATTACTGGTGCTGGTATAATACCGGAAAATACTCATGATCTAAGGCCCCTTAGGTCACTCATATTTTCCTTGGCTGAACGAAAAAAACCATTGGGGAATAACATCTAAGTAAATCTATTATATGACTCTGACCATTAGTTGTCAATAAGAAAGGTGTTCAACCTCTATTAAAATGTGATATTTACCATATTCACAATCATTAAATGATTATCTATCAGTGAGTCTATTTTGTGATATCCTTTTTGACTTTACCAGAACAACAAGTGAATGTAAAAATGATTTAAAATTAATGTCAAGGTTGCATGTTTATCATTATCACATGTTTAACAGTTTCAATGCAGTACTGTCCATCCATACATTATACATCCCACCTCTATTCCCATTCAACTCCTAATTACATGTAATAGCCCAGCCAGACTCTGATGTCGTTATGTATTATTAGTAGACAACAAACCTTGGTAACTGTATGTAAAGGGAACCAAATTTGAAATTTGTTATGATTGAAGTTACCAGTAATGACGTACACAATTGCGACACATCTGACGCTACTAAATTCTGTACAAAGACACATACCACCTACTTTGGTAAGGTATCAATATATTGCAGTAGTTTGTCATCCATACTTCGATTGGAAATCCTATAACTACATGTATGTCCCTAAAGTTTAGGTAACTCCTGCCTGCCTGACCATAACTCACGAAATGTAAACAGAGAGAGACTCCCTGCCTCCACAACACATGAAAGAATCATATAGCTTTCATTCAAATGGATATCATCTCTTATAAACAATAGAGTCTCTGACTGAGATGACAGCTGTATAGCATCTGCTTTAAATGATTACTAACACTTACAGAAATAAATATGTCTATTAACACATACTTGATGTGAAAGTAAAGAGGAAGATGTCTATTTTCAGATAATCAATATATTCAGAGGTCATGATTCCTTTGCACAACATATAAACTGCCATGATTTAGTTTTGATGTCAAATCTTAAGAACCATAAATTTTTGAATGCAATCTTTCATAGAGTAACATTCTCAGCTGAATACAAGAAGTACAGTTATATTTTCACTGGCCTGGAATCTTGAAAAATCAATGCACCAAATCAATAAACCAATTTTATTATGGCTTCCTACTTGAAAAATCAGTGTGAAACAACAACGAACAAGTCCTTGTTTGTAACTCAATAAATTGTACAAGTTTTAAAAAGTGTAAAAATCGTTGTACAATGTCAAACTTTTTACATGTTTTTTGGCATTTTGTAAAGTATTGAGTTACAAACATAGACTTGTTCGTTGTTGTTTCACACTGATTTTTCAAGTACGAAGCCATGACAAAATTGGTTTTTAAATTTAAAAAATCCAAAATAAGTACCCAATCCTCATTCATATGGCCATTTTAATCCTTTTTCTAAATAGGCCTTCTAAGTTGTGATAGAAACAACACAAACACCAAGTAAATATGATTGACATCTTCTTTCTTTTCCAATTAGATTTTAAACAAGTCACAAACAGATTTTAATAAGACTAATCAGATTGCAAAAAAAAAAGCACTTCCAGGGTGTCCTCTAAACTAATTTGATGTGCCATTGACGCACACAATTTCTAGAGACTCACGACAATTTGCAATCTCGCAAGCACAGCACATATTTCAGCTGGAGCAACGCATGAAGCAATGAAACACTGCATCTTGGATGGTGCCATAAAAGAGGCTGTGGTTTTTAAAATTTGCAAAATTTATTATTCCCCTATCTCTTACTATGTGGCGACTCACAAGAAATCCTTTTTTTCTCATATTTGACTCACAACAAAATTTGGCTAGCATCCTTAGAGGTCACACTGCTTAAGACATCCATCCACTTTATAGCAACACGACAACTAGCCAGGTATCACAATTAATTTTACAATTTCACTTTCAAATATTTTTGTTTTGATGATGGAAAATAATCATGACGATCGACTTAATCGCAGTTTCAGACTCCCAGCAGAAATGTATCTTGTATTTTCACACCTTCAATAAACCCCCAAAAGAACAGATTATCACTAATAAATGCAGGAGAATGTTTTGAGGCAGTATTTATCAAGAGATTGGATAAATGTAAGATCCACTTATTTCAAGGTCTGTGGGAGTACATTGGCATTTTCAAGACATCAAAACAACTCAGAAATGTGATAATCTCGTTGCTGACAGCAGTCTTTGAGACTGCAAGAATACACTCAGTATTGCTTAAACACCCCATAACGTGAACTGACCTTGAATAACCCCAAACTTCAGCTTACATGATACATACATGTCCATTGAACTGTGTCATACCTTGTGCGTCATCACTCATGTAAACAACTTTGACATTTTACACAGAGACGAAAGAACATGTAATCCTTACAACTTCATCAAAACAGTGATGTGATGATATTTTTACCATCAATCATCACTAGATATCACAAAATATTAAATAGACGTTTTGTTAATATTCCAGTTTCCTGTTTAAAAGAGAAGAGGAAAATAATGACATAAAATACTTTCCACATGGAAAAATAAAGGATTAACCTGTCAGTGTTGTTGCAATTCTCAGGTTTTAATGGTAAACATAATATTTAGGGCATATTTGACATATGCAAAACAAGGAATGAATTCAGGGAAATAGTTCATATTGCAGGCTGTATACACAGTGAGAATTGTGGTATATAATGTCTACAACTAGACATTAAAATCTAGCATCAAAAAAATAAAAAACATATTTTCCGTTTTCATGTATAATTTTTGAAAAACACAAATGAAAACTGCCTAACTGAATTGGATAAACAGAAGTTTTCCACAAATTTTAACGACCTTTTGTCACATTCCACAAGGTCAGTAAAAATAATTTTCAAAATTTTACAAAAACTTGCTTTGGTTTTTGTCTTCTTTTTTTTTCTATCACTATGTTGTTGTTGTTTTTTTCACCTGTGTTGTAATGTCGATAGCTTGGTTTATTCCACGCCTTCAGTTTCATTCATTATTACTTTTAGACCTTGACGAAGACCTCCCATGTGGGTGGGGGGAGTGAGGGGAGGAGGTTGAAATGTTGGCAAATAAGGTTTAAATGTACACTAAAAGAACTTGTTGACCTTTTAAAAGATCAATAAATTTCATTAAATTATACAATTAGAAGATAATTTTTTCCAATTTTTTGACATAACTTATATGTCCAGAGCTCTATCAAATCCAATTTTGAAGACAAACTATAAATAGTTGAAAGGAAATAAGTCATTATATAATATTTACTGAGTGTTATTACTAACATTACATATCATAAGCCATCAATCATATTCCATTTTATATTAACATTGCTATTATCATTTTTGTTATGATATTGAACGCTATCTCTATTTCATATCTTAATATTATCATGGCTTTGATGCAATTAATTTCAGCATACCTAGATTCTGTGCAAATAGATCTGTCACTTGTCAACGTTCAAGAGTCGTTCTCAGTATAGGTAGGGTGATAGGTGTTTTCTGATCTAAGATTCTAAAGTTTTAGAACCCCTGAGTTCTGATAGTGGGGAAATCAGGTTTAACATTCACTATGTGTACACGTAAGTTAGTAATTGTAAGTTATAAATATGTAAATGTCATACAAACATCACTTCCCAACATTTCAATCTTGGTAAGGTGATAGCTTTTTAGGGGTCAGAGATTCAGTTCTCCTAAGGTTTTAAAACTCAAAAATATTCATGTTTTACCTTTCAAAACAAGGAACTCTGTAGCAAAATAGAAATATCATCATATTTGACCAGCATTTTTTTTACCCCATTCATTAATATATCTGGTAAAATTTCCTCTGCTATTTGCCATAATCTAGAAAGGACAGCCTTGTGAAAAACGTTGAGAATTCTAATATACTTTACCCTAAACCTGTATGCGTACTAATGAAGACAAGTTTTTCTTGTTCAAGGTCAAACTGATAAAAAATTAGGTCTTTTTGTACGTCACCACACAGTAAGAGATAGGGGAACATCAAATTTTGGTTGGTTACAAGAAATTACTATACGTCACTGGTGCGTCAAATTGGCTGGAGGTCAAAGGTATACAACCTTTCATAGCTCACTACCACAGTTACTAAAGTATGGATGGAAGCACTTAAATACTTATAATCTATACTTGTGTATAAAGGTACATTCGGTATTTCTGTTATGCGTTGGGAAATTTTAAAGTGAACAAAGGGAAGGAGGGGGGAAGGGAGGTGTCCTAGCAAATCTTACACACATTTCCATAACTTTTGCCCTTATTTGAGAGGGGAACTGGAAATCTGACAAAATTGGCAATGATTTCAATAAGCCACCATGCAGAAATAGTAGAAATGATAGAGGGGCCTGATGGGATAATGAAATGACCTCTTCCACCATAGAGGGCGCTATACCCAAAACAGATATCAGACTCTGGCAATGTTCTAACCCTACACTAATCAACATTACACTACTGTTTATACACCCCGGATATAAAACAACATTCCCTTCTAAGCTAACCCATCCCACAGTCTCTTTTAACAACACACTTTTCTGAGTTAGTAAACAATAGTTAGGAAAATCTAAGCAGGACTTTTATCTGTGATTACGATAATCCCACTGAACATATAATCCTATCATATCTGATGGCTTATGGTATTTTCTGATACATAATCTTATTTCTGGATAGCTAATCTTCCCATCAGTACTAAATATATAATCCTCTAATTTCTGATACATAATTTTATTTCTGGATAGCTAATCCTTCTAGATCTGCCCATGAACTTCAAAACAAACATTAATATCATTTAACCCAATAAAACTGATTCATTTGCAGAAGCAATGCCCAAATACGCTTCACAACAGAAAGTAGAATACTGTGAGTACCTTTTTTAATAAACAGCAAAAAATAACACCCAAAACATTAAAACTCGGCCTGTACCCCTTTCATAATAACGTTACCTTGCCTGTATAAAAACAGGTCATATTTTTTCATTCTACAGTAAAGTGATGTGTATGTTTATGTCATTTACTTCCCAATGAATTATTGTCAAAGGGAGATTGATATATAAATGGAGAGAGATAAATTATGGAATCTACCTATTTTGCCCAATTACTACTGCTGTAAGTGTGTGTTTGGAGAGATGGGTTCTATCCTTTGTTCTCACTGACCTTTCAGTAAAACACAAGATATTAAGTTCAACCCTAATAAGCACTTGGTTTCTAGAAAATAATTATATCCTGGAAATACTGTGTTAGCCTTTAAAATTGAAGGTTAAATGAACACTGAGTTCTGCATGAACACATAACACATATATATGTAACAAAATATTATGTATCATTGTAAACCACAGACAGGCCTCTTTCTGACAACGTCTGGACACATATTGCAATATTATTTTTTTTGCTGCGTCAGTGCACAAATATGCCCTGGTTTGTTAGATTGATATGAAATTATCATTCCCTAGAATTCTCAATTCCATTAATTGTCACGCTACAGTTGTTTAGCAATCAACGATGTATCACATGGCCATTTTGATTGAATAAATATTTGTAACTGTGTTTGTTCTCAGCGATTGCAAATCTTCTAGAATGTGGTTATTTTAAAAAGATGACTAAAAATAGTACCCTAGACCTAATTGATTTTGTCGTAATCTTGACCTTGACCTTAGAGTAGGGACTAGCCCTTGGCTTACACTCTACTGATCATACTCAACAACTAGAACGATACAATATTTAGCACAACATTCTGTCCTCAATCTCGCTATTTCACACCTATTCACTGGTCCACCGTTGTCTCATGTGACTTGGCATACATGCATATTTATTAGATGCACACTGAATATTCATGATTTTCTCCTTTATTACCCAGTTTCCAAAACATCAGTAGTGAATTCTGTCCCTTGAAAACGATAAAATCCTAAACCTGCCAATTTGACTGACAATGATAAATGCTCACAGTGGCTATGACCATGATGGAAGACCATATAGATGTAAATTCAGAAGTGAATTCACTTAGTATGGTACTTGTGTCTATGGGGACACCACTGATCATTTAAGCTTGGCTGGACATCAAGGGCTCCAATCCTGTCACACTACACGTGATATATGTAGTAAATGGAACATTTATACACTTTTGGGTAATGTGCAACTTTTACATGTAAACTGTGTAATCATTCAAATACAGAGGTGGAGTACATGTACCTGCAGAGGGTCAGCAAAAAGGCAACAAAATGTTTTTTTGCACCTTACACACACATGCACACACACACACACACACATGCACACACACACACACACACACACACACACACACACACACACACACGCGCGCACACACATGCACTTACATGTAAACACACACTTTCTGTACACTCATGTATACACAACACACATGTAGACATACACGTACATAACACACATGTACACACACAAACACACACACACACACACACACACACACACACACACACACACACACAAAACACATAAGTGCATGCACGTATATAGTGTACACCCACACCCCATACAAAATACATACACACAATCATCTGTTAAAAAGGTGAATATGAATATTACATGTTGTGCAGCATAACCATTCTTAAATGACAAGTCACACGGTAAGACATTTATGTGAGTCCAGCTTATTACTGGAAATGAACACTTATCTGTTAACAATATCTATTATAGTACCCAGACAGTGAGTGCTACATCAAGACATATCATTTAATGCCTCGAGGCAATCTAGTACATTCAAGGTTCTTTTTTTTATTGCATTGAATACAAAATTATCGAAATCCAGTTATTTCTACAAAAGGGACAATGGCCAGAATGTTGCTATGGCAACTAGGTGAATACGTGACTGCTTTGCAACATCTTAGGATGACGAGAGATGAGAAAAAACGATACTGATATGAATCATATGAGTGCAGGCGTTACTGCACTCACGTCCTTCATTTCCCAAGGGTACACTTTCAAGGTCATTGTATAATCTGTTCCACAATGAATCTTGTCACACTGGTTTTCTGTCATCTCCACTCTACACTAAATGTCATGCTGGTTTGCTGTCATTTCTACTCTACACTAAACATCACATCACTTACACATCTAGTCTACATTACACTTGACATGACCACGCCCACTTTTTGTAGATTTTTTTGGACTGACAGTTCTTGATACAGATTATCAAATAAAATTGGACAAGACAATAATCCACTGCATAGTTTTCTTGTGGGGATCGACAAGAGCCCCTGTCGTCACCTGGAATGATTTTGAATCAGAATCGATTCCCCTTCACGAAAGCTAGGTTCTCTTTTTTCCTAATTTGTACTTAGTTGTGTAAATAAATAACCCCTAGGGGAGAAAGAGGACTGGCTAGTTTTAGCTGATTTAGTTGAATTGGTTCTACTCTGGTCTAGATCCGATACCTGTCCATGTTCTCTATGTTCACTATCCATGATTGTAGTCACTAGTGATCATAACATATATAGGAAACTAGACTAGTTCAAAACTACCTACTGGGTGATCATACAATGTCACACAGGCTCAACAAACAAACATCGTTCGTTTGGGGCAAAACCCCCTCTCCCTCCCCCTAAACAAATGTTCACAAGTGCGACATCAAACGTTTATAGATGATGTAAACTATGATGGAAACTGTAGCGGTCGAACTACTGCAATCGATGCAACGTAAAAACGTGATTGTAAACACATTAAAATACATGTACTACATGTATCAGATACCCAGCACCATATCTCACATTAGAAGTCAATTTTTGTCAACTTATCAACATCTCACTAGTAAAATACAAAACCTGTTATCATTGAAGGAGTGAAAGTTTTCCATCGAAATTTGGTTAAAAGTGTGAAAATGAAGTTCAGCAATCGCATCGATGCCAGACACCCTCCCCTCAAATAAACAAAGTTTGCTTATTGAGCTTGTGTGTCATTGTCAACCGTCCCGAAGAGAGGTAGTGTTGAACCGATTGAAAGTAAATTGGTTCAGAACTAATGAAAAAGCAAAAGTGAATCAATTCAAATCCACTGCACAGTTTTCTCGTGAGGACAGAAAGAGATTTCAAACCAATTTGACTGCATTGATTGAGTTTGAATCAGTTTCAAATCGATGCAGGCGGTGCTACACAATATAGTTCTTAGCTACGACTAAGTAGATTCTCATTGAGACATCATGAACTATTTGATATTTATGTGGACACCAAACATACCATGACTTTATTATAAAGTCTAGTACACTCTACTGAAATAGATTTATTTACCACACCCATATTTTGTAGCTTTATAGCCTCAAAGTTCATCTTTCGGATTGTCAATTAGTGTTATTAAAACTAAAGTCTAGTTCCTATACGACGTGTTATGATGTTATGATTACTACAATTATCTCCACTCACGTAAAAGGAAAGTCATTATTCTAGCACGGAAATCTGTGCTTTTTTCTTTCATATCACTGGCGTTGGTATAATTATGTTATTCTCCAATATTTTTCTTCAGCCAGTAAATATTCATGACCTAAGGGGTTGTCACTACTCGTCTAGTGACTCATAGTGACAAAGGCCCCTTAGGTCACTCATATTTTCCTTGGCTGAATGAAGAAAAATATTGGGCAATAACATCTAATTATATAAGTGTTCATTGTCAACTAAATAGTTCAATCCATATTCTCCTTCTAGATTTCTTAATATCTTTAAGATTCTCAATCTTCAACAGGATTGTGACTTGTAAAATGTATTACTAAATAGTTTGTTCTCATAAACCTCTATGAAATGTCAACAATCTCCAAGAAATCAATAAATGCACGTCAGCATTACTTTTGTTCTCTCTACGTATTTACAGATTTACACACATGATTATGTGGGAATGTGTGTACATGTATACCATGTGTGTGTGTGTGTGTGTGTGTGTGTGTGGGGGGGGGGGGGGGGGGTAGACATATATATACCATGTGTGTGTGTGTGTGTGGTGGGGGGGGTGTACATGTATACCCTGTGTGTGTGGGGAGGAGGTGTACATGTGTACTAAGTGTGTGTGTGTGGGGGGGGGGGGGGGGGTGTACATGTACACCCTGTGTGTGCGAGCGTCTGTGTTACATTATATGACATAACTTACAACGTCAAATCTACAAAAACTGAAACTTTCTCCCAAGCTTCTCATCAGTATAAACACTATATTTGTCCATTGCATTTACTTGTTGACCTCTGTCATATTTTTCAAAAGCAGCTGGTAGGTCAAGTGTACTTCATTCTCCAGGCTTTTACCAGGGTCCCGTATTCTAAAGACTACAAGTACATGTGTGTGGGGGGAAACCATATAAATTTTACACTCACTCTCACTTTTCAAATATTTTTAAAACCTTACAAAACAAGTAGGTTATCTGTGACAAAAATCAATATTTATTGTTGGATGAAATTTCAGATTATTTTCCACTCATTCATACCTTCTCTGGCCTCTGATTGTTGTCATGGTTACACTTAGAAACTGTCAGCGTGTGTGTATATTTATACATTGCTTGTATTACCTCTGAGGTTACCTATGTCCAATGTACACATATTGCAAACTGTGTGATTTTTATCCATTGTTTGTATCACCTCTGAGGATACATGTCCAATGTACACATATTGCAAACTGTGATATGTATACACTGTTTGTATCACCTCTTAGGTTACCTATGTTCAATGTACACATATTGCAAACTGTGTGATATTTATACACTGTATCACCTCTGAGGTTACCTATGTCCAATGTACACACATTACAAACTATGTGATATTTATACACTGTTTGTATCACCTCTGAGGTTACCTATGTCCAATGTACGCACATTGCAAACTGTAATATTTATATGTACACATTGCAAACTGTGATATTTATACACTGTTTGTATTACCTCTAAGGTTACCTATGTTCAGTGTACACATATTGCAAACTGTGGGATATTTATACACTGTTTGTATTACCTCTAAGGTTACCTATGTTCAGTGTACTCACTCACATACTGCAACTGTACTCAATGTCACTGCACTTGTGTGTGATAGGTGCATTAGTATTTCTTAACAAAATATACACAATGGATCAATTTACCTCTCCACTATAAATCTATGTTATGAATGAACTGTGTGTATCACCAATGGGGTTACTCGATGCCAATACCCTTGTAAGATGTCTTGCTTGATTTTCTCATGTATAGTATTCCTGTAAGTTTGCTTCAAATAAACTAACAGATGAATTGCATCATGGGAATTTATTGGGAAGTCTTAATGACAAGAGTCTGTAGCCTCCTTTTTCTTTCTGCAAACATGTTGTATTAATATAAAAATACGAAATAAATAAGTAATAACCATGCAAAGACTACAAAATTACATACATTCAGCTTGTACCCAATTGCAAAGTTGTCAGAAGAAGCATGAAATGCATTCAACTAGAACTTGAATAAGATTGAAAACATTCAAGTCAAATAATGTATGTAAACATTGCTTTAATAAAAGTGACAGTTGTTCTGCCCTATAATCTATCACCACTGACATGTGGTTTACCAACTATGTAACAATTCATAACCCTTTTTAGACAAGAAATTAATAACACATTGTGTGTATGACCAGCTGGTTCTCTCCATGCAGACAGAGGTCTTTTTCTTAATTGATGTCACATGTAATTTCTAACTAATTTATAACTGATGTTACTCAAAAAAAAAACTGGTACGTACACAACAACATCTAACTAATAACACTCGTCACTGTTACTAAATCAAACCTGGTGCACAACATAATATTTTTGCAGACACAGACTGCTGTAGGTATGTAGCATAACAAAATGATCATCTTAGAGTCAGCAATACAAATTTGCTTTAATTAAAGTGGTATGTTTCAATCCCGAGTCATCACGTTAGTGTTATCTTAATAAGGATTCCATACGATCATTCTTTTCTTCTGGACTAACTTTTTCTACAGTAAAGTCTTCCGCCAATCAACCATTTTTTTCAAACCTAGATTTTAATCCTAATCTGAAGTTGATCTTTAATTTGAGATATTTTAAATTGATCTAAAGATTTTACATAATAAGAGATATGTTTCTATACTCACAGTGTTGCAGCCAGCCTTTTGAAAGAGTAGGACATTGTGTCCCAAGACTTTCATTTCTCTGGGTCATCATAATTTTTTTGGGGGGACATTATAAAAAAAGCACCAATGGTATTGTAGCGCAACTGTACAGTTTTAAAAATATTTACCCAAATGCTGATCCATGCTAGATATTTGCTGAATGATTATGCAGTTGCCTATCCAACCCTGTTGTTATCTATGCAATATATGCAATCACTTGGCTGTTGCTATAGGCATGGTCATGTTGCTAAACATATTTGCATACAATTTTAGTGTGGGTCATCTATGACCCATCACTTCCAAAATTGTGGGTCAGGTCCAAAAAATGTGTGTCAAATGACCCAAAAAAAACCCTCTGGCTGCAACATTGTATTCACCTTAAAACACCGTGATAGGTGATAGTTCAATTATAGAACACTGGATTGTTTAACTTCAATAATACAAATTACTAGTCTACCCTATTCTTGTGACACCCTATCCATTACTATTAACCATGATAACTTCCTATGTTACCCTATTTATATTTAATAACCATGCTGAGTCAGCATTGCTGACATATTCACATTCTTATAGTGATAGCTGACAGATCAGCTACAGAACACTGGATTGTGATACAAGTTAGTGTAAGATATAGAGTCTAACCCTGTCTGTAAGTGTGACTCGATCCTAAACTTCCAGGTAATACCTGTAGTTAATAACCATGCTGATCGACATATTCACATTTTAATAGTGACAGTTGACAGACCAGCAACAGAACACAGGATTGTTTGAATTCAGTGATACAGATTTGGTTTTTCCCCCAATAGTTTTTGGAGTACAAAGAGGGTTTGTAAGACCTTCAGCAAGAGATCTTTCTATCACACTCATCCTACATCATGGAACAATCTTCCTTTCGATCTCCGTCACTCCAAGTCTCTTACATCCTTCCGCCGTTCCCTCAAGATCTATCTCTTTAAACATTAGTCTCAGCCTTCTCCGATTGCTGAATATCTAGTGTCTGTGAATCCACATCTCCTCTTACCATACACTAATTTAGTAATTATCTTTCCATTTTACTTCTGCGCCTCGAGCTCTGTTTGCAGAGATTAGGCGCTCTATAAATCTTCTTTTTACTCTCTATTCATCATAACTTTATTTATATTAAAGATACCATACACAATAGCTGTGTTCACATACTCATAATCTCACATACAATGTCTAATGTACCCTACCCCTTACTAAGACCAATGTGGTCTCTAACTAAAGCGTAAAAGATGTAAATCGTAATGATACCGTATAGAACATATAGGTAGACTAAGTGAGTTCATGCTATATACCTTACCGTAGTCTAGATTCTACACATGGTATCAAATCATTTGTTTATGAGATCTTAAGATGAATGCACGGCTAGCACTAGACAATCCTTACCATAACTTCCCAGAGAGTTACCATTATATATATTTAATACCTAAACATTCACATTTTCAATAAGTCACAGCTGAAAGATTTCCAACAAAAAACCTGCATCACTTAATGCCATATCAGTGATCAAAGTTGAAATCTAATTCCGAAGTGAGTTCACGACATCTTTACCATAAACAGCAAATAAATACTATCTTGTGTCCTGTTTAAATTGATAATTATGGAATGCCTGGTGGCACGGATACCCTGAACTCATCACACTGTAAATTTTATTTATAGCATTCCAATTTCCAGTCAAATTCTTCATCATATCATCTGACCTTTGACCTAACACTCTGACCTGATGACAGCACAACAAATCCCCATCTAGTCCAAATGACCTTTGGGTCAACGACCTATGTCTATGTCACCTTTCTAAATTACATACATGTATATATAGTGAAACACCTGTGCATTTAACCAAACGGATCCAACAACCTGTGCACAACATTTTAATACAGACAACTAAAAGAGAATTGAAGGACAACAAGTTTTCCAGGGTTATAAAAACTCTGCTACATGCGTATGGCAAACCAGCTCTACTACATTCTTTTTTTTTAAATAACAAACCAACATGCAGTATGCCACATCCTGGGTATTTTACTATTAGAGGAAGTGCTTGCATGTACCTATAAATTCTACAGCTTACACTTTCAATATTGACAAACACCTAACTTTATGACTACATTTTACATAGGCCAGATATACATGTATTTGTTGTCTACCTCCTATTATGAAATGCATGGAGACTGTATCACTTAAGGGTTAGGGTTAGGGATTTCAAAGTGACACGCTTATTTAAAGACCCATAATTTTAATCCTAAATTATCACGCTAGTGTTTTCAAAAAAGTGGAAGTATAACTTGTCAAGGATTAAATATGATCAGTGTTTTGTTTGACACCTGCTCTTTCTATAGCTCTGATAGACACAACTGTTTTCCACACCTATAAATTTTATCTTTAACCTCTGACCTGAGCATTATGTTTGCACAAGACTAGTTTACTTTGTGTATTGATGCACCTGAAGGAGAAGGACATAGCCTTCAATCAAAGAAGTATCAATTTCTCATTACACTTAAAGTTAGAGAAAACCTGGAACAACCATAAGTGGTTTTCTCTTAACTTACAGTAAGTCTTGTGAGAAATTGATAATTCTGTGAAATCTATGTCCTGCTCCTTCAGGTGCACCAACACTTGACTATATCTACACAAGTCATATGTACACATACTGGTAAATATATTTAGAGGCTGTAATTCTATCCTGATTTACAACACTGATGGTAACCTGTATAATTTCTTAAAATAGTAACAAGGAAATAAAAACATATAGCGTGTCATCATGTCGTGACTTTCCTAACAAAAGTATCTATTTACTGTATTCAAGTACTGACATCAGACTATAGAGCTCTATATTTACATCTGATATGTGTAATGTTGACATCCAATGAACCATGAATGGTCTTTTAGAAATGAAATACTTCCTGTTAAATACACAAACACACACACACAAGCACACACACAGAAAGACAGAGACAGACAGACAAACAGACAGACAGACAGACAGACAGAAACAGACAGACAGAGACACATGCCATGCATACAATGATACATGCACATATAAATTCATACATACATACATACATACACACATACATACATACGTACGTACGTACGTACGTACGTACGTACATACGTACGTACATACATACGTACGTATACATAGTAACATACACACATACGTACACACACACACACACACACACACAGTGACACACATACATATACCCTTACAGTAATACACACATGAAGAATGGTCCAAATCCTGGTAAAAACTAGAAACACAAGACAAATATCTATTGAAGTAAGTCAATATGTCTACTAAGATAAAAATCCATCATTTGTGGCATACCATTTAACTCAACATACCACCTCACTTAGAAAATAGAAAACCCTAGACCTATCTCATTATTTATATTACTAGGTACTTAACATTTCATTGCAATGACGTTATATAACTTTCTAAAAAGGTTTCCCATTTAGACTTATTATTTTTAATATCATAACTAGGCAAAGCCCACAAGCTCGTGCAGATAGATTCATTTGTGACCAGCTGCCTCACGATGATATTGTAGATAGCACCCATCGCTTGGAGAGTACACATAGTATATAGAACACACATGCATAGTCATTGCGCCGCAATGCATCCTTGAGTAAAACCACCAAAAAAACATTGCATAGTATATAGGATGCGCATGCGTACTAGTCATTGAGCCGCTGCACGAGCTAATCATGCAGTAAATCATCACAAATAACTATTACAAGCAGGCTGTCTACAGATAGGAGCGCTATTAGCTGTGAATATCAATCAAGTACAATGTATTCTTTCCAATGAATATTATATAATCAAACATGAAATACACGGTACCATCATTCTGAACGAATTTCAAATCCTACGTTACCTTGATTTAAATGAAATGTTATTGCTATCAAGTGAGGTGTATGACAATGGACGTTGATCAACTCGATTTCATTTACAAATTAAAATTTTTTATAGCTCATTGTAGTACACCCTGACAACGCTGACTAGATGTTTTGATGTTATTCCCCAATATTTTTCTACATTCAGGCAAGCAAAATACTTGTGACCTAAGGGGCCTTTGTCACTACTTGTTTATTGACTTGTAGCGATAACCTTAGGTCACGAGTATTTTCCGGCTAAATGAAAAACAATATTGGAGAATAACAGAATTATACCAGTACCAGTAATATCAAAGGAAAATCGGGGAAAGTAATGGTAATTTTGAACATTTTGACTCATATTTCAAATACAACAGAACCAATGATGTAGACACGTGTTGTTGTGACATAGACGTGCATTGTTGCGACATAGAACGACCGTAGTATAATTTATATATATTCCTTATTTTTTGTTGAACCTGGCTCATGCATGGTTTAATAGATATTCTTCCCTAATATTTTCCTCCAAATGTTCAGTTGAGAAACACATGAGTGACCTAGGGGGCCTTGTCACTACTAGTCAAAAGATGAGTATTTTCCGACTGAATGACAAAAAATATTGGAGAATAATACCTGTACAAGGTTAATTTACAATTAAGATAAGGAAAATAATGGGATTTGCTTCCAAGTAATTTGGGAATTAAATCATACCACACTTATAATATATGTTTACAGACATGTTTTACGGTTTTCAAATGTTCATTATTGATTCACAGATATTAGATATTACTCCCTAATATTTTCCTTCGTTCAGTTGAGAAAAACATGAGTGACCTAGGGGGCCTTGTCATCACGAGTCAAAGATAAGTATTTTGTATGTGTGTGCATGTGCATGCATGCATGTGTCTGTCTGTCTGTCTGTCTGTCTGTCTGTCTGTGTGTGTGTGTGTGTGTGTGTGTGTGTGTGTGTGTGTGTGTGTGTGTGTGTGTGTGTGTGTGTGTGTGCGCGCAACTGCAAATGCAAATGCCTGTCTGTAGATAAGTTTTGAAGACAGGTGGGCATTAAGAAAAGGTAGATGGGCAGTGTACATACACAAAGAAAGACTTAGTACAATTTCAACTTTATCAACTAACTTGAGGTAAAAGTATCCATAATCTAATTTCATCAAAATAACCTTGGGAAGGGTTCATTCAACTGATGCAATTAATTTTGTAGAATCTATTTGATCTTGAGTTGATATCAGTGTTATTGATATTTTATACCTCATTTGGTAAAAGTTCCTTCATACCAACCACATCAATTAAAGTTAAATTTGCCTACCTCATTTATAACTGGTCACATGCAGCACACAAAATATCTGGCTACTGGTTATTAACTGTACATTTACTGTTCCATTTAGTAAGAAATTAAAACTCTACCTGGCCTAGAATCCATACAATCTGCAAGCTTGGCTATATCACGCATTCATTGATCCATTTAGTAAGAAATGGGTCTACCTGGCCTAGAATCCATACGGTCTGCAAGCTTGGCTATATCACGCATTCACTGATCCATTTAGTAAGAAATGGGTCTACCTGGCCTAGAATCCATACGGTCTGCAAGCTTGGCTATATCACGCATTCACTGATCCATTAGTAAGAAATGGGTCTACCTGGCCTAGAATCCATACAATCTGCAAGCTTGGCTATATCATGCATTCATTGATCCATTTAGTAAGAAATGGGTCTACCTGGCCTAGAATCCACATGAGATGCAAGCTTGGCTATATCACGCATTCACTGATCCATTAGTAAGAAATGGGTCTACCTGGCCTAGAATCCATACAATCTGCAAGCTTGGCTATATCATGCATTCATTGATCCATTTAGTAAGAAATGGGTCTACCTGGCCTAGAATCCATACAATCTGCAAGCTTGGCTATATCACGCATTCACTGATCCATTAGTAAGAAGTGCATGAGTCTACCTGGTGTAGAAGCCAAACATTTATTTTGCTAAATTGCTATACATGGAAGAGGGTAATTAAGAAGTGCATGGGTCTACCTGGCCTAGAATCCATACAATCTGCAAGCTTGGCTATATCACGCATTCATTGATCCATTTAGTAAGAAATGGGTCTACCTGGCCTAGAATCCATACGGTCTGCAAGCTTGGCTATATCACGCATTCACTGATCCATTTAGTAAGAAATGGGTCTACCTGGCCTAGAATCCATACGGTCTGCAAGCTTGGCTATATCACGCATTCACTGATCCATTAGTAAGAAATGGGTCTACCTGGCCTAGAATCCATACAATCTGCAAGCTTGGCTATATCATGCATTCATTGATCCATTTAGTAAGAAATGGGTCTACCTGGCCTAGAATCCACATGAGATGCAAGCTTGGCTATATCACGCATTCACTGATCCATTAGTAAGAAATGGGTCTACCTGGCCTAGAATCCATACAATCTGCAAGCTTGGCTATATCATGCATTCATTGATCCATTTAGTAAGAAATGGGTCTACCTGGCCTAGAATCCATACAATCTGCAAGCTTGGCTATATCACGCATTCACTGATCCATTAGTAAGAAGTGCATGAGTCTACCTGGTGTAGAAGCCAAACATTTATTTTGCTAAATTGCTATACATGGAAGAGGGTAATTAAGAAGTGCATGAGTCTACCTGGCCTAGAATCCATAACATCTCCAAACATTTATTTTGTTTACATGAAAGAGGGATGTACATGTAGAGCCTTTCATAGTCCACAGACTTGACTGTCTGGCTAGTACATGTAAATACCATTTACCAAAACAAGACAAGACAATTTGTTAAGTCAGATAGTCAAGTCTCTGAGCTAAGCCTTTTATGAAGTGTGCACACCAACAGGCCTTGAAATTAATTTTTCACCCACCTGCTCAATGGGCAGGTAACTTTTGAAAATTGCATACCCAAACACAATTTTCCCTGCCCAATTTTTTTGTAGAGTTGGGTATTATAAGCATAATTTTGAAAATGATAGAACTTAGAAGCTATCATTGCAGCAAAATCTACCAGTCCAGTTGGGCAGGTCTTTCCAAAATCTTCCAGTCCAGACTGATGATTTAGCGATGCTGGGCCTTGGACAGGCGTTAATTTTGTACATTAATTTCGAGCCCTTAGAAATAATAATTTTGTAAACATAAACATCTTACCTCTGAATAATGAAAAATAGTCTTCACCAGGAAATACTTGGTGGTTTTTGTTAAAGCTTTTCAGGGACACCTCATCTTGTAAACAACTTTAAACAAATTGTACCAATATATTTGAACACTATAGCTTTATCATACAAGTATACATGACACTATATTATGTATTCAAGGCTAGAGTCTATCACCAAATTGAATTATGTACCAGAGGACAGAGTGGGTGTAAATTATTTCAAGGCAAAATATATACTGTCCTTGCAATGGTGACAACACCTTGAATACTGAATCTACCCACTGAATATTGCATGCAAACTGTGTTTTTTCTAAGGGCAGCCAGGGCTCGAAATTCCCTCCGGCCCAGCGGCCCAGGGCAGGTGAAAAGTGGTGCTGGGCCGGTAAAATTTATGCACACCTGCCCAGTTGGGCCGGCGCTTTTTTTTGGAATACTTTATTAGATGATGATGACAGGAGATAGCAAATCGACAACGTTTTGGAAGCAGGGTGAAAGGAAAAGAAAGCGAAAATTCCATGAAGAATGGGAGAAAGAATATAAAATTAGTGAAAGGTGAATTGGGCAGGTAAAATTTTGGTTGGGCAGGTAAAATTTTCAATTTCCAATGGGCAGGTGGGAAAAAAAACGAATTTCGAGGCCTGGCAGCAAGTTAGTAAAATCTATCAGAGATCCCATCTCATTTCATATTAATCACCAGACTCTATGAGGAAACACTGCCAATTCATGCACTGGATGTAAATATGCAAATAAGCTTGAATATTGAAATTCAACCATTGGATATTGCATGTAAATATGCAAATAAGCTTGAAAATTGAAATTCAACCATTGGATATTGCATGTAAATATGCAAATAAGCTTGAAAATTGGAATTCACCCATTGGATATTATATGTAAATATGCAAATAAGCTTGAAAATTGAAATTCAACCATTGGATATTGCATGCAAATATGCAAATACATGTCTTGAAATTGAAAATAACTGATATCGCATGCAAATATGCAAATAGTGCTATTAACTGTAATTTATCCATTAACATGTACATATGGTATTACATAGCAGGCAACAGATGCTGTATCTATTTCAAAGTATGGTATATAGTGTACAACCAATAATGCTTCTGATTATCCCCTACGGCTTTCTGAAATTTCCACTGCTGTTATATCATCCATAATTACCTAATACCTAGTGGTCTTTCTCCCAATGTAATACTTGACCAGGAAATCCTAATTAAAATATCATGGATAATTTACTCTTGTTCCTTCTTTGTTGTCTATACATAAACGATTCAAGCCAATCTACAAAAATTTAGAATCGTTTTTATCTACTTTCAATTCACTAAAAAGGCTTTGGGCAAAATTTCTACAATTAGCAATTATTTAGAATTATTTCTTTCATTTGAAATTCAATACAAGGCCTTGGGCAAATATCTAGTTGTTTGACCTTTCAGATGTATTTACCAAAGCAGTTCATACATATATCTAGGGAATGACCTGCCACTAGTACAGAACTAAAATATCACCCTAAGCTGTCTAAGTTAGTAAAGTAAGTACATGTACATGTACTAAGTCTACAAGTACAATTTTATATTCATCTTCCATGTGTTTATTACACCATGCACAAGCCAACAAAAAAATACGAAATTTATACCCCGGTCGTTCTATGTCATGACAACACACTTTTACGTCACTACAATGTGTGTCTACGTCACTGGTTCTACTGTGTTCGTAATATGAGTCAAAACATTAAAATTGCCATTCCACAATTTCAGCAAAGCTCGTGGGGTTGCCATCTTACAATCAGTCTTGTGATTTTATGATCCTGTCGTAGATGCTGTTGTTTTTTTTTTTAATCTAGCCAGATTTGAGAAACATGGGGTCGGTCAGGTCATGAGAATTAAGTAAGACCACCCTAATAGTAATGGCCAATAAAATCAATCACATAGCTACAGTGTGCCCTCTAATGATAGCTAAATTTTGTTGTTTTGAGTCAAAATGATAAAAACTGTCATTTCTTGTGAGTCACCACATAGTAAGAGATAAGGGAACACCAAATTTTGGTGTGTCACTAGAAAGTGTGTGCGTCAATGGCACGTTAAATTGGCTTCGCAGGCACACTGCATGGCTATGTCTACTGGTCCAAATGGCATATAAGTAAAAAATTAGTTCCTACATATTTCTACTCAGGAATCCAATCAACTGTAACATTATTACTAATATTCAATTAACAATTAAACCCTTTAGTATAATTAGGGTATATGGTTTCAGGCTTGTTTTGTTCATTTAGTAAACAGTACAGCAAACTACAGAACAAAAATACAGCTTTCTCAAATCTCTACGATGTTATGGAACTTTGCTAGATAATGAGCACGCTTTTAATCGCAATGGTATGATTGTAAAGTTTATTGACCTGGCTGCATAATATTTTTATCATATTACTGTGTATGTGCAATATATCTCATATCATATTACAGTAAATTATGGCATAAAACATACATGTAACTTCCTCAAACATCTCTAAACATAGAACTTTGCTAAAGTTCACTGACATCCCTTTTTAATATTTAGTAATATCACACTAGATATTCCAATGTAAACTAAACTTGTAGTAAACCACAGAATAGCTTTCTCAAATTTCTATGAACTAAGAACTTTTGGTAGAATATGACACAGTTTAATAATCACAGGGGTATGGTTAAAAATTAATTGACTTAGCCTTATCTCATATTCCAATGTACCTCATCACTTTCTAGTAAACTTGGGACTAAAAACACAACTTTCTCACATTTCTATGGTGACACTGTCAGGAACTTTGCAAGATTACAAGTGTAACAATGGAGAATATACTGTTTACGGTTCTATATATTGTACTGTCATACATGTATAACATTATTTACACATTCATTGATATATTTATGCTCATCATTATTTTTCACTCTACCTTTATGTCACAATAAACTACATAATAAAAATGAAAGTGTCACTGGTATTGCAGAACAACTGTTGACAGTTAGCATACTTTAATTTTCTGTAATGATTATGTGGTCTTGTTGCTAGGCATACAATGTATCTACATACGATTTTGCAATGTTTATTCATTTACCTTCCCGTCATTGGTGTTATTTTGGCATTATACGTAATTGTTTACCTGTTGCTATGGGCATGGTCTTGTTGCTAAGAGCGTTTACACATTTCAAAATAATACTTATTCAATTGCCTACCCATCCCTGTAGTTATAAATTATAATTGTAAAAACCTATCATTTGAAAGTTTTTGACTTTTAAGTTGTTTACACACAGACAGACATACATACATACATACATATATACATACATACATACATACATACATACATACATACAGAGACACTTTGCGATGCCTATATATCAGTTCAGCTGTGCTGACAAAAACCTTTCATACTGTTTTAATATACAACTTTCCTAGATTATGACCACAATCTTAAGAAAAGTTCACTGACTTAGCTTTTTATTATTAAGACCCAAAGTAACCTCATATTAAAAGATTTTAACAGCTCTCTCAAATTTCTTTAAAGTTATCCCCCCCCCCCCCATCAATCCTTTCACTGTACAATAAAAACATAGCTACCTCCCAAGTACTATATTGAGAAAGAACTTTACAAACTTATAACCCAAGTTTTAATTAATCGCAGTGGTACGCTGACATCAATTAATTCAATGTTCCAACAAATCTGCTACTAAATACAGGGATAGTAAACTATGGAATTAAAACAAGTATGGCTACCTCAAATTACTGCAATGTGTAAGATCTCTTCTGGATATTTTTATCACAGTGGTATGCAGACTCCATTACTTAAAATGTTCCAACCTGTAGTCCATAAAAAGCATTTTCTTTCATGCCATGTAATAAACTGCACAATAAAAACATGGCTCATACTTCAAGATTCTTCAATGTTGTGGAGGAACTTTGCCGAGTAATATCACGGTGACCTACCAACTTATGTAGTGTAACAATAGGCGATTATATTCAGACAACCTTACATAAAATCATTTTGCGTCGTTAACCTAGCATGCTCTGTGTAATAAAAACATGGCTTTCTCACAGTACAAATCTCATGTAATGGAACCTTACTAAATACAACCATATAGTTTTTAATCACAGCGGCATGCTAACCATGATTGATTTTCTGATGTACCACAGCTCAAATTTAATCTTTTAACCAAAATAGACTCAATTACACAGAAAGAAGTTGGTAACAGATTTTTGGCAATCTATATCGCCAATAAAGCCTAAAGGAAATGAACGAGAAGAAATATGCCCATTCATTTTTCAATCTAATTTTTAAATAAATATAGACACTATTTAGACAAAATTTTGATATGAATTTATCAATAAGGACTATTACTATGATATAAATCTAAAATACAATATAAATGTGAAAATAAGTTACATGTACACAACAATTTTTGTTCACAAAATTTGTGAAAAAGTTCATGGTACATGTATCTGAACTTTGACCTCAGTTGTTCATTCTAGTTTGGTCTAACATGTATTACTCTGTCTGAGTCAATCTTCCTTATAGTAATCATGATACCAATACTGTACATAAAAATAAACCAACACTGTAAATAAAAATGGCGTACATATAGCGAACAAATGACAAAATGCTTCATGACTGGAGACCACTGAGGTCTTTCAAGTACACTATTATAGTGTTCAATCTGAACATGATACGATTCCTAAAGTAATCAATACTTAAACACCAACACACATACTCAAAACTGACATAGTACATTCCTGTGAGAAAAGAATATGTAGTCAGATAATAAAACCAACTAAACTACCATATACTTAATAATATATTGACGTTAGATTTCAACACTACCCAATAAATTGTACCCAAAGAAATGCATAACTTATCGGACTTGCTAAATGTAAACATAGACATGTATTAGTCTCGTACCATGGCACAGAAGGAAAAAAAAAGTTGGGTTTGATGAACTTTTATGATTATTTACAGCAATTTCAGGGCAAGAAATATATTCCCATTAAATTTCTAAAAAGATTTTCTATCAGTATTTATATTTAAGACAAAAGTCAAACAAAAATATTTTCAATGCGATGTTTGCCATTCAAAATATTTGTATATTTCGCTGAGCTTGAAAATGTTCTTGAAGAAAAAATCCAATGCAGTAAAATTACGATAGAACCTTCTTAAAACCCTGCTTCTCCCAACTTCTTGCAGTTTTTTAGGTGCAAATAAATGCCCCCCCCCCCCCCCCCCCCCCCCCCCCCCCCCCGATAAGAAAATATTTTAAATTAAATGTCTTATTTAAGTTACAGGAATGGAATTATACAGGAAAATGAACGTTTTTGGTATGAAATAAAAATAAGAGTTGAAAGTATCTCAGAAATATAGTGGTATGATAATGATTCAGAATGCTGGGATAAAGATTTTAAGACGTCACTCACTCTACATCAACACCATGATAAAGTTATTCCTACCATGCTTTACAAGTATCACGTTTTGAAACAGTATCTCTTTTCCTCTGCTTTGTGGTCGTGTCCACTTGTGACAAGGGTTCAATACCGTATGACAAAAATTCATCACATATTTTA
Organism: Glandiceps talaboti; assembly: GCF_964340395.1. NCBI lineage: Eukaryota > Metazoa > Hemichordata > Enteropneusta > Spengelidae > Glandiceps > Glandiceps talaboti. Next base: position 15,414,938 of record NC_135562.1, on the reverse strand, counting down.
TGACAAGTCATGCCTATGTTAAAATCCAGAACTTAGGCAAAAAAAAGAAGAAAAATTGTTTCTGGTCAGCGCACGCACCACGTAACCCTCGCGTCAGTATTTTTTCATCTTTTTTCCAGCCCGTGCAGTCTGTAGATCCAGGGGGAAACACAAAAATAACCCTCCCTACTTCAGTGAAGACAACTGCAGAGCAAATCGTGAACAAGCAAATAACATCTGCCCCACATACACACTTTGTTCTAAAATACTAAATAAAAAGAACGGTAACTATCATAAATAGTAGATTTAGTGACAGGTTTGTTGAGAATTTTAAAAAAAAAATCGCGTCATCACACCACTTAGGCAAAATGTCCTGTATGGCCTTATCCTTTTGTTTTATAACAAGTTTTCTTTTGGACTGGTAAAGAGTATATCATGTAGGTGAGAAACTCGCCGTTGGTTTTCAAATCTACTAATCATTTCATGGAGAATCGCCAAGTATGAAATCCAAACGACATGTCTCACAGCTAGTATATGAACGAGTACAATACAATTACATACCAAATCACTATGTAACTAGCTGTTATGTACAAAAGATGATTCTTTTTTTCCTATGAAGTAAATGATGCTCCAATTAGTAAGCCTTGTGCATCCGTTTTGCTTCCTGTCTCAAAAGAAAGCACAAAAACAGTATTACGAATTATGCCTTCATTATCGTACTCATTCCAGGAAGACAATTTTTTTCACTTTTTTCTCCTCCAAAGAAAACACAAGTGTGATGTCAATTATGAGAACAGTAATTCATAAATTTCAATCTCATCATGGTACTCATTTAAGGACGACAATTTTCACCTTTTTTTTTCCTACTTAGTAAAAACATTAACTTTTATACGAGTTCCTCACTCACATCAACAGGCTGTGAGAATGGTATTATGAAGTAAAGTACTATTTTATCATAGCCATCTTTCAAGAAAGTCAATTTTATATTTTTTCTTAAACATCACATAATATCAGAACTACGGTATGTTCCGTCACCTCTTCTTGGAACATGAAGATCTTGTGGAGACTATATTGTTCCTGGTTCCAAGAATTCAATAAGACAGTAAAATTTATTTGGCAAGTTAGAATGAGCGTGATGCCATGATTTCATTATTCAGTGTTACTTTTTCAATCTGAAATTTGTGCAATAATGAAAATTTGTATTTTTTTTTTGCCAAGTCAAAAGTGTATCTATTTTCACATTGATCAGCTGTTACCATAACACTCTAGCAAGTATCAAATCAACACCACACAGATAACCTATACTCCCACAAGATTGTCGGGAGTTTATATAACCCTGGTTGGATGAATGCTATCAGAAATTACAATTACTAAAATATAAATATTCAATCGAAATATTTAGTTCATAATTATCACTGTAATTGCCATTTTTGTCATGTTTATATGTGTGACAATTATGACATCACCTTTCTGGGAAAATCCCTTTTCCTGGAGCTTTTGTTGGTGGCAGTGTCACCAAGTATGCCATCAGTTACTCCACTCAAATACGATTACTAGGGCAATGGCAGCCACTCTCATGTGATATATCGGTACCATTTGTAATGCTTGACCCAACCCAGTAAACTGACAAAGAGACCCCTCATCAACAATGACGAGGAAACTCTGTTGACCTCCTCCGCCCAGTGGTGAACTTAAGAACTGACAAACACTGGCAACGTCTCTTTGAGACTCTCCTTTGTTCTGTGGCAAGTACACACACAGTGAGTCATACCTCTCTCAGATATACATATACCTAAATATAACAAGCTATAAAATCGTGTGACACTTCTTCAAATAAATGCATTACCTCACATGTATTATCTACTTGGGTGGTTGTTACTGATAATAACAGAATCTAAGATTATGTCCAGCATTACAGAAATGAAGATTTCACCCCAAAAATGGGCGCTTTTCATTCACAATTGTTTTAATTTACCAGTAAGAAGTTGCAGGGATCTTGGAGAAAATAAAACTTCAGTTAGTAAATGTATAGTTATGATCTACACTACATAGTGATAATTTGTAATGTCAGTTGAGAATGAAACTGAAAAGAAAAATATATTCATTTTAATAGAGCACAATATGAACAATGTGTGGTGAAGTGACATGGTTATGAAAGTTACCATGCAATTTTACCATTACAGATTAGTGAAATTAGATATTTAAACAGTTACTTTATCCATAACTAGAGTCTGGCAGCAACATAGTTACAACAAAATACAGCTGTGAATTCTTCATGGGCAACTTTTACTGTGATGCTAGTCTCTGTGCATGAATATATAAAATTTAAAAATAGCACATCTTGTTCGTAAAGTGTATGTTATCTCTAGTTTACAAGAACTTGAGTTCTTTCCAAATTCCAACGTGACCCCCGTTTAAGTTCATCGTATGTCCTGGACACAGCACAAAAATAATTGAAATTAGAATGTTTATTTTCAAAACCTTATCTCGCTCATCAAGTTCCGTGTTGTTTTTTTGTTAAATTGTAACTTGGTCTCATAACAAGTACATTCGCATTCTTGTGACTGTAATTCCTCCCATACGCATGCATGACTCAAATTCGTGTGTCACCACTATTTTTTACCCAGAAACTTTGCTAGCTTGTATCACACGCGTGTGAAGTGTCATTCAAACAATTTACATCAGAATTTAAACTCAGAATAAAAACAACCTTGAGTTAATCACAATATGTCTGCCCTGCGTGACTGCGATTGATTCATAATGAATGACAGTTCGTGATTTTGCACTGCCACTGTTATGTTACAAGTAAAAAGGCAAAGACCGGAAGCCCGGGCAAAAAATCACACTTTTTACAACAACACGTCGCACTTAATCTAGTCGTGTGACAGAATAACTGGAGAAACCATTTTGACCGAACAGAAAATACACAGTGAAAATGAAGGCAAACACACGCCCTGACATCGATGTAAAGAGATTAGATTTTGGCAAATTAGTGAGCAAACCTACCTGAACTGTGCTGCTTACTATCACTCACGATATTCGGGGGATCTGAGGAGCTTCGTTCTCTCTGTACAAGTCTTCGATCAACGAATGGTGAACTATGAACAGAACTCGCCATGACAGTCTGCCGAGAATATCCTTTTTAGGGGTCGGCTAAACCCGGAAGTTATCGTTCTAAATTGGCCAAACCATTTTTCGTAGGGGAGACTTTATTTTTACATATACACTGACTAAAATCTTTCCATATTTTCACGAAGTGTATATTTCGTACTCTCTAGATAAACTATTCCAAATCTCGAGTCTGAAATTCAGAATCGAATTTAATGCCTGTGAATTCATTATATTATACCCCCATGATCATACAAATATGACGTACCCTTTATAACAAGTGGACTAGTATCGAAACCTTTTATTCGACTTCATAATACATTATTTATTTAACAATTACTTACTATTTAGAATAGACAGATGATTAATGCAGTCAGAATACAATATCGTTAGCCTTTTCTCTTAAAAATAAAAGCCGAGAATTTATTTTTCATCCTTTTTTTCCTCATCTGGTTCATTAATTTCAAATCAGTGAGTTGAGGTGTTTCGGGAAGGGCATTGGTTAATTTGTGTCATGTGATCTCTTACAGCATTTGCGCATGCTCAACAAATTCACTCTGCCGCTCAGAATTTTGAACTTCAACCCCGACAAACAGACATAATGTGGAAGAGAACGTAAGTATTTGACTTAATTTTTGTATTTTTAGGACACGGAATTGAATTTTGTGTCATGTCTTCCCCGTTGAAAATGTTGTTATAATATACACGTTACAATAACACCCATGCCGTCACGTTTTTCGTTTGGTTTGGTGGCATTTGTCCGGTATGTTATGACGAAGTTTCGTCACCGGACTGGGCACATTTGTTGGCAGGCCACCGCAAGTCTGACACATGTCGTCGCATAGGAAGTGAATTTTCTTGTGAATTTTCAGCAATTTTTGTCTTGCCATGCTTAAAAACCACTCCAGCTGAGCTTCTTTCTTGTTAATTATCGTCAATATGAAGAAAATGTTTCGAGGAGAGATTATTTTGTGCTCGTTTCGGACTATCAAAATGGATGAATGGAGAAATTGTTCTAGAAACGATGTACATTGTTAGCTATAGGGTATGACATATTAAATGACGCCAGCAAGAGACTTCAGTATTAGGTGATATAAAGTGACGTAATATAGTAGACATTATAATTGGTTTATTGCAGTATCATTGGTACCAAAATTTTTACCATAATGGTATTTTTTGACCTAAAAATTTGAAAATACAAGTGTCCGGTCCTTCGGCCAGGAAACCGTCATCCGCTGACCTTGAGAGGGGAGGGACCCGGGTATAATATATATTATGCCGTGACCCCAAAACTCAATGATGGGTTCTTTATCCGTCCAGTATTATATTTTTACCTGACAGGCATTTTTGTATTTCGTCCTTTCATTTTTAAGAAGCATTTATTCAGGGCGTAGCAATATCCGTGAATTGGCGGTAGTCTCCTATGACTTCGAAATCGGAAGTGTTATTACACTTCCAGAAAACTACGAATGTGTTGACAGTGTTGTGTTTGTTATTTTTGTCAAGAAGTGTGGGAGTTTGTAGACTTCTTGACATTTGTTCTTTGGAAGACTGTATCTATGTAGTGGTTTGACAATGTAACCCTAAACATTTCAACTGCACTAGGGTAGGTTGCCAGGATTGGAAGTTAACCTATGTAACCCTGTGGTATTGTTTTCACTCAAAACAATGGATGGATACTGTGTGCCAACTATCAGGAGGCTGTGACCTATTGTTAGAAAGCAGAGAAGTTTTTGTTAGAAGTGTGAACAACATATTTACACCCAAAAAACTTACTGTTCACAGTTACACATTAAATAAATGAAGGAGCACGGTACTTTAATTTGGTGTTGCCATAGATGTCACAAGCAGTCATTCTATATTTGACAGACTCCCATGACCAATTTGCAAGAGAACAAATTACCCACCCTAGCAGCTGTTTCTGATTTTGTATGGCAATTCTCCAAGAACTCCACAGCAAGTCTATTTATTTGAATGAATTAAGACCAGGCATTGCTGAGGTGTCGGTGTGAATTAATTTCATTACTTGAGCTTAGCACATTGACCTAATTTTTATGTGGTAATGGCATTCTGAGTTTATTGAAATCTATTTTCTAAAATTGGAGCAATTTGATTACAATCATTCATTTGAATGGTATACTTTGATAATGGTTTACAATGTATAGAATCAATAGTGTCATTTCAAGTGTGAAAAATTGAGCTAGTGTTTCTTTTGTGTTCTCTTCTGCACTATTCAATTGAATGTCCAACTATGAAAAAGACCTTGTGAAAGGAGACTTGAAGCCATATCAGTGGGGCTAGAATTTGGCTATTGAGAATTTTGTGTGTTCCGCATTTTATGGGTTTTGAATTTGTCAGTTCAGAATTTTGCTATAGATTTCCAGTGTTGATTTTTGTTCTCTTCCACAGTTGAATGTGAGAACACACAAAAAAAAGACCTTGTAAAAGGAGACTGGAAAACCTTATCAGTGGGTCTTCATTTTCTCTAGAATTGTGCTAGATTTCAGTTTTGATTGAAAAAACAGACACTGTGTTTGACTTGCAGTGAAATCAGACACTTGTGGTTAAATATGGTATAAGGTTACCACCTATGAAAGTATTCAACAAAACTGACCAGCAATTACTACACAAAATATTCGTTTGAAAATAAATTCAGAATTGTGGCGTATCTTATCTTAGGTGATTCTGGTGTTAACCCTAATGACTGACACCCTATTTTGGGGGTGGTACATGTTTACTTGACAGTAAGCCATTGAAGGTGCCATATGGATGTCTTAAGTGATTGGGTCATTATTTTGGATTTTTAATGTATAAAACAATTTTATCTTGGCTTCCTAATTAAACAAAATCAATGTGAAACAACATAGACCAAGTCTGTGTTTGTAACTCGATAAATTCCACAAGATTAATAAATGTGTAAAAAAAAAAAAATTGTTATTGTACATGAAATAAACATTTTTTACACATTTTTTTTTAGCTTTTTGCAGTATATTGAGTTACAAACACAGACTTGGTCTATGTTGTTTCACATTTAATACTCAATTAGGAAGCCATGATAAAATTGTTTTATGAATTAAAAATCCAAAATAAATACCCAATCCTCATCCATATGGCCACTTAAAAACCTCTGGTAAGAGAGAAATGTGTCTAGTGATGAGACAATAAATGCTAAGGATCACAAATGCAGAACAAATTAAGAACGGTTACGAGAGATCACATTTAGCTTTCTCTAGTTTGGATGGTTTTAGGGCGTGTGTATGTACCTGGCTGTTCATATGTAGGAATTCAGAATGATTTTTGTACTCATGTTGATTATACGACAATACTTTGAACAGGTAGTATGTAATATTACTGCAAGCATGTTTTGCTCAAATTGTAGTGAGGTGTGTACAAACAAATAACTTCCAAGTAGAGAAAAGAATTAACTTGATCACAGGTAAGACTAAGACTTCATTTGGTAAAACTAAAAATATTTGTCTTGTTTTATGTCGAGCATTGTATATCAATGTCAATGTATTCTAATTTATTCGCACAAATGGGTAGAATTTAGAAATATTTGTATTATAACAAATCACTCAAATGAAACCGATAACAATGACACTTGATGGAGCAAGCCTTCAAGTATTAAAATGCACCTGTCTCATACTAATAAGAAATATAACTCTCCGTGGGTGCATAAATCCATCACAGCACATACACTTGGTAAAAAATGTTCTTAAAAGTTGTATGGGTATAGGTACTGATGCATGACAGTCAAACATGATAGCATTTTATGTATACAATTTTTCACCGAAATGTTATAATTGTGACATTCTAAGCTGACAGTCTCCTTAGTTTCTGTTCTATTTGATTGCATATGCCATTTCCAGTCTCTAGGGGGGATATGAGATCCAGTGTGGAGTGAATATCAACCAGCTGACCTCAAATTCACTGATGGAGAATTGTCACAGGCATACCTGTCACCTCATATCTCAAATTGAAAGCCAGAATACAATATACAGTCTTTCCAAGTATCTTCATTTACATTGTAATCCATGATGAAATTTCACTTGTAGCTTGGGTTAATTTTTGTTGAAAAGAGAAGCTCCAGAAAGTATGAATTTGATGTGGAATGCATGATATCCATCTTAGCTCAAGGTGTCACCTCATTTTTCAAATTGAAAATGAGAATGTAATATTGAATTTGAATGGGTATACAAATTTGAAACCAGCCTTTCCCAATATCTGTGTATATTCACACTTCGTACATGGAGAAATAATTTCACCTATGGTTTTAAGAGTTTTGTAGACAAAACAGTATAAAGTAAAGTATTTAAAATACTTGTAAAAATAAATTTGAATTTGAAAGAGTGATATTCATCTCAGCTGGAGATGTCACAGGTTTACCTGTCACCTCATATCTCAAATTCAAAATCTGAATATAATATAATAAAATATACTATTAGAAATTTCTAGTATGCATTGACTTTGAGTACATGAAGAAACTTCACCCATATTGCAAGTGTTTTATAGAGAAAAGAGCCCAAGAATATATAAATATGATGTTGAAAGAGTGATATCCACCAAAGTTTAGACTTGCCGCAGGTATACCAGTCACCTCGTATATAAAATTGAAAGTCAGAATTTGATATACAATCATTACATACTGTCCTCTAACTTTTTTCCAGTATCTGTATTTACTCTATATTGTTGTGTATGACCCACTGTTCATGCTCACTTCAAAGAGAAAACAGCTTAAGAAAGTATCGTTTTGAAGTTGAATGAGTGAATCAGTGATGTCCCACCTTAGCTGACATTTGTATGCATAACCAAACACCTGATCAAATGTCAGGGGATATCATAAATAAAAAATTGAAAGTTGACCTTGTTTGATATGACAAGGCCTCAGTAGGAAGCAAGCGGTAATAAATATTCTAATTTGGTCATACCTAGTGTTTGATATAGTTCTTAAGGTCAACTGAGGTCAACATATATCCAAAGTTAGCATACATTTAATTTGCATCGACTTTGATTTGTGACAAGACCTATTAAGAAAGTAGAATGATATATATTGCATTGCTGACATAGCTTGATAAAATTAATGGAAGAAACTGTCTGCAACTCCACCAGTGTGCCCCTTGTTAAACGACAAAATTTGTTATCGGTCAAAATTATACAAACTTTTTTTTTGTGAGTCACCACATTGTAAGGTGTAGAAGTTCGACACATTTTGGCACTTCGCAAGAAATCGCGGTGTGTCAGTAGCTGTTAAATTTGCATAGACAGCACATTGATCATCCTGTGTTCAAATACATTTGTTTGAAGTAAGGAGTATATTTGTACATGCTAAATCAACTGTCAGCCAGAGGTTCTGCTATAATTACATCTATTAATTTTGACGTGGTTATTCCTTTATAAAAGTGATGAGTTATTTATTGATTGGTTGGCTGGCCTCTTACAATGCCAATCTTATAATTAGGTCAACAGTTGCATTGACATTTTAAAAAAAAAATTGAAAAATTGAAAGTAAATATATTTCAGTAAAGTAAAATTTTAAATAATCTTTTCTGAGACTTCAAAGTGTTCGATTATTTTTCTATTTTATTTTGAACTGTCATGATTAATTTAGGTATTCAGAAAATAAGTATTGACAAGACTTTTTAAAAATGTCTTAAATATTGGTTCTCAGACATGATTAATTGTCATCTGTTATCTCATTACAGAAACGTTATATTTAGTTTCAGTTGCTAGACGACCAATTGCATCTGTTATTATTATTACAAAATATATTTATTCAGGGTAAAATTCAGTAATACTTGCACAGTCAGCGTAACAAACAACGCAGAGCACTGAAAGGTCAACTTCTTTTTGTTGAGGCCCCATAATCCCAATCTTGGCTTCTTGAAATATGCATTTATTTATCCTTTGGAAAATGGACATGCATAGACAACTTATCTTTTGATATAAAAAGTGTTTCTTGCAGATAACAGATATTCGTTGCTTTTGTACACTGATTATTTCACTATACAAATGGTAGATGTATAGTGTTCAATTTAATTACAAGTCGCAAATGTGAATAAAATACAAATTTATACCAAGTCTCTCCTATCTCCCAGCTGTTGTAGATTCACAAATGTAGTCTGGTCATACAACATAATACTGCCCTGTTGAATTTTAACAGGTATACATCACTTGTATGCCCTTGTGGCAGTATTGGTTGTGAATAACTAATGATACATACAATGTATGTTAGCCTACCTGTAGTCTTGGAAGAACTATTCTAACTACTATTTTTTGAATATTTGCCCTTTGGAGGACAAGCAAAAAACCCACCCCATCCCCCCCCCCCCCCCCCCCCAAAAAAAAAAAATGAAAATAGGAGTTAGGATAACTGAAATATTGTTGTATTATCCTTCAAGACTACAGGTATTCTCTATTACATGTGGACAAAAAGCACCAATATTTGCTATCTCTCTCTTATCATCATCATCAAAAACTTGAAAAAGTGAGACAGTGTTGTCCCAAGATAGATATTAACCAAGGTGTGTAGTGTTGGTACTCAGAGGTATTTGCACTCATGCTTGCAGTGTTTTCTTCTGCACTTTCACTCGCTACGATCCCAAAAGTATGAGAACACTGCAAGCACTCGTATACCAATTATTGTTATATACAATGTAGCTTCTCAACACACTGCTTATAATACATACATGTGCAGTGTTTGCAAATAGTGTAGATACAACAAATATTTCCTAGATGACTCTGTTGTCACTCAGAAGTATACATACCATTAATTATGTCGAGGAGTATTATTATTGTTACATGGCTTCTCAACACACTTGCTAAAGTTGTGCAGTGTTCACAAATAGTGTACAAATCCTAGATTGGTTGTTGTCCCTCGGAAGCACAAACGTTGTCAAGTGTCTGATATTTATTGCCATTTTGCTTCTCTCAAATAATGCTAACGTTGTGTACTGTATTCAGTTAGAATAGGTAAATCTGCAAATATTTCCTATAGATCTGTCTGTTGTCACTCAGAATTACAAACATTGTCAAGGTCTGATATTTATTGTCATATTGCTTTTCAATACACAGCTAAAGTTGTGTACTGTTTGCAAATAGCGTAGGTAAATCTCCAATATTTTGTAGATTTGTCAGTTGTCATTCAGAAGTACAAATGCTGTCAATGTGTATGATATTGCTTCTCAACACACAGCTAAAGTTGTGTACTGTTTGCAGTTAGCATACATAAAGGTCATCACCAATATTTTGTTGATTTGTCTGTTGTCACTCAGAAGTACATGTACAAACACTGTCAAGGTCTGATATTTATTGCCATTTTTGCTTCTCAATACAGCTAAAGCCGTGTACCGTTTGCAATTAGCATAGGTAATCTGCAGTGTTTCCTAGATCCATCTGTTGTCACTCAGAAACTCTACATATAAATACTGTCAGTGTATAACATGCACTATTTATACTTAAGGAAAACTCCAGCTGATCCATAGTATGAAGGATTTCCCCTTTCATATGATTAACCTGCTGAATTCCCAATGAACCCATGACTGATTTGTCGGCTCCAATCACGTCCACTCAGCTGACTCACAATGACATCATCCGTCTAGTCTGCGTCTTCCCAAGTGATATTCACTTTCACACAGACTAGACTCTGGTCACTGGTGTGTATTACAGGGTGTAAATAGTGGGGTACTGAAAAAAAAAAACACCTTGCCATGGCTTCGTCAGAAAGTAGTCTAGCAGACAGGTATGGCTAAATATTATAAATGTGATGTTGGTGAATGTGTTGCATAAAATATGTGTTGTCAATTGTAAGAATAATTGTCGCATGAAATGTACATATAATTATGTCATTAGTTCTTATTCTGATTCAGTCGCATAACTAATGCATTCCAATTTTGCCCCTATGTACACTTAAATTACAGATTTACAATGTATTCTATTCCTTCGATGCCACTGATGTTTCTCTACAAATTTTATTCAGCTGCAGTAGGAAATACACCCAAACAGTCATGTCTACGTAATTCTGATTAAAACATCTTATTCAATTTGAAGATTTTTTTTGAAGGGCGACATTTTTGTACAATTTAGATTCATTCATTGAATTAGTTTGAAGTTAGCATGTGTATATTGACCACACCTTGTCAATGTGATAAACGTATACGAGTACATTGCAGTATGTAAGAGATGTCTTGATTTCATCATGACTAGCATTGTAATTAGACTCAGAAGTATTCAGTTATAGCATGCATTGTTATATTCTGAGACATGCCCTGTAATCTTAGCTGCATTTAAACTTACGCCACATGTGGAAAAACGAACCCAACATGTTCAGTCATACAAAGCTCTGGTTTTGATTTTAACCCTATCCTTTCACCATACCTAACCCCTAGCTTGGTCACAAATCATTATCTATTGTATGGTCAGTTCACTATACTGTAGTCTTGTCTTAGAATTACAAGTCATGATGTGGCTTGCCAATATTCGTGTTGGTAGACCTACAATCTAATGAACATACTACTACTGTAACTGATGACAAATTTATAAAAACCTAAGTGGTCAGGTCACCAACTCCAGTCCTGCATTAACCCCCCTAGCGTAGTTACAGATTAGTATATATTGTGTGTTTGGTACACTATACTGTATCCTTGTCATGCAAGTCATGGAGAAAAAATATGGTTGGCCAGCATGTAGACCTACTTCCTGTATTTGTCACAAATAGGAATCAATTGTATGGTCAGTCCATTACCACCACCAAACTAGTCTTGTCATGAACCTAACCCCCAAGGTTGGTTACAATTAGATATTTATTCTGTGTTCAGTCCATAATTCACTGTACTGCAGTCTTTCTTAGATTTACACATCACAATTGTGTGCCTGCATACACGTATCTACATCCTTCAGATGTGAGTCACAGATTCAGAAGAATATAACTGGTCAGGTCCCTAATCTAACTTCCTAGCTTACTTACAAAATGAGTATTTAGTATACATGTAACCGGTCCACCATACTGCAGTGTCAGAATAATTGCAAATCGTAATGTGGCTAGCCAGTAAATGTTTGCATCCTCCATCCAATTATTACAAGATTTCAGTGACAAATCTGCCCCTTAGTAATTCAGTGTTGATGACTCAGTCAGTGGATCTATATAAAGGGTCATGCAATGTGTCATGCATACAGTTAGTAATAAAAGCTGATGCTAAAAAGATAGCTCAAAAACGGAAGGATGTTAATCGTCGAAACCTCCAAGACATCAGCAATCAATTAATTAATTGTACTGGAAAAAGCAATAAAAAGATCAAATGTAAAGGTCTGAGTGTATGCCTTGATAGGATGATAGCCTACAAGCTACCACAAAATCCTGCTTGATTAACAGAGTATTCGAATTAGAAGCATTTGGGGGTTTTGGCTTAGTGGCATATTTAGGTATTCCCAAATGTTTTCCTTCTTCATACATCTGCAATATGAGTGACCTAAGGGGCCTTGTCAATATGAGTCAAAAAAACCTCATTGTCAGTCTATGTCAAGAACAATCTGGTCCCTTGGTATGGCGTCCATATTCAGCAAGAATAATACTCTAGTAGACTATATAAAGTAGAGATAAGATTCACAGGTGTTACATGTATTACAAATTTCCTGTCTATTGAAATGAAGGCTCTGTAACATACCATACTCAGTGAAGACTACACTTTTATAGTAGTGTCCAATTTGGAACTTGCAAACCTACCTTAGGGAACTTGCAAATCTGCTTTCTTCTTGAATTACCTTTAATAGTGTAGCAGTAGAAATATGGTATCCACTCATGAAGATGAGTCAATCACTGTAATTGTAAACGGTTTTGTCTCAGTGTCAACGACCACAAGTAATCTAGTTTTGGTTATCTAGACCATTGTAAGAAGGCTCTTATCTGGACTGAAAGAATCATCACTGTAATATTCCTTTATCAACTCGGTACAAAGACATGATTAACAGGAGTTCCAACAACAACAAATGTTTCAGTCTAGCTCTCCTGACAATCACCCAAGTTTGCGATGGGTTTAGGATAAAATGTGTTAGTGTTCCGTTAGTTAGCCTGTCCAGGCTCCGGATCTGTGACTACACGGACTCATATGATTTGGGTCTTGTATCAAGTCATTATTATGGTTTGAAATTCACCCAGTAAGCTGATTGGTCTCAGTGAGGAGTAATTATGTTTGTCAGACTATTATTCAAATGAAGTCATGATGTAAATGAACTGTGCAATCACAGATTCAACGTCTCAGTAGCCCTAACGGATCGCATCCTAAACTTCCTGTGAGTATTACTCCAACTACAAATACTAGTAATCCCATAGTGCTTTGCATCTGAGCATGCTCAGTGTGCATTGCAATTAGGCTATATATGACAGACTGAACTTTGTCCATCAAAACTGCTTAGGATGTCAAACGTGTTGATATCTGAAAACACAAGTTGAGTAATTATAGATACAAGGAAATTAAGTCTTGTGATGGAATAGCAGGGTGTCACTGTGGAATCAATTACATTGGGATGAGATTGTGTTGTTTGGATTATCAGTACACTAAACATAGTCTGTAAGATATGACATTCAGTGCCATGCTGTCAGCCAACACTAAGAAGCTACAGGAGCTGAAGAACACGACATATTTAGAGTCTACACTAAATGTGGAATGACTAAGATAATGAAGTCACAGTATCAAAATATCTCTGATGAATTGTTTCCTAAACTTTGATGTTCCTGTACAGTAAAGGGTGATAAGCTGGTAATATCGACCAGGCACCCAAGTAATTTCACCTGGGTTTCCAAACAAAATTATGGTAGATTGTATGGGGAAAGTATGCAACTTTTACCACTCTTCCCCTCTCTGTGTATTGCTGCTTCCCCAACCATAGTAAAAACACAGCTGTAACGTTACTATAAGTATTTTCTGACTGAATGAAGAAAATATTGGGGATTAATAATATTAAACCTCCTCGGGCATCATTTGTAAAAATTAGGAAAAATATTGGCAAATATGGAACATTTTGATGCATATTTTGAGTACTGCAGAGCCAGTGATGTAGACACAGGTTGTTGTGACAGAGAACAACCAGGGTATCTAAACCATTTTCTGTTCAGAGACTAACTCCTGACTTGTGCATACATTTGGTATAATGATAGTAAATTATCTTGTATGTTAAAATGTCTGAAAATAAACTATACACGTATGCCTGAAACATGTGAAATCAGCAAATCATTACACATATGAAAGAAATATAACTCTCCCTGTAATTAGAATTTCTTTGGTAACAGTTAATCTCAAAAGAATACATTCAATGCATGTCTACTTATTCATTGCCATTTCATTCAAAAGATGAATGACTTGGTTAGAATAAGATTTACTTCATACAAATAAACTTATGAATATGAAAGAGAGTATGTGAAGTACATTAGAATATGTTCTGCTAAGTGTGCCCAATAATGATAGTCAGATTTTGTTGTGTGTCAGTATGATAAAAACTGGCATTTCTTGTGAGTCACCACATAGTAAGAGAAAGGGAAACACCAATTTTGGTGTCACTAGAATTTGTGTGCGTGAGTGGCACCTCAAATTCTGTTAAACCATACACAGACCAAGTTATTGAATATTTGAACGGAAATTATGGATTGCATACTTTGTTCCTTGACAACCCATGTCTGTGTCACTGGTTTTGTGGTGCTCAAAATATGAGTTGCAAATGACCATTGTCTTTCCTGATTTTCATAAATTATGCTTGAGGAAGCATTACTAACAACTCGTAGTAACAAGACTCCTTAGGTTACTCATATTTTCCATGACTGAATGAGGAAAAATGGTTGGGGAAAAATATCTATGTAGCTGATTTAATGTTGATGGTTGGTTCATTCAAGAAATGGTTGCCTGACTGTCGTGTACTTTCTCAGTGTCACCAGACATGCTTTAGTTACTACATTTGTAATTTCAAACAGCCTGCAGATATTAGTGTCTGGGGCAGTCATCAACAAGTTTATACATAGCCTGGAATCTATAATGTCCTATGGGAATCCGATAGTGTCACATTAAAGTAGTACTAAATTTATTTACATACTTTTTACTCTAGGCTATTTGATGAATTGTGAATCATATAAAGAGCTATATGTTATGTATATGTTATGTAGCTGTCAACATATTTTTAAGCAACTGAATATGTTCTATATATTCCAGTATTGGGGGCAGAGAAGGGTGAAAATAGCTTAGATTTAT
This sequence comes from Glandiceps talaboti, assembly GCF_964340395.1. Classification (NCBI taxonomy): domain Eukaryota; kingdom Metazoa; phylum Hemichordata; class Enteropneusta; family Spengelidae; genus Glandiceps; species Glandiceps talaboti. Next base: position 15,399,621 of record NC_135562.1, on the reverse strand, counting down.
GTGTAGCATAATTTGATAGGGATACAGGTAAAACAGTAAATTTTGCCCAATCACTCATTGCCATCCACAAAGACACTGAAATACCAGTAAATAAAATAATGTATTCTGTACTATTAGTAGAGTGAATATTGTTTTGCATAATTTTGTAAACTTGTAAGAGTATTTGTTATAATTAATCCTCTTCCTATCTTGTTTTGTTTGTACACAAAAAAGATACGAGTTGGGGAAAACAGGATTAAAATAAAAACCACTTGCATTATTTTTTATGGGTCAAGATTTGTACCAGTCTGTATACTAGTATATAAGCTTACGTGTACATTGTCCTGTGAGATTTACTTCAAGGCGCATTCCAACGTAACTCTGCATGAAGAGCTCCTTGTGGGATCTTCAAAATCCTTTGTGTTTGTCAGTGATGACTTTTGTTACTGTCATTTATAGTGAATGCACAGGTACAGGTAGTTGTTTGTGATTGTGTGTAATGGCCACATACGTCAACTGTATTGTTTGCTTGCCAAGAAAAACAATTGTTATTTATTTCTTACTGTGTGAATGGATTTGAAGTCAAATCTCGTAGTAGCACATGTAATAAATCTGTCACAAAGGTAGTGCTGAAAAAAGTGGTCGATTCAGTATTTTTGTACAGGGGTTCTTATTTTTGAAGAGTTGCTTGCCAAGAAAAATCTAAAAGCATGAATGGATTGAGAGTCAACACAATTTGTGTTATGTAATAAATCACAAAGGTATTACTAGGGAAAGTGCTGTGTTTAAGTGGACAGTAAAATGATGGAAGATGGCTGTCAAACAGTGGAAATATCTAATATATCTGATATTTTGTACTGCACTGTTGGTTGCTGAAATTTAAGAGAAGTGTATCCAGTAAATGAAATTATTCAAACAGTGAAAAATGAAAGAGTAATTCAGGTGGCCATTTTTTGCAGTTTGTGAGCATTTATTTATTTACACTTTGATATAAATGATTGTACAGTTGTTTAAATGATACTGAAAGGTGTCATAATCTGTAGAGAGAGAGAGAGAGAGAGAGAGAGAGAGAGAGAGAGAGAGAGAGAGAGAGAGAGAGAGAGAGAGAGAGAGAGAGAGAGAGAGAGAGAGAGAGAGAGAGAGAGAGAGAGAGAGAGAGAGAGAGAGAGAGAGAGAGAGAGAGAGAGAGAGAGAGAGAGAGAGAGAGAGAGAGAGAGGGAGGGAGGGAGGGAGGGGGGGGACCTCCCCCTGAAAAGAGTGCACAGGTAAAAATAACCCCAAAACTTGACAGAATTTGTGACTGTTTTAGAAATAGTAGTGTTATACCTGTCAAATTGTAAATACATGTACCACTGGCATTTGTGATAATTAGCAACAAAAGATGTTTATGATCCTGAAGGCATGTACAGCTGTTCAGTACCAGTGATAATCTTGAATTACTAATTCAAAACTAAAATCATTCTTTATGTACAAGAAATTAATATCAGATTGTGATAACTTGAAAGTGACTTGTTCTCTCATGGTACATGTACAACTGCAAAAATAAATTTCCATCTAGAAATATAGACAACAACTTTTACAATATTGCCAAAAGTTGTTGTTTCTTGAGCTTAGAGTATCAGCTAGATAAACCTGGGGGCAAGTGGTGGTGGTAAATAACAACTTGGGTGTTCCAAATTGGAATTTTTCCAGAGTACAGTCTTTTACAATCTAAAAATATTGAAAATCAAAACTTTATTATCACAAAATAAGGAACGTTAGAATTTAATATAATAATGTAAAGTGAAAGAATGTTGAGTGAAAGTGAAAAGACCTCGTGTGTACATCATCGATTCATATAAATGGCATTTTAGTAAAAGATATTCAAATCTAACAAATCCTGGTGATAGCTCAGTCTATGCAGGCTTACATAACACACTTGCACTTCACAGTCAAGGTCAATGATCAAGGTCATGATTCCAATGTGTGGAGGGACATTTTTTCCAAGCTGTTAATTTCAAATTAGATATATTCCTACACAACCTGGGGTTCAAGAAAGTCTACATAATTGTACCCTGAAGTAGGGTTTTATGCTTCGTAGGAATAATTTAACTTCACTCTTTTCTTGCCCAAACTGAATGATTGTTTTGTGCTTTGTGATTCCGATCTATCCTGTGCCTTTTAGACTTTAGAGTTGTGAAAGGCCCTAGTGTTTGTGTCATGCAATGCACCAGTCATACTCAGAGCATATCCTAAAAATAGATCTATTGATGAATTTGAAGGTATTGATGGATTTAAAAAGGTGGTACTGCTCCCATCTGGTGAACACAAACTAATATTGAATGTCATTTCTTTTGATCTTTTCAATGTAGTTTAAAAGGATGTCTTTTCAGATCAGCTGAGGCTGTTATTTCATACCATGACATCATGGTTGTGAGCAATCGATATTAACGATTTATAATCTCAATCAATTGATCGATCAATAATTGTTGCCAGTTTGGTCGTTATTGCTGGCTCCTAGATACTGAATGATTTCTTGTATAGATTGACTAATGAGTACAAACTACCATCAATAACTTATAAGCAATGTTATCCATTAGCGAATTGAGGGGTGTAAATATTGCATAATATCCATCAGTGTGCCCTCTAAGCCAACATGATGCACCACTGACGCACACAATTTCTAGTGACGCACTAAAATTTGGTGTTCTCCAATCTCTTACTATATGGTGACTCACAAGAAATGAAAATTTGGCCATCATTAGAGGGCACAGTGATATCCATGTACCTTATATTTACAATATAAGTCATACTTTAAACTACTTCAATTTCTCTAGAAATGGTATCAGAACAACCATCATACCTAACTTCAACCTTTTCTGGCAACTATAGGTATTATTTGTCTGAACTGTCTGATAATTTAAAAAAAAAACTTAGATAAATACTAAATTCTGATGTCGTTTGAAGGACTGCTATGTATTCTACAAATATATCCTGATTATGATATTTAGTTATAGATAATGTGTAATAAATAGAGAAGATATAAAATTTATAGAAAGAAATTGAATAAATTAATTATGAACATGATTTATCAGTGTTTTTGCCAAGGTTGCAGAATCCTTGTAACAGAAAGGGTTAAAGGTTGTATAGTTTTCCATACAATCTACCATTAGTTTGTTTGGGAACCCTGGTAAAAAGACTGGGGAACCTCAATAGATTTTACCGGCTTACCACCCTTAACAAAGACACTATTTATTCATACATGTAGTTAAGAAATTACAAATGGTCAGGGCCACACAAAAACTAGTTCTTACAAACGAGTCTACCTTATCAGGGCTCGAAATTCGTTTTTTTTCTTGGTAGCCCAGGTGGGCTACCATCTTTTAAATTTGGTAGCCCGAGAGCAATGACTGGTAGCCCATATGCATGCATTCCTAAATTAATGGTGTCTGTGTATATATGTAACTATATGATGTATTGAATTCGATGATTGATTGAATAACTTAAGAGTCACGTTAACACGTTATTTGTGTGTATTTCATGCCATATTTGACATTGGGGACACAATTTTTTGCATGTACCGTTAAAGTCGTATTATAAGCCGCGGCTTATATTACAATGTTGCAAAATAAAGAACCAATTTTATTTCTTGAACTAGGGGTGCGACTTATAATAAAGACTTTTCAATTTTTCAAAATGTGGATGTGGTAGAAATTCACCCGAACTCTCGGTTATGGAAAAATGGACGTCTGTAACACAATATGAAAACTTTATTATGAAGTTTCAAAGTGTAAGAATGAAATGATAAGTGTGGCTGGAGGAGATCGGTAAGGCTGTCCGGAATGACAGCAACATCGACGTTACGGTCACGCTACTCATCTTTCACTCGTTCCGTAAGATGTACCCTACAGGAATCCCAAACAAGTACGGTAGACGCCGCCGATCTTCAGTCAGTCTTGGGAACGTTCTCCTGATATACTCAATGCAGCCTGTGGAATGGTAGAAGCACAACGATGTCAGATATTTTGAAACGATCGTGTTTGGAAAAAATATAGGTTGAAAGTAGACTGAAAGATTTGGCGGTATAAATCAAATTGACATCGATTCTCTCATTCTAAGTTGAAAGGTCAACTGCGTTCATGAACTCGTAAACAAATGTAAATGATCGTCGAATGACTATTGGCCGTTACGCATACGACGTCATGAAACGTCACGAAACATTAGCATATATGATGGCCCACTGAGAACACGTCGATGTAAACAACTCCATGCTTTGCTAGCGTGATCACAGCTATGGTACATGAAACATGTGTTATAAAACTCAACTTTTGCTATCGTGATCACAGCTGAACAGAATGGTACATGAAACACGTTATAAATTAAAACTCACCTTTTTCATCAATATATCCTTTCTCTTGAACTCGAACTCCAACACGTGTGAACAAGTACGAAGCGGCTTCTTGTACTCGAGGTGTGATCGGCAGCCATACAACTTTATCGGTACGATAGGTGTAAATGTCCCGATCCCTGCCGAAAGGATTGCGACACCCTTCTTTTGATATACAGTGCGTAACTTTATCGGTACGATAGGTGTAAATGTCCCGCTCCCTGCCGAAAGGAAGGGATTGCGACACCCTTCTTTTGATATACAGTGCGTAACTTTATTAGTACGATAGGTGTAAATGTCCCGCTCCCTGCCGAAAGGAAGGGATTGCAACACCCTTCTTTTGATATCCCAGTACGTGTGAAGAGGTGGTACATAAAGTGATACTTTGTATTCAAATTTTAAACAAAAAGTATTACACTTGAATGCGTCGTTACTATTGTTTTGGTGCAAATACGAGGTGAAGCTAGCTGTGAAGTAGGGGTGCGACTTATAATACATACTTTCTATTATTCACAAATTGTTTGATGTACCCTCAAAGCTAGCGCCTCCAAGTAGGGGTGCGACTTATAATATGTATGCGGCTTATAATACGACTTTAACGGTATGTGTCTCTGGGGCCGTGTCATTTACAACGTACGGTTATCATTGCAATGAAGAAAAAACATGTAGTCGCAATTCGTACTTGTAACTATTATCTAAATCTCTTGGTGCAGTGAGACCTGTAAAATTTGAATATGATTCAACGTATGGAAAACGTATAAACAGTTTCATAAGCCCCATGGCCATTTCCTGATGTGGAGACTACGTCTTGGGTAGTTTAGAAACTATGTGCTGTTATCATTATCTATTCACGTGATTGGTTACTTATTAACAGACGGGTTAGACAGGATTTGTATTAATACATGACGGCCATTACGGCAAAGCCCCTTCCATTCATGGGCAAAGAGATAATCAAACAGTCTAAGACCACATCAGCAGACGGTCCATGCTGAAAACTTCACTAAGATAAATTCAAATCATCATGTCACCATTTCATTCTCACTAAAACTTCAACTTTCTTTTGAGCTTTGCTACTACTACTAGATCGAATACATTACGTGAATTTACCATTCACCACTGCATGCTCTCAGGGGTTGCGTGAGCATGGTTTACACACGGAATGTTTTAGGCATCGTTCAAGAATAAACGAATCTGTAGGTGTATACCAAGTTAACAGTTCTCATCAGCATAAAATTTTATCAAACACCATTACAACTGTGTCTCTGTCAAGTTGAAAGTTAACGCTGTCATTCATGTTATGGAATTTAGTTACTGCAGCAGTGCTGTACCGAGATTGTACTGTACCCCGACTCCGAGAAGAACCGGATGCCCGGGCCGGAGAGCAGATTTCCAGAGAGTGATAACCATGGGAAATTGAAAGTACAGAAAGATAACATTAAATCGCTATACAGAATATTGTTGCATATAAATGTTTTGGTGTGACATTTTGGAAGTACAAGCTGTGTATACGATGAACGGAAGAATGACGTGTACAGTGTACATGTATTTCGTGTACATTTGATATACATGTAGTGTGGATGTAAATTTGGAAAGACGCACTGATTTTGACGCTAATTTTGGCGAGAACACGTCCCACAGGACTGCGACCTCGGAGGCCCCCGGCCCGGGAAGGTGTCGGAGTCAGGGTGTCAGTTTCATTCAAAACTTAGTAGCCCAATTGGGCTACCACTCACATAATTTGGTAGCCCAGAGACAGACATTGGTAGTCTGTGGACGCGGGGCTACCGCGAATTTCGAGCCCTGCTTATGGCCCAATACGTTGTGTTTCTATGATAATGTATTTATGTTTCAACCATGATATGATAGACAGCTGACTTCACCAGGCCAATAGTTGAATAGAATAATAATTTAAAAAAATAACAATAATAATTTCTAGTATCTATAGCTGTTAACATTTACTGAATAATTGATTTAAAAATGATTAGTTGATGGTAAATTCTATGAATTATAAATGTTATTACTTCATGATATTTTGATGTAATGAATTGATAATTACTACCAATTAACCTACAGTAACCACCACTTGGGTAAAGTAACCTGTATTGGTTATTTCAGACCCTGGTTGGTTAATTTAGACCCTGACTGGTTAATGCTTAATCTAATAGTCTTAAAATCAATGCGTTCCCAAGGTTTATCTACAACACAAATTGTGGATGAAACATGAAAGTACTTTCAATTTCAGCACATTTTCCCTCTCTGTCAAGTAGTATGTGGTTTGCATGTTGGCTGATAAGTTATTGGTACAATTTCAAGTGTAGGCTTAGCAATGCAATGTGGTATCATGATATGGAACTTGCAAACCTACCATCTTGAATGGTGCATTATGGGAATGTTTTCCATAGATAACGTGAATCAATCACTCTTGTACACAATCTGTGATATTGTTTGTGGCAAGTAATCTAGTCTTTGTAAGAGGCACTAAACCTTGCTAGAGGATCACCCTGCCAGTCACCTTGGTTTCTGCAACTAGCAAATTATCCCAGTCCTCTGCATCTGAGCATGCTCAAATCAAGTCTGCTATGGCAATATTGAGAGTAAGCAGAACTTTTGTTATGAGTTACCTGTGGTCTCACCCTGATGGTAGCATGTTCATGGTGTGTTATAAGGACTTTGGTTTAAAGCTGTACGCATTGTTGATTCAAGGTTTGCAACTTGTTGGATACATCAGGTATAAATTGTTCACATCATAGCTACCTGACAGACCTCCAATATTTTATAAACAGCAACCTCATTTTATGCATACGTCATTTGCAACTAGATAGACACTGTAACATTTCAACTTTCAAGAGTTCACAACTTTTTGGTGCAGGGCTATAAGGTGATCAAGCTAACACAAAATGCCATATCATACCATCATGTTTTCTGTTTTGAAATTCAAGGTACTGGTATTCCACTTAGATTGCTGTGTGTGTACGTGTCACATTATCAAAACTTCAAAGTCATTACTTGTGTTTCTGGCAGCCCTGGTTGACAGTATTTCTTGTAAGCAGTATCTGAACCAATATCATCAAGGTAATTCCAGTAATTATTGGAAACTTCGGGGAGAAAACTATGGATCAGGTCGTTCAACCAGTTTGTTCTGCCAACCATAGGAAATCCTGATTTTGACCAGATACATATATACTAACATCGATATCTGTATTCTCTCTCCTTCCAACGTAAAAACAATGTTTATTTGGTATTTCCGTGTTCATTGTCATAGTTGGTATTTCTGTGTTGTCATCTGTGCATGTTGAAGTCATATAAAGTAAAGTCCATGTCATAGTTATTTAGTGTTAAAACTATGTGTCACATTACTGTCCTGTGTCTGTGTTACTTTGTGTTCAGTCCGCTGTTAATTGTTTGAATTGTTCACCTGCACTATGGTTGAAATATAAAGTTTGCACAATTTCCGAGGTCATACGACTATGAAAATATCAATGTCACTATGTAATGTATAAACTGATGTGTGATTGTTTCTATTTGGATATCATGTATTATGGTATATGAAGGTGATGGTACACCCTGCTTTCCTCAAGAACTTTTCCCAATACAGATTAATATGATAACAGGTGGTGACAACTTGACGATCTGTTTGAGACAGATAGTTGGTACTAAACACATGTCACTTTGGCATCTGGAAACTGTGAATTGCTAAAGGGAGAACACATGTACACCCCAATCTGATTAAAATCGATGTTGTGTACACAGCGAGATTTCTTTTTGGCTGTTACGTTTACTGTCCTTTGTTCTTTTGTGAGCGCTCGCTACATGCATCTGACCCAATACCATAGGTTTTCCCAAACCCAATCTTGTACTTTTGAGTAGCCAACCAGACTCTGTCTTACAGATTACAATATAACACTCAACGTTCCAAATTGAAAGAAAGAGAACCACCAAAAAATAACATAACATCGTTGTCTGCGCTCTGTGTTCATCCTCTTTTCAAACAGAGCTCTCCGAAGTACTGCACCTGTATGTTTCAGTGCATTACATGTTTTCATTGGTTGAGTGAATTCACTCAGTGCTCTGATGTGGGTTTGGTAAAACCTATGGTATTGTGTCAGATGTATGTAACGAGCGCTCACAAAAGATGAAACGACAGTAAACGTAATAGCCAAAAAGAAATCATGCCATGTACACTACATCGGATTTTAATCAGATTGATGTACACCTCAGCTACAGCACAGCATGAGGTATTCAACGAGGACAGAAACATAAAATTTACTTAAATACCCATGGTCTTTTACAGAAACTATAAATTTAGCAAATATAACCGTCAACGGTTGATGGCTTGTACTGAAAAATTGCAAGAAGACAAAGTTTATTATCTTGTCCAGGGAGAACTCTGAATGAGGCATTAAGCAAGAATGCACTGTTATCTTGTGTTGTGCCAATTGAAAAGATGAATGAATGTACATGTTTGTTAAATGTGTTGATTTTCTGTAAACTTGTGTGTGTTTAAACTATACAACATAAGTGTTTAGTTAATTAAGGTGATAGGAATGGTCCAAGATCATCATCACCCCTCATCCCCAAACCCTTCCACTTCATATTCCCTTGGAAAGGCATACCTAAGTTTTATCACCATACTTACAAAGTCTGGAGACAAACAAGTGTAAAAGTAAAGTCTAAACCATGACAAGGTGACAAGGTGTGGTCATTTTATTAAACTGAAACATGGTAATGATAATACTGGAAATAGTTTATGCACTTTAAGATTTCAGTGGTTTTGATAAATGGGATCATGTACATAGCTGGCACAATATTGTACAGTTTCATTTTAGTTACGTAATGAGTCACTATTCTATTTCATGTTTTGTTTTTTAAATCACATATAATTGGTAAAAATATATAAAATTCATGTATCATAAGTTTGTTGTATAAATGTACTTGTATATTCTGTCTATAACTGATAATTGCCTACAATACAATGAAGCCAACACATTCTCTTGTGATAAAGTCTGTACCAACCAATGTAATTTAAGATTTACTCTGCATAATGAATTATATGTAATGTTACCCTAACCATAATGTTCTTACAACTTTCTCTCCCCAATAAGTAAGTATATTAGAGCCGAATCCACTCTGTCATGGTTCATATTTATTGCCATCATAGATGGTGCAATTTGGTATATCCTTTTGACAGCTCAAGAACTGCTTTGACTGGCTAGCATTAGGCTAGTCTTGCTGCTAGACCCCTCGGGCTATTCTGCTCACTGCGAAGACGACCAAAGGTTGCTAGTGAGGGCGATAGCTGAATGGTGTGCCACCCTCATATCGATCAGAAGAAAGCCTGAGGTCTAGCAGCTAGATTAGCATTAGGCCCCTAAGTGCTAAAATCTGGTCAGCACATAGTGCTAACACTGGGCTGGCACTGACATCTCACCAGCATGTGCTAGCAACTGGAAAGACATAGTGCCTGCACCAGCCCAATGTTAACATGACAGTGTTTTTATAAAGGCATTGTTTTTGCTCAGGATTGGGGGATGGAAAGGTAGAATATGGTAAAAGTGATATAATTTTGTGGATAACCCTTGTAAATTGATAGGTGTACGTGGGTAGATTTTACTTGCTTACTGCCCTTAACAAAAAAAGAGACAGGGCATCATTCATATGAAGGTAAAACCTACCTGAGTTCCCTAATCACTTTACTGAGATGCTCATGAAGTGCAACTTTTTACTGGTATTCCCTAAACAAAATTATGGGAAACTTAACAAAAACACTGACATCATGCTGGCACTGAGTTAGAAAATTTGAAAGTAGTTCTTGAGCTACATGTATATACTGAACTAGATTGGATGTTTGCCGTTGAGGTGTTCGTCTACTTTGCTTGAGTGGTATGATACTTGTCTTTGCGTAGACCTTATCAGCTCTACACATAGACTATGATACATTGGGTTGGTTGCATTGTTCAAAACATTCACGTTTTCCATTTCTTTGAGTACAGCCTGATCAACTTTACACATACATCATGTTTCTTACTCATCAGCCTTAGGTGGTGACTGATATGGTGGCAAGACACATTGTATTTTACAGCCTACTGTACATGTACACACTATTACAAAACCATCAACCAACCAATGTGTTGTGTGTATTGTTATCCAAACATTCATGCTTTTTGTCACCACTATTGAATCTGAAGTTATCAAAAGAGAGAAAAAGACTGCTGGTGCATCGCAATAGAAAGTGGGATGAAAATTTACTTTTTGAATGCAGTGTACAGATGTTCATGATATCCTACTGTACATGAGTGACATCAGAGAGAATATGCCTTTCCAGGACATGAACACCCTCCTCATCTCAGAAGAGAAACCTTCCTTTCTTTGGTCTGAATCTGAAAAGTATCACACAATGGAAGGCAGTTGGTTTTTGATCAGACGTGATGTTGATTCTCTGCATTTGTGGATTTACTTTGTTACAAATATTCAGTACAACTACAAGAAACAAGTATGGCTTCCCTCATAAACACCTTGTCTGACAAAGTGTACATGTACATGATGATGGTACACTCATGATAAGAGTCATATGAGAACATTATGTATGTTGATGATGCACAGTGACTTTGTCATCACAGTAAACAGAATAATGTACAAAACTCTGTGATTTGTATTCTCTGACATAGCCTCCTTGAATGCCTTGAAATTTCGTCTCTCTCACCATTGATATCTGAACCAATGAAAATGGGTATTCAGGAACTCATCAGGAACAATTGTACTTTTCAAAAATATCAAAAAAAAATTCACAAAACAAGTGTACAGTGTGCCCTCTAAGCCAATTTGACGCTTGACGCACCACTGACGCACACAATTTCTAGTGACGCTCCCAAAAAAAATTTGGTGTTCCCTGCTCTTATAAGTTATAGTATATGGTGACTCACAAGAAATCCCAGTTTTTATCATTTTGACTCACAACAACAAAATTTGACTGTCATTAGAGAGCACACTGCTTATGAGATATACTAGAGTTCGAGGAGCTATTGTCTTTGAGAGTACAAATCAAAGAAAAGTTGTAATATGGTCTGCTTTACTGTCTATCTGTTAATCTACAGGCACTTCTTAAACCTGTCATCCCGGTCAAGATGAAGGATATATAATATTATCAAAGAAGTAGAAACAATTTAAAGGTTTTCTTTTCTCTCTCTCGCTCTCAACAGTGAAAATACGATGGCCGTAAACGTCTTCAGCACGAGTGCCACTGCTGATAATCTTAGCCGACATGATATGATAGCCTGGATTAATGACAGTCTCCGTCTTAATTATACAAAGATAGAACAAATGTGTTCAGGTAAGTTATTTGAACTGTGAATGGATGTAGACAGTGTTTTTAGCAGTTGTAGGTGTATCTCAGTGTTTTTAGCAGTTGTAGGTGTATCTCTGACATTCACTACAGTTGGTTCAAACAAAAGAATATATCAAATTAATATAGCGATATAAACTTCCAGGCACCTAAGACCCCTTATTAGGCTCATGTGTCCATAAGGTCAGGTGTACGTAATAGTGGGTCAATCTGTTGACAAAGACTGAAGTGTGCAGTCGAAAATTTCAGGTAAAGTTTACAAAGTTGTGTTTGGAACAAAAGTTAAATTCAATACTCTATTCATGATCATAGTAAATCATTTTCCAGTGATGTCAAATAAGAAACGAAATAAGTTTTGTTCCAAGACATAGTTGTTTTCCTCACAAGAATTGGCTATTGCCTAATATTCCAAGACATAGTTGTTTTCCTCACAAGAGTTGGCTATTGCCTAATATTCCAAGACATAGTTGTTTTCCTCACAAGAATTGGCTATTGCCTAATATTCCAAGACATGGTTGTTTTCCTCACAAGAGTTGGCTATTGCCTAATATTCCAAGACATAGTTGTTTTCCTCACAAGAGTTGGCTATTGCCTAATATTCCAAGACATGGTTGTTTTCCTCACAAGAGTTGGCTATTGCCTAATATTCCAAGACATAGTTGTTTTCCTCACAAGAGTTGGCTATTGCCTAATATTGCTAGCCATGGTTGTTTTCCTCACAAGAGTTGGCTATTGCATAATATTCCTAGCCATGGTTGTTTTCCTCACAAGAGTTGGCTATTGCCTAATATTCCAAGCCATGGTTGTTTTCCCCACAAGAGTTGGCTATTGCCTAATATTCCAAGACATGGTTGTTTTCCTCACAAGAGTTGGCTATTGCCTAATATTCCAAGACATGGTTGTTTTCCTCACAAGAGTTGGCTATTGCCTAATATTCCAAGACATAGTTGTTTTCTTCACAAGAGTTGGCTATTGCCTAATATTCCAAGACATGGTTGTTTTCCTCACAAGAGTTGGCTATTGCCTACAAATGTAATATTCTTATACATGTTTGTTTTCCTCACAGGAGCTGCCTATTGCATGTTTATGGATATGCTTTTTGAGCATTGTATATCGATGAAGAAAGTTAAAATGAATGCCAAGCTTGAACATGAATATATCCACAATTTCAAATTATTACAAGAAAGTTTCAAGAAAACGGGGACTGATAAAGTATGTATCTAAGCCATATTTTTGAAGAAAAAAAATAGTTCTTTAGTTTCCCATCCCTTAAAGTGGCCATATGGATGAGGGAGGATTGGGTATTTATTTTGGATTTTTTAATTTATAAATTTTATCATAGCTTCCTATCTGAAAAATCAATGTGAAACAACATATCCCAAATCCTTCTTTGTAGCTCAATCAATTGCAAAGAAAAAAAAAAATGTGTAAAATGTTTGTTATTGTACGTGCAATTACAAACTTTTTACACATTGTTCAGCTTTTAGCAATTTATAGAGTGACAAACACAGACTTAGTCTATATTATTTCACATTGATTTTTCAAATAGGAAGCTACGATAAAATTGTTATATGAATTAAAAATCCAAAATATATAGCGAATCCCCATCCATATGGCCATTTTAATTAGTCTGTAAGATACGATGTGTCTTGCCACACCTACTCTATTAGCTAGCACTCACATGAAAGGCGTTGACCAATGCATGAGGATGTAAACTACAAACTTTTTAATGACATAAATCACTTGGATCCTGATATGACAAATGTGCCATATATATATAGATTTTATGTAACTGCCCACGATAGACATATGTAGACGTAATGTAACAGCCTACAATAGACATATATAGACATTATGTAACTGCCTACAATAGACATATATAGACATTATGTAACTGCCCACAATAGACATATATAGACATTATGTAACTGCCTACAATAGACATATATAGACATTATGTAACTGCTTACAATAGACATATATAGACATTATGTAACTGCCCACAATAGACATATATAGACATTATGTAACTGCCTACAATAAACATATATAGACATTATGTAACTGCTTACATTAGACATATATAGACATTGTATAACTGCCTACAATAAACACTAACTTATTGTTGGACAAAAGTGTGTGATTGATTAACACAAGCATAATGTTAATGACAGTATAATGGGTAGCTTTGTTTTAATTTGAAATTTCATCTGACTCATTCCTCTCAACATAGAGAAAGAATCATAGCCACAAATAGCCTGTAGACTACCACAAAACTGCAAAGTTTTAAAAAGATTGTGTCCATTTTTTTCTTTCAGGTCATTCCAGTTGATAGACTTATCAAAGGTAAATTTCAAGACAACTTTGAATTTGTACAATGGTTTAAAAAGTTTTTTGACGCAAACTATACAGGGCAAGCGTACGATCCAGTAGTGGCAAGAAGCACTACACAGCAACCAGGTGGTGGTGATACAGGAAGAACAAGAAAACCAGTTGGCACGGCAGGTAATCCATGTATGTCTAAACACTAACTATAATTGTGAAAGCTTTAAGCAAGTACAACTGAATCAAGACTTCAGTGTTATGCTGCTTTGTGTCGTGTGTGTGTGTGTGTGCGTGTGTGTGTGTGTGCGTGCGTGTGTGTGTGTGTGTGTGTGTGCACGTGCACGTGTCTGTCTGAGTGAGTGTCCTGTTCTTGACACCTGGTAGTTTACAACACAATTCACCAAGCACATGCCCAGTTGCCCATCACAAGCCATACTAAAACTACCTGTATGTAATGACTTTCTGTCTAAAAAAAAATAATCTACTGTAATCTACTATAAACAAGTCAAACTGAGTATCACTTCATACTCTAGTCCAGTTTCCAATATGCATTACGATGACTACAATAATCTCCACTCTATAATAAAACTAGTTACGCTAACACAAGATTCTGTTCTTACCCACAACATTGATAGTTTAATGACATTGTAGTGATAATATAAATGTCAAAACAGCTGTACTAATTGAATATAGGTGAGCAATTATCTGAATGAAGTAACCCCCAATTAACCAATTACAACTACCTGTCAGTTTGAGGTGATTTACTACTGACATGCACTGTTCAGCCTTTCCCCAGCAGACAGTTTTAGCCAGATTTTTGGGGGAAATTTGTCAGTTTGACTATACATGGAGAGGATAGTGATCATAGAAAATGTTGACAGGTATATCTGACTCCTGACATTTTGTTTGTTTTGGGGAGTCATGTTATCAGAAACACAATGATTTATTTTTTATTTTGTTTGCCTTATTGCATTTCATAGTGGTATTTGTATGAGGACAAAGTGACAATGCATGGTAATGATTATATAACCCATGATGTCTGTTGTGTCAAGAACAGTACACCCAAGCTTGTAGCTGTTGCCTAATCTGCAATTGTTATTTTTGTGATTCGTTACACCCCCCCCCCCCCCACACACACACACACACCCCCCCCCCCACCCCCCTTAATTGTGAATCTGGATATACACTTGTGAAGTCTATAACTGGAAATGAGGAGTATATAGTTTACTAAAAGTTTGACTACTTCAGAAACCCCATCATGCATAGAGGGCGCGAGTGCCAGTTAGGCTTACGTAGGGTACTTACACAAAATATGCTTGTAAATGTTCTGTGTGTACCTAACAAGCATAGTGAGTGAAAGGCAGCAGAAAACACTGCAGGCAGTAGTATTGATTTCCATACGTAGTACAGTGTTTTTGATATGAATTTAACATTATTTTTTTTAAATGAAATAGAATTTGAATTTTGCTAGGTTTTACCAACTTGGTACTCGTTAACAAAATCAATGTTCAAGACAAAATATTGAAAACATTTTCATAACTTCTTATTTACTTTGGCAGCACCACACTTTAAAGCACCGGCAAGGAAAGCTATGTCAACCACTTCCACAGTTACCAATAACAACCAAGTAGCAGAACTCAATCAACAGGTAAGTTTTACAACTCTTACCCAAAAAAAGTATTTGGCTACAGCCCTAACAGGCAATTGGTTGGTTGATTGATTAATTAATTGGTTGGTTGACTGCATGTATGATCATCACAGCTCCCAACAAGTGTTTGATTGCAAATATTTTTAAATTATTACTCAGTTTGGGAGTGTGGGGGATATGTCTTCAATGAAGATTTGTTAAAGTATTACTAAGTATTATTCAGTTGGGGAGGGGGATGGGGGCATAGTGTCCAATGAAGGCTTGTTAAATTATTATTCAGTTGGGGGGGGGGGGGGGGGGGTGTCGTCAAATGAAGGTTTGTTAAAGTATTACTAAGTGGGGAGTATGTCTTCAATGAAGGCTTGTTAAAGTGTTACTCATTACTCAGTGGGGGAGACTCTTCATGTAAGGCTTGTTAAAGTATTACTTAGTGGAGAGGGGGCGCTATGTGTCCAATGAAGGCTTGTTAAAGTGTTATTCGGTACTCAGTGGGGGGGGCTGTGTCTTCAAGGAAGTCTTGTTAAAGTATTACTAAGTTGGGTAGTATGTCTTCAAGGAAGGCTTGTTAAAGTATTACTCTAGTTATTGAGTACAAAATGAGTTGGAATCTTTAACTACTTTTGCACCTGGTGGGTTTCTTCAATAAATTTAAAGAGGTGTTATTTTCACTCTTGCCTTCCTTTAGTTATTGGAAGTGAAGCTGACAGTTGATGGACTGGAAAAAGAGAGAGACTTTTACTTCAGTAAACTACGTGAAATTGAAATTATTTGTCAGCAGCATGAAGACGAAAATCATCCTGGTATTGAGAAAATTGTTCAAGTTCTTTATGCAACAGAGGTAAGTGAAGCACCAACAGTAACTCAGTCCATAGCAATTTACTTCAATCTATATTATATTCTCTCTGAATATGTTGCTCATTGTATAGTGAAATTTTGAAGACTATATCAAGATTTCCCAAAAATTAACATTTCATCTGTATCCAGTTTTTGTCCAAATATCTGTTTGACTAGAGTCTCTCACAGTCCTCGGAGCATCGCATTTCTGAAAGAGTTGTTTTGTGGTGTGCCAGTATCTACTGCATAATTGTACTGTGTGGGCCCTCATCGACTACATAGGGCTAATCATTTGTTGACGTGTTACTGCAATGGCAATAACACGGAGTCACAGTAACAAGTCAACAAATGATTAGCCCTATGTAGTCGATGGAAGCCCACAGGACAAGGATATTCTAGTACAGTTATGCGGTAGAGATTGGTACATACAAAACAGCTAATAATGATGCTCTCGATGCTTGGAATCAGAAAATCAATTATGATTCCTACTAGTCGGGCAAACCAAAAAAAAAAAACATTTTGTCTAAACGTTGACTGGAGCTGGTAAAATGTTACTAATGCATGTATCATTCTTGATCAAATCTACAGAATTTTACTCCAAAATACTGCCTTGAAAAATATTTTGATGGATACCCATCACATGGTTCCTTTTAGCCCTGCCAAGTTGTCTTGTATTGTCACAAAAGCATGTGGAATCAATGTCTGTTCACTTTTCTAACAGCATCTGCTGATTTAGAGACATTGTCGTGTGATTTAATTTAAGCTTTGTCTTGATGTTTGAATATTTAGCGGCCTTGTGAAGGCAGCAATTTGTCATGGAACCCGTGTTTGAATGTTGTGTCTGCAGTCGCAGCATTCTTGTATTTATGATATTGCGCGTCACGAACTATGACATGAACGTTGTGTTGTCAGTGACAGCGTTCCTGTCTTTGTGATTGTACATCACTAACTACGACATTTGCGTTGTGTTGTCAGTCACAGCGTTCCTGTCTTTGTGATTGTACATCCCTAACTACGACATTTGCGTTGTGTTGTTAGTCACAGCGTTACTGTCTTTGTGATTGTACATCACTAACTACGACATTTGCGTTGTGTTGTTAGTCACAGCGTTCCTGTCTTTGTGATTGTACATCACTAACCTCGACATTTGCGTTGTGTTGTCAGTCACAGCGTTCCTGTCTTTGTGATTGTACATCGCTAACTACGACATTTGCGTTGTGTTGTTAGTCACAGCGTTCCTGTCTTTGTGATTGTACATCGCTAACTACGACATTTGCGTTGTGTTGTTAGTCACAGCGTTCCTGTCTTTGTGATTGTACATCACCAACTATAACATGAACGTTGTGTCACAGTTGTATTCTTCATTGTATCCATAATTTGACATGACTGGTATGAACACAGCGTAGTCAGTCATTGCAATTCTTTTATTGTATCCATTAATTTCTACCTCTGACTACATATACGTAGCAAAGTAAATCACAGCATTTCTGTCTGTCTATCATTGTATCTATTCATTTCTCTAACTGACTGACGTTTACATTATGTAATAAATCACAGCGTTTCTGTCTTTGTCTCCATTTAATTCTATCTCAAAGTACAACATGTACGTTCATCGTCAGTCACACAACGTTGCTCTCTGCGGTATCTTGTTGGTTCTTTTTTTCCCCCCATCACTGACCATGACTTCTCTCTGCACCGCATCTTCTTACTGTTCTTGTAGGATGGATTTGCAGCGCCTGCTGAAGGAGAAGCACGGGCTGATGAGGCAAACAATTTCGAGGGTGATTTGGGTGATTTCTAATTGTGCTTCTTCATCAAATAAAAGGTGGCCTTTCCTATCATATTTCTAGTCATACTGTGCATGTGCATGTAGATATAATGAAAATGGCAAAGTTTGCTTACTTTGCTGCACTGCACTGCACCCTCGTAGGCCACCACAAGACTCTGAATACTAATTTTAGAAATAGTCTATATAAAAAAAACAATGTATGCAAGTCCTTAACTGTACTCCTACTACGGTAATGTCCAAAGAACCAATGGTTTAACTTTAAATGATAACTGTAGTGCTTCTATGTTCTCTGTCTGTGCTGTTATGTTGTATTCCGTAATAAGTTGTATCCCCCTTCAGTGTTCTCCTATATAGGCGTAAATCTCTTAGTTAGTACTTTTCTTACCACTACATGTAAGAAATGGTATGCAAGTAGTAAGCAGATGGCAGTAGTAGTAGCAACTGAAGTTGAAAATGTCAAATTACCATCATTCAGAGTGTGAGGGGTGGGGTGCCATTTTTGACTGATAGTGGGGGGATGGGGGGGGGGCAATATCTCTTTCCCTTTACTACTTGATATGACTGGGGAAGTAGCTTGCTCTGCCGAACTGCCTGTGACAATTACTTTAAATGCAAGTTTCAGATTACCATGGGGTAATCATAAATGGGGCACTCTTCTTTTTTCTCCACTTTCCCTGTCATGTATTTCAACACTTTACTGTCGACTTCTTTGAGTAATTCACTGTTGATATCCACTACTATACATGGAGTATATTTCTGTCTACTTTGTGAGATCTCTTGCAGACTTTTAAAAGTACCCAGTCATCTCTTAGTAGGAGAACACTGTGACTGTGTGTAATTGTGTTTGTACTACACTAACTAATGAAATCTTTAGTGTGCACATATTTGTTGTATTGCGTGGTTGGCATGCATGTTGGCCAGGCACAACTACAATGATTGCATGTGATGTGTTGTTGTTTTATGACCAGTAGTATTTGACATGAGGGATATGTTGCGCTTGTTTTACTCAGTTGGCAATGAATGCCTCTCTTTAAAAAATGTAATGTCAAACAGCAACGCTTTAATTGCAATCTCTGTTTCTCTTTGTAGATCAAACTCCTTAGATAACTTTTTTCCATGGCTCCATTAGTATAGAAATTATTACTATGATAATTGAGCCTTCAGTTTCCAAAGATAGACACAAACTAAAATTATTGGCACAACGTGTTGATACAACAGTGATAAGCTATTGAATGGATTTTTGTTTAATTACAGTCTCAGTCAGGAAGCATGTAGAGTTTTATTGACAGAGTTCCATGAACTAACTTGCAGTGTACTGTTTCAGTACTTTCATTGTTTATACTATCTTCATCACACTCACAGTGTGATTAGAATCATACAACCGAGGAACCACTATCACCCACTTGTGTAATCTACCACATTGAAGAACAATAGATTTAGTTTGTGCCTATCTTGGTGAACCGAAGGCTCGATTACCAGAATCGTAATACCTTGCACAAGCCAAATTGTATGTTGCATTCAACTTTTAGCGTACTTGCTTGCTTTGGGCATGGTTTAATAAGGCTGTATATGTTATGTGTATATATATCTCATGATTGAATGACAAAAAAATATGACAATTTAGCTCCAGGGTGCATATGCTTCTAAAAGTTCTTGAAAGTCCTATAAGTTATCGATAGAAAGTACCAGTATATCTTAGTAATCTTTACAAGCATATGAACCCTGTAGTTTATTTATCTCAGGCCTTTGAAAAAATTGTTTGGTTCCGGTTACCTGACCCCCACCTAGTTTTTCACACTGACCTTAAACTTTTTTTTTACATATTCAAAATAAAATCACAAAAATTGTGAAGTCTCACAAGAAATAGTGGGTGTGGAAACTGACATCAATTTAAAAGACAATATAAAACTGTTCTTCCAATCTGTAATGACTGTACATCTGATGAGAAGAAACCAATAACACAGAGACCATGTGGAAAACAACAGAAAACATATTAAGTACTTGAACTCAACACTCACATATGCAAAAAAATATATATTAAAAAAAAATCTACCTACCTCTATTCTAAAATTGAGCGTAATCAGAACCACACAATTTTTCCCTTATCAATGTAGTGTACATGAATGTATGCATCTTTGGATTTCACATCTTTTGTGTTGACAGCTACAGGGCAAAACTCAATACCCTAACATGTGTATCTTATTGTTTATTATATCTGTGAAAACAATGAATTCAAGAATTGGACAAAAGACTATGACAGAACCCCATGACACACGAGTGCAAGTGTGTCGTACTTTTGGGTATTTGCATGAGTGCTTGCAGTGTTCTCTGTGCCTGTACTGTCACGAGCATGGTGAGTGAAAGTGCTCTAGAAAACACTGCAAGCACTAGTGCAAATACCCCTGAGTATCCACACTGGAACTCACGTGGCATGGGGTTCTGTTATTATTACATATGTTTATCTGAAACGGCAAATTTCCATAAAAATCATACAACATGATTTTATGTGCAGGGAACGATTGTGTCCCATTTGCATGCAGGTATGCAATAATGTTTTTGGTATTGCACAGCAGTGCAAATACCACTAGTATTGCATGCACTAGTGCAAGTAATCTGTGGTATACATGTATTATTTTAATACTCGCATAATCATCTGATAAATGCTGCTCAAAAATGTTAGTTGTGATTCTTGAATCTCATTGCAGGTATCTTTATTTTTCATATTTCAGTTTGTGAGATAATGGTGCAAACCCACATTTACATTTGAAAACATATTTCACACCCCTTCCCAAAGTGTGCCCACCCCCATACCAGATTGGAGCATATATGCTTTCCCCATACCACAATGGACCATATGTGCCCCCACTCCCTTACAAGAATGGACCATATATGCAACAAGGACCAAATACAGATTAATAACACTCATGATACAGATATATAGACCAGAGTATGTCGAGATTGTTTCTTGGTAGATTCGTAAATTTACATGTAAGAAAGGAAAGACCAGACATCAATACATTGCAATTTCTTTATTCCAGTCATGCAAGTATTTTGCATCTTCTGTCCACTCCATCCAACACAAACCAATTCCACTAAAGTCTGTAACAGGTAGCCCACCCAACATCTTCAACCTATCAAATTTTTCCAAAGCCCATCATGTTATATCTGAAGTCAATATTCATATCAAACTTACTTGTTGTTTTCAGGACGGTTTTGTTGCACCAGAAGAAGGGGAAGAAGCAGCAAACGGAGAACAAGACGAATATTAGAAGCAGGAGCAACCATTTACTTAGCCTCTTTTTTGTTGTTGAAAACTTTAGTTTGTAGTCGCTAACCTGGCAATTATTTAACTTCTCTTCCCCTAGTGAAATAGCTTGACAAACATATGTATATTGGATAAGTCATTTCTATAATGTGATGTTTAAAAAAAAAAAAAAAAATCAAAATAAGGGAATGTTTTAAGGGTAAAGTTTCCGAGAGAGAAGTAATTCTATATTAAGTCTTAACCTCCACCTTTGACTCGCTTGTTTAATTTCTTATGTGAAATTCTGCTGGAGATATGTAATTATATCACTTTTTATGGCCGTAGTTCTAGTAGGTAGATGAAACCAGCCACATGGTGTTCATATTTCTCGAGCCATACAAGATATTTTGAATATAAAAATTGGGAGAATGAAATGAGATCTTTACCTAAGCAACCTTACACGCCCTAACTGCCACATATTAGATGAAAACTGTTATTAAAGGGTGATATACTGTCGTCATAGTATTGAGATCAACCAAGAAGTGAGCCACCCGGTGGCAGTTATGATAATACCGTTTGTTTTTATTGAGCTGTCTTGAACCTTGATGTAGGGATATAAGATTGATGTGACATTTGTCCACACATTTTATACAAAAAGCTGAAGTGATCATCAACCCAAAGTGAGCCACCTAGTGGCAGTTATGATAGTTACTTTTGTTCAGCTTTTCGAAGGAGAGATAAAAGATTGCCGGGAAAGTTTTCAGCCAATTATAACTTGAAAGGTTAAAGTAAGAGTCGGCCTCATAGTTTATAAAAAGGATTTTTTTTTTTGTACTTAACACAATAGCAATTATTGTAGTTTATTTTATTTTTTTTCTTGTTTTTGAGAACTATTTGACGTGAATGTGATCACCGATTACCCACCATTTCTCAAACCTGGCACAAACAAGTCTAGGTCATTGAATCATAAACAGTAACGGCCAAAGAAAGCTGAGCTATTCAGCCGAAATATACTAGGTGAAGTATTTACACTCGGAATTTAGAATTACTACTAGATATTATTCCAGAGCCAGAAAACGTTTTTTTGGTTTTGACTGGTCAATTATTTCAGACTTGTATGAGACTGTCTTACTTAGGGGATAATGAATGTTACATGTAGGCCGTGTGGTTTGCAAAGTAAGGTTTTCGGGTGTTTAGTAAGCTTATCTGTCCAGTTGTTTACAAACAACAACAAATTCATGGACAGAAAGTACTACAATTAACTCCCAAGATTTGCAGAATCAGTATTTAATAATGTAATTCTTTTCAGTTATACCGTCAGTGTTTTTGTTAAGGGGAGTAAGCAGGTAAAATCTACCTGAGTTTCCCAGTCATTTTACCGAGGGGTCCCCATCAAAATTATAGTACATGTACAATGTATTGGAAACTGTTGTGATCAGTTTTACCCTATTGCTCTTTTCCGTTACTGGGGTTACCCAACCTTCGCAAAAAAACACTGGTTGTATTTTCATTTTGGTAGAATACATGTATATTTTTTTCACCTGTCTTCTCCAGGTATTCAAACCTGTCTTTGTCTAGAGTGTGTGTGTGATTGTTTTATGGAAGCATGGCATTGTATTCCTGTTTACATTATTGAGGTTTCTGACAGTGAAAGTACAAAAAATACTACATATTGTCACGTCGGTGCAAGAAGGTCATATCTGCTATATAGAGTTTATAGCAGATATGACCTTGCACTGATGTAACGAGGAGTTGACCGATGTGTGAGGGCGCCCTGTCATGGCATACCTTACAGACTAGCAAACGATATGGCTCTGAAGTTTTTGGTTTCTATCATAGTAGTAGATATGCCTATGAAATTTTTGGTTTCCATCATACATTATTGACGAAAGTAATTTGTGTAGTGGAATATAAATTCTAAATAATTTTTTGTAATTTTCTGACGTAGATAATTTGACTGATTGTATCACGTCAATAATACAAGAATAAAATAAAAGCCCGATTCACACACGCACCATTCCCAGTGGCCATCTCATTTATCACACGATTTTGTAAAATGTTATACATTTTTTGACATATTTTCTTCTCAACATACATATTTGACTCTTAGTATTTCCCTTTTTAGTAGTACACTTGTATCTGAAAACTTGTGTATTAATTTGAATAAGTTTAATGTATATTATGAAATACATGAGAAATGCACAAAATAGCAATATGTTTATGTTTTATGCTTCTTGATAAAATTCAAGTCTTGATTGGTTACTTCTTCCATAAAAAAAGAAATCTTTAAAAAAAACAAAAACAGGGCAAGACTTTTAATAAAAGAACACTAGGCCCAATATAAAAGTTATTATCTAAGTAGCCCATTTTAGAGTTGTCAGTTTGTTTTGTGAGATTTAATGTTCCATTTCAATATCCAATTTCTTAAAAAAAAGCTGTTTCACACTTTTCACCACGGAGTACAGTAGTTCTAGTGTGCAAGACATTTTAATTAAACCACCATGCCTTGTTATGTGGAGGTAAACCAAAGTGCATTTCAAAAGGAGGAGAAAAATTGACGTGTTTCACCTGTTTTCAAAGCTAATGTCACAACCATTGGTGTATGTTTTGTTACAATTCAGGGTAGTCATATAGATTTCATTGTTTAGTAGGATAGTGAGTGATTGACATGATGTCAGATATATTTTTTTGATTTCAAATCAGGGCATTGCTATGCAATATACACACTAAATACAGGTTCATTCTATGCTGGTTTGTATTGCAGGAAAGTATGACACTAAATTACAATTAAACATTCTATGTCTGGCTTTTGTTGCATTAAACATGACACACTAGATACAAGTTCATTCTATGCTGGTGTGTGGTGCAGAAAATATGACACTATAAAATGTAGGTATATGCCATGCCTGGTTTGTGCTCGGAAAATATAACACTAAATTACACATACATTCTATGCCTGGCTAGTATTTTAGGATTGTGCAAGTCACTGAAACTTTCATGTAATATAGTTTGCCTGGTGCTGGAAACGTACGACAGTATTTCATTGAAGTGTTTAAAAGCAATGAAATATTAAATATTACAACTTTTTTGTGTGATATTTTTTTTTCCATTATAAAGCTTGTAATGATATGGCTACAGTTTGAGTACCATAGGAATTCTGAACAACTAAAATCCAAATGTATTTAGACACTGTATTAACACTTGTGACCACAAGAATTCTGAGCAACTAAACCCAAATGTATTTAGATGGTATTAACTCTTGTAGTGACAACGTGTGTGTGTTGTATTTCTATGTTAAACTGTTACCAACTAATTATCTAGTGTAGTGCTCGTCGGGCTTTTCTGCTTACTCTAAAAGTGGCCAAAGTTTGCCCCTGAGGGCGCTAGCTGCACCTAGACAGAAGTACTTGTCACCCTTCCAGTTTTATTCAGCAACTCCCAAAGTACAGATACAAGGTCTTACTACAAGACTATGGATTAACCATATTGAAAACTACTAAAGCCTAAACCAAGCTAAATAAACCAGCCAGTCACTGAGAGCTATACCTTAACTCAGTATGTGTTGTAGACCGATTCATCAAATTACCGGTACCAAGTGACACTGCTGTCATTCCAGTTTTGGTAATTTGTGTACCATACAGGGCATAGAGCACTGTAACTGTATATTGTGTTATTGCATTTGTTGCATCTTTCAGACTGATTTATAGCAATTACATACTGCCGTTTTCATTTGTAGTTGTAGTTGTCAAGTTATATATATTCACATTTGTTATTGATGCAAGTCTTGGTTACCCAGACTCTGGCCACTGGGGGCTCTGCGAACGAGACCACCCCGAATGAGGGGAAACAAGATTTCATCTCACATGTGCAGGAAGTAGCCTCTGGAGCAGTGCATCATGGGGAGTACTTCCCCTCAAACATTGCAGGCTGACCGATTTAGGTACCTTCGCTACAGATTGTCACTTCTCAAACGACTGATATATATTAATGACAACAAACAGGCCTTGTAAGCCCATTTTTTATGCTTGGAAGAAATGTAGTGTGTGACTTCTGTCACGGGATAGTTGGAACGTGGTTTCCCCAGACTCGCTCATGTTTGGGTGGTCTCGTAGACAGCGCCCCCAGTGGTGAGAGGCTGGGTAACCGAAACTAGATTAAAGTGTGTTGACAGAAGAGATTTCACTTTGGTGTTACAGTAGGCAAGGAATCTTACAACACATTGCCTGTGATCAAGTGCTGGTATCGTACATTTTGGTACCAGTGTTTGTTTTTTTGTAAATTTACTGGTTTATTACAATTTACTTGAGATTTACCGTTTTAAATGACCAGAATTTGTTGTGGGTAGTGATGACGGTCCTTTGCAAATTTGTCAGTAGTTTGGAGCTTTCTGTAGTGTACCGTAGTCTCGTATGATCTGTATTACATGTATTTGAATGTCGACAAGTTATACAAAAGATTGAATTCAGACATATTTGATGAAAAGTTATCAATAAATTGAATACACAAGTGTCTGACTGTATTTAGTACAGAAAAGTTACAAATAAATCACATCTGTAGAAAAATTTCAGACAAATTGAACACAGAAAAAGTTGTAAACACTAAATACAGACAAGTTTCTAATGTATTTACCTAGTCCTGAAAATTTCCGACGAATGTAGACATGTTCAAAGACAGTATTGAATACAGAAATGTTTTCAACTTGTATCAGAACTTCAACTTTGTAAGAAGAAAAAAAAGAAATTAGTAGAATATATATATATCACTGCTTCTTCTTTTTTAAGTGTCATACTTCCATGTACAGTTTTCAGTGTCTATGTTTTTTGAGAATTTATTTTTCATTGATTTTGAGGATTACTGGTAGATGTAGCTGTAATCAGACGTGTGCATCTGAATGAGGTGTGAACACCCACCCCCGTTCTTGCACTTTGGAATGGACCATCCTATCAGATCGGATGATATTGATATGTAAATAAGGGGTGTATACCCTGTTATTGATTTAATCTGATTTGAAATGTTGCACGTCTAATGCATTGATGTTGGTAATAAATATAACATTCTCTTGTAATTTTTTGTTATGTGTATTTTGTATTTTTTAACAGGACAGGACTGAAATGATGTTCAGTATTGCTGTATATGCATGCTATGGTAAAGTGTCTGTGTGTCTGTGTCCACGCACTCGAGTTAGTCAAAAATGACTGGACCAGTTGCCTTGATAAATTTGGTGGAATGTTCCTTTGGATGTGTAGGTGTTAGGAAATTGTTCACACTCAATATGATCGCACCATCTGTTGTGCAATTTGGCTCAATAAAATATTGTTTGAAGAATGAAATTAAACTCAGAAAGTACACATCCACAGCAAAATTCTAAACTCGAAAAGTACACATCCACAGCAAAATTCTGCCATATTGGTCTGAAATTGGATCAGAATTTTCCTAACGCATTGATTTACGTTCTTGTAATTTTTGTCATGCATTATTTCTCATTTCATGAGTAAAGTTGTATTTCCTTATGAAAACTTTCAAAAAATGGCACTAGGGAATGGTCCTGTAGATATTTTGGGGTAGCAGTTGGAAGACAACTATTTTTGAGGTATTTTGATGATAGTGAATCCAAACAGAAATGTCTCCCAAGCGAAATTTTTTAGGTTTATCCCTCGAAATTTGCATATAATTTACATTACTTCTTGCATAGCAAAAATTGTGTTAAACAGCGCCCCCAACGTCAATTTGAAGAATGCATTTTGAGAATCGCCTGAAGTTGAACGAACCTTACTTTTAATTTGTCTTCATTCATTAGCAAATATGGGAAAGGTAAGTTTTAACTGCTTTCGTCCTAAAGGTATCACCATGTTGCATCGATGTCTTGGGCTAATAAATTAAGGGGTAAGGTAAACGTGTGTTAGTAGGTTTTGCTTTTATTTTATAAATTTGCATGATGTTCCTAGTAAAATCAGGATCGACAAATTGCAAAGTCACTGTCTCAGAGCAGAAATTTCATTTTTTTTTTTTTTTTTTTTAAGGTTAAGGATGCCTTCCCCATGTATGAAAATGATATAAAAAAACAGTGATTATATGTTTGAAAGTCAAATAAGTTTTATACAATTGTTACTATGGAACGGTGGGTCTGAGGATGTTGTCGAGATACTGCAGATTTGTGACATGTAAAGTGAATCAGTGAAGATACTAAATAGCGCCACCTAGTGGTGAAATTTAGCAATCACACAAAACTGATTGGCCGGCCATGTAGTGTTGATAATTTACGGTAAAAGTCTTTATATTATTGTATTCTTAAAAGTATGAAAATTGGCAGATATGATGGGACCAGGATCTATTCTAAATTTGCATTTCAAATTTTTAAATTTTAAATAAAAAATGCAAATTTTAGAATATAATTTGCATTCTTGACCTAGATTTTGTTAACCGTGTTTGTGCACATCTTTCAATTTCAAAAACAACTGAACTGCATATAAAAATGATGATTATGAAAAAATGAATACATGCATACAAAATTAAAGAAGATTACCATAATTATGTACATGTACTTACATGTCAGATATGACGAGAACTGTTTTTTTTGGAATTTTCAGTAAATGGGTCAGTTTTTAACTAAAATGTTCACTCAAACATTATTGTTTATGTTTCTAGTCTAAAATAAGAGTTGGAATTTGCCAAATATTTACAAGAAAACTAATTTTTTTTCAAACTAGTCAGGAAAGTGCTTGATCAGTTTGAAATAAAATTTTTGAGATCAGTTGA
Source organism: Glandiceps talaboti (assembly GCF_964340395.1). Classification (NCBI taxonomy): domain Eukaryota; kingdom Metazoa; phylum Hemichordata; class Enteropneusta; family Spengelidae; genus Glandiceps; species Glandiceps talaboti. The sequence goes on along the minus strand of NC_135562.1, from coordinate 15,371,341 downwards.
TATTTTTGGATAATTTCCGCTATTCTAATCTAAAATAAGGTTGACTTTCGATAAAAATTTTCAAGAATCTGAAATTTTTGCCCAATAAATTAGGCGGGGAATATGCTTGATCTTGCTACAACTCGAACAATTTTTGTTTGTTAGATATAATGATTTTCTCATAGTCTTGTACCCCTGTATTGAATTATTTGTAGCCTGTACAAAGGTAAATATATTTGTGTAGTATGGTACAATAAATCCAATCAAATTGATTTTTAGGTCCACACCCAAAAATCAGCTCCTAATGCGATCATGCTTAAAACCTGTCGGCATACTACTTATGAATACAAGTGATCCAAAATTAAAATGTGCAATGTCTCATTTTAAAAATTTTCAGTGAATGTATTTTTGGTTGTCAGATAAAATACACAAAACTATACTCCATCCAGAGTGCAGGTTGAAGCAAAATTTTGGGATCAATTGATATTCTTGTACAATTTGTGCTGTATGTACTAGTCTATAAGTTCAGCTTGGCCAAAAAGTTACAAGAAATAAGAATTTGTGCCAAATTATTTAGGCGGGAAAGTGTTTGATTACCTATACTATTGGATAAAACTATTGGTATCAATCAATATTTTAGTGTTATGTCTACTATAATAGTCTAAAATAAACTTGAGGTCTGTCCAAATTTTACATGAAAATACCAAATTTTGTCCAAAATTTTGGCGGGAAAATATTAATATAAATTTTATCGTCAAAACATCAAAAGTGTATTGGCAGTATCCCAAAATATATTCAGTAACAGCAATTTTTGCCAAATAAATTAAGCAGGAAATTGCTTGATTGAAAAAATTGATCAAATAATGATTTTTTTGCAGCAAAATAGTTCATTAAATTTCACATCCGGATTCCATGCTGTTGATTAATAATTAAATAAAAATGAATATGTTGATTAATAATTAAATAAAAATGAATATGTATGGTTAGTATGTAATCGTCTGTCTATCCTTGGTATCAGAGCTATATATATAAACCTATTATCGCCATTTTAATGAAAATCAATGTTTCGATCAGTCGACTTTTTTATCAAGTAAATTAAAAAACCGACTATTTCATACCTTTCCATAATTTTTGTAACAAGATAAATATCACTTATCAGTCAAACTCATTACAAGTACGACAACGAGAGAGTTTAATCAATTTCCTAACTTGTAAAATTCTAACACTGGGGGCTATTTTTGGTGTTAAAGAGATGAGATATGGTACGTTGGGAGTTTGTACCATTATGTACTTCAGATCATCTTAATTAGCAATTTTTATACTTATACATGTGTACAATCTAAAAATTACCATACATCATGTCGTTATTTCGTTTGACAGGCGCTTATTTATTTGCAATTAGTCAAACAAACTGATGATCGTAATTTGTTAGATACATTGTAAACTAGTCCGTTTTAAATTTTAACGCTCGTACATGGGCCAGTATTATTTTTTTTAAAAGCCGACATTCCAGGCCTAAATCTTTCATCTAATATTGCTGCAGGAAATACTAACCTGACAAATAAAAAGGTCATTTACTGTAATAAAAAGGAGTAAAACTTGAGTTTATACATTTGTTGGGAGTAATTTTAGCTGCATATTAAATCATACCCATGATATTCTACTTACTGGAGCATAATTTAACCATCGCTTGCTAATGGTAGAACACAAACCTGCTATTTAGGAATAATATACACACAATTTGATGACAAACGTGAAAGTGAAATGTTGAGGAAACCACTATTATGCTATCAACTGAGTAAACAATGCCAGAAGACTATGTTTATAAATGTCAGAATTCTATGTTCAGACTACAAATGTGAGTTTCAACTCTGCGGGACATAAGTCGTAAAACTAATAAACTGGATTTTGGGCGCCATTCACTTTATATTTTGTACTTGACTCAGTGTGGACGTAAATCACATACCAAAATCAATCTGATAGCCTCATTTGGCAGTAACGCTGTAAACAATTCATTGGAAACCTTATCTAGGAAACAAAATAGGACTTACATAGTCTGTAAGGTACGGCTTGACAGGGCGCCCTCACACATCAGTAAACCGCAGAATGATACAATGTATCTTACAGTCTTCTACTTACTGTAACCAATTTGACTACCTTATTGCACCAGGTTAGTCTAGTTCCTAAACGATACATTGCAATTACTATGATCATCTCTACCCATGTATAGGGAAAGTCGTTATGCTAGCACAGAAATCTGTGCTACCCCACTGGGCGAAGGGTAAATGACACATGTCAGTAGCAATCCATCAGAATTTGACAGGCTGTTGTGATTGGTTTATCTCCTTTAGACAATTGCTCATTAACTGAACACCACCTCTCCAGTCTGAAACTAAAATCATGTGGGGATGTGATAACGTCATTATGTTTATATGTACGCAATCAGGATAGCACAGATTTTTGTGCTAGAATAACGACTTTCCTTGTAGTAATCATAGCGTGTCATATAGGACCTATACTAGCACCAGGTCTAACCAGCCTCTGGGCTAACATAAACTGTTCACATTTGGTTTTTTTAAGTCAGGTTGAAATTAACATCACCTCTGAGTTGACATAACCTCTTCAGTGTGAACCCCCCAAAAGGCATGAAATAACATTAACAGTATACAAGATTAATATAACCATGGTTTTATGTTCACTCTAGTAATAATATAAACATTTATTACTCAAACAAAATTAATCTACTAATTATGATCAAATTTGATATTTGTAGAAAATAAAAGACAATATAAACTACAAACTGGGTGAAATCGTCGAACTAGTTTAGATAAAACATACATTTTTGTAAAAAAAATTAAAATTGAACAAGAAGTGATAGGGTAGAGTTTCAAGACTATACCAGCATTAGGTATTCAGACTGTGTTTAGGGTGCAACAAACTAATCAGTATTTTGTTCACAAAGATAACAATTTTTTGAAAACAACTTCATGATTTATATAAATATTTTTCTGAAACATTATCCAGTAGTAGCTACCTATAGTATTGGTGTTTATGTACAGTTAGGCAAATTTCTGAAGTCATATAGTCGCCGGACTGAGATGATGTTATTTTCCATCGCCATGTTTTTTATTCATGTTGACCAGAATGTTCCTTAGTTTTGTTAAAACGTTGTTCATTGTGTAGTTACAAGCCATCAATCGTTTGTTCTTTATACACTTGTATTGTTGACGGTATTTTCATTGTCTTTCATGAACTGTAGAGTTAGGCAGATATAACAAGGACCATGCAGAAACTATACTAGCACAGTTAGGCAATTTACTTCATCCCTGCCTTCACACCAAACATCAAGTGACAAGTTAGGCAATGTGACCGAAAACCCCAAAGGCAAGCACTATAATACAGTTGTATCTGGATCGTTTATTACCAGCTAATTTGGGGGTAGCAAAATTTCACGAGAGTGCTTTTTAAACGGTAGAACAAAACAGAACGAGTGAACGCTTTAATACTTAGCCAATATCTGACAAAACAAATGAACATTAATACGGATTACCTTTTAACGCTATCATAATACCCATTTACAAAAACCATCATAAATTAATCGTACCGTGAGAGTTTTAGCGTAAAAGTATCTCATTTTTCATAAAGCACATTTCTGTAGGAAATAAAGTAATTGTCCCTGGAGAGGCCTCAAAATAAACGACTTATTAAGAAAATGGATACTGTAAACTATAAACTATTAGTTTTATGGCTACAACACTACTCCTCTATTCTCCTAATAACCCAATAAAACCTATCGCGATTAACAAGTAATATCGATATATCTACATTAGTTTTAGTCAAGTTCCTGCGTCTCGGTATTAGGAGAACTTTAATATGAGTCCTTAATGATGTGACGGACTAACTGACATGGAGACATTCTGGCACCAATATGTAAGGAATTGTGTCAGTCATTAAGGAGGGTCTCTGCTATTGTTGAAATGATTTTTCTAATGGTGTACAGATGCATGGCTCAGGGTACAGAATTGCAGATTGTAGTATCTTTTGCTTCATTTTATTTTATTTTGCTTTTTGTTGAAAGATTGTGGATTCATTGAGAAATTATGTATATGCTTCCAGCTAAGGCCTAATAAAAAAAAATTGTGTGGTTCTGATTACGCTCATTTTTAGAATACATGAGGTAGGTAGATTTTTTTTTTTTTTCATGTGTGAGTGTCTAATACAGGTTTTCCATTGTTTTCCAAATGGTCTCTGTGTTGTTTATTTCTTCCTATCAGATGTACAGCCATTACAAATTGGAAGAACAGTTTTATTTTGTCTTTTTAAGTTGATGTCAGTTTCCGCATCCACTATTTCTCGTGAGACTTCAAAAAATGTTCAATTTTTTTATTTTTTCTCAAATACATAAAAAAAAGTTTAGGGTCAGCAGTGACAAACTAGGTGGGGTCGGGTAACCGGAACCAAACAATTATTTTTTTTAGGCCTGATGTAAAAATAACATACTAAAAGAAGTAAAGATGTAGCTCTCAGAACACAGAATCAAAAGAGTAAATTCATTCACTAAATATACATTCTCGCAAACCAGAGCTGCAGATACTTTTTCCGTGACACTGCGAAGTATCATCTTGGTGGTGCATCGTGGACGATGTCGTACATGAGGCTGTGGTTTATGATACAGAATGGACTTAGTGAGAAGTTGTGTATTCAGTCTCAACTAATACAGAAATAAATTTTCAATTCTTTACAGATGCACGTCTCTGGGTACAAAATATAGAGAGGTAGCTTCAATTCTAGAGAATGGACTCGGTTAGAAATTATGCATTTTCTATGTACTTGCTGGTTTTCGAATAATTTTATAATTTTTTCAAATTCTTCAGGTCCTATCTGTTAAAGAAACACAGTCTGTAACTTTTTATTTTTTGGTAACTATTTTGTTTAAAAGGACATAGTCTGTAACTTTTTTATTTTTATTTTAAATGTATATGGGCCATGAACAAGACTAGTTCCGCTGAACTATTTCCACGGTCCACATCAGATAACAATTGTGTATTTCTTTTGTATTCATTTTGTATATTTGTATCATATGTTTCTTTGAAAGTGTAGCTTATTTTTGTTATCTGGTGAAATAAATTTTATTCATTCATTCATTCAGTCAGTCAGTCAGTCAGTCAGTCATTCATTCATCGTTAATAGCTAACATCCAAATTTAATGTTATCCCAAAAAGAGAATGCAAAGTGAAGTAGATGTAAAAAGCTACAAATCGTGGATACAACAAAAACAACAGATACAGCAGATGTGACCCTAGCCTACAAGTTAATCTCCTTTAAGCTACTAACGACTTTAACTAACTACCCATTACAAACAGCTATATGCAAATACTTCTCTTTATTCTGTACAAAATAGATCTGATTAACATGTGTGACGGGAAGATCTCTGAAACAATAGTGAGGATGGATTCATTGGGGCGTAAAATTGATAATTGATACAAGATTATGTAACATCTTGAGATAATGGCATTTGATGAACAAAAAAATGTCATGGTTCTGAGTAGAAGGGACACACTTTACATTGGATAGACCTGTTATTGATTTTGATCATATTGACTGTTTTTTCCCCCACGGAAAGTCTTAATATTCTTATTATTTTATCACAGTATCAGAAAAGGAATTATTAAATACTCATAAGTATTTTATTACTCGGGATGTATTCATCAACAGTTTTCACTTTCTGCGAGTTTTTTTTCAGAATCTTTCAAATATCTTTACTTTCCAATAAAATTTTCCCGCCAAAAATCCCTTGTCAGAAAACTCTTCTTTTTTTTAAATAATGCCAAAATATGTCATCATATATCTTCACCCTCCTAAAAATTTCATTCACAAAAACTCTTACCAAAAAAATCTCACCAAAATCTTTGATTATGTCACTTTCTGAAAATGTTCCCGCCAAAAATTTCATATCAAAAATACTCATTTTCAAAAAAAAATATAAATTTCTCACCAATTTTGTTTTATTGCTTGTCTTCACTTTCCAAATATTATTTTTTAACATCAACTTTACAAAAAATATGAACGAGGAAATTCTGAAAACATCAAGAAATGAACCTATTTTGTGACAAGTTTGATTGAAACAAGTGTCTTTTGCATAGGAAAAAATATCTGAATTAATTTAACATTGCTAAAAATGTAAGTATAAACTTTCATTAAAAAGTCGGTAAAAATTGTATCTGTGCAGGGTTTTATTTCCAGGAAATATCAAAAAATAATTTATGTGCAGTTTTTTTCACTTTATTTCATTAACGATTACTTGACTTTGCAGGTGTAGGTAATTATTTCAGCTCAATTAACCCCAAAGAACAACGGTATTAGCTGACTTGTTGGGATGATTATTTTCATTTCTAGTTGAAAACACACAATCCCTCCATTCTGAAATTCCAACATGCCACTTCAATTAATACCAAGAATTCTGAGTTTTAACATAAATCTGTATTCTTTGTGAATTAGTTGTTTTTGTTACAGCTTTCAACTTTTAACGCAAGAGATTACATTTTTTTTTTTACAAAGAGCGCTACATCTATTGATCTTTCCCGCTGATCAAGCCAGTCATTTTTTAATATTTTGATATTATATGGAAAATAGAATATTAAAGGGGTAAAGACTAACATTATGCTAAGTGTGTTAGTTACGTAGAATGTACCCAGGATATAAACTCTTTCAATTTTTTTTCTGCTACTTTGTTTAAAATTCATGTATGATGTTTTTTTTAACTTGACAGATTTTCTTGATTTTTTCAAAAAAATTTCAAAAGTTGGGTACTATTTTGTAGCAAAGTGGGAGAAAATGTTCCACTTATCCAACTAATACCAAAATCAGAATGTCTCCAATAAAAAAATTTGGATTTTTCCCACAAAAGTGTCGTCCATTTTTAACAAAAACATCTGTCGCCAAAATGGTTCCTGAAAAGAGATCAAATTATTCCCATGAAAGACATTTACTCATGTTCATTGTCTTTCATCTCATCTTTCCTCAGGGCAAAAAAAATCACCAGCTATAAAAAAAATGACCCATTGTTAACATAATTTGTAGAACACGCCACCCCATTAATATTGCTTTTATACTAAAAAAAATCTTATCGTCTCACAAAAGGTTGAAGAATCGCTCATTTTGAATATCCCCCCAACAAGTGTGTTTGTAACATGAATGCCGAAATCGTAAACTTAGTCAATGGGGAGTTACCAGTGTGTAATCCATAATACCTATTAGTGTCAAACACTGAGTTTCAAAGACAGTTTACAGTTAATAAATTGTCTAGTGACTCGGAGTACCCATTTTGTTTCCACTGATACATCTAAAACCCTCAGGCAACTTTTCTCAGAGGCAAGTTTTCTCTCTCGTGCTTTAATATCTGTTTACAAGTCACCTTCATACAATGGCTATCATGTCAAATTAACATTGACAGATTTGTAATGTTTGTGTGGAATTTTAAAGGGACACAGTCTGTATTTTTACTTTTTCTCTCCATATCTGTTTTAAAAATCAACTGTATACAGGTATCTGTAACGTGTAGTCTTTGGTACAAAGCTGTCAATTTCTTTTCTTCTCTTTTTTTGAGGGGAAAAAAGTTCTTTATTGCGAGGTCACAAATAAATGGCACGATACTATGGTCATGTGAAATAAACTTCCAACATTTTAGTCAAGAAGAAAATGTTTGTTTTTTTAAATTTGCCAGATAATGAGTTATTTGCCGAAAAGAGTTTTTTTTTTTTTTTAATTCCAATATCCATACAAAACATTAGGGGCAAGTGAAGAACAGTGATCCAAAATGTTGTAAGATAAAAATTCAGTGCAGTTTAGGGAGTCTTACTCTATTGAAATTACACTTAATACATAGACCTAACCCCGTAGCTTATATACAAATGAACACTTATTGTGTACAGTCAGTCCACTGTTCTACACTCACACAAAAATTCCAATCTCAAGAGAGGCTGTTTTTCGTAGTTAAACGTTGTGTTTTTTTCTCAGCTACATTTCACAATGTGAGAACTTTAGTGAATAAAATCTAGGCTGGAATCACAGCTGATTTAACACAAAAATAATTACTGGTGAACAGAATAGAACAAACAAACAAGTTGAACTTTTACAGCTATCCAAATATCACCAAACAAATTGAGTACAGTTGCAGTACAAACAACCAAATAGAATATCCAGTAGAGATTTCTCACAGGCCAGTGTAATTTTTTCTACATTCATGAGGATGTTTACGTGTGTTGTACATGTTTGGCAAAGACGGTTGGTGGTTTTCCAGTACGTGTTTGGCAAAGACGGTTGGCGGTTTTCCGAAATGAGAGAAATAGCAGGATGTTGTACTATAAAATGAATGTTAAACTCTTTCTACAATTGGCACCGTTGTCTTGAAGTTTGGCACCGTTGTCTGGCAGTTTGTCGTATGACTAGAAGTTTTGCCGGTGTCCTTCAAAATTTGATTACTTCAGAATCAGTTCTCATAACAAACTTTGTTTTCTTTTAGGTCTGTAGGGGGTTGTCCATACCACACCTTCTCACTTATCTAAATATTTTTGTACATGATGTGATTTCCTTGCAGAATTTCCCCATACACTGTTATTCCTTTCCTGCCTAAATTTTTAGACAAGTTTGTCAAACCTACAGAATTCTAACATTTTCTTAATTTGGTAGATATTTTTAATGTCACTATGCCAGATTTTATACTGAAAGATTGACAAAGCTGTAAAGTTTTCAACATGTGCATTTTCCCCCACCAAAATTTTCAGACATATTTTTCATAAATTCTCTATGGCAATATTCAAAGTAACCTGTAAAACTATATTTTTTTCCCGCTAAATTTTTTTGTCAAAATTCATCTCTGTTGTAATTTTAAACCTTCCAAAAATTTGGAAACTTGTATCCAAAAATTATAGAATTTGTGGACAAAATTTTGTTGTCACTTTTTTTCCCGCCAAAATTTGATTTTGCTCTATTAATTAATAGAATTCATTATTTTCCCATTTATATTCACCAAAAATGAAAGTACCATCTGAACACTTGAAATGTTATGATCAAAATGTACCCAAAAACTTACAGAATCAAATGATACAAAATTTATAAAATAGAAAATGGTCAGTATACATCATTTGTAGGGTGTATCAAATTTTCACCAAAATGAACTACACTTTTTGTACTGCTAAAAAAGATTGAAAGATTTGTGATCATATTGCACCCAAAACTGAAAGGACTCATTGGTGCAAAATTTGTAAATTGAAAATGGCCGATAATTAGTATAATAGGGGGTGAATAAGTTCAATTGTTTGACTATTTGGTTGTTGAAAAGTAGGATCGTTGATACAGCTTTTAGTCCTGCCTGCCCTTTCTTGTGGTTTTATTCATGACTCAGTGCTCAACTTTACAAACTAGTGTCATTCATTTACATCTGTGTAACTACATTGAAGTGTTTTCAATTCGCTCACTCACCCAGAAATAATGCGTACGATGGAAAGGAAAGCATTCTATTGCTGTTTAACCATTGTATTGACAATTTCAATAGTAACCACATCCCTAAAACTAAATGGATTTTTAATCTGTGAGACAAAATGTGTGTGCAATTAATACTGAACGACAGTCATTAACCTTTGACCTCAAGACCACTATTTGTCAACTGTTTTGTCAACTTGTTACAAAAATTTCAGGTTTTCTTTTGAAGTGTGATGTGTTTGTGTAATGCCTGGGAATATCTGGTGTCTTTTCATCCAAAACAAACTGACAAAGTGAAAAAAAGTTCCAAAATTGTCTACTTTTTGTTGGCGGGAAAATGTGATAGATTTGGCGGGAAAAATATTACATTTGTAGGTGCAGTTTTTTTGAAATGATAGTAATGATGGGAAAATATGATAGCTATGGAGTGTACAATATTAGGAAAGGTGTTCTCTTTTTAAAATGATGGTTACGATGGGAAAATACGATAGCTATTGTGAGGGGGGGATATTAGGTAAGGTTGGCGGGTTTTTTTAAGTGATAACGATAGCCAGGAAATGTGAAGTTGAGTATAGATTGTAATTTCTTATGTCAGCAATGACTGTATGACGAGTTAGATTATTTTGGCTAATTTCATTCAAAAATAACTACGAAAATTTGGACAAAGTACACAAACTTTTTTTAAAAATTGGGTAATTTTGGGCAAGTTGAAAACGTAAAGTGATGTTATATTTTACAAATCTTGCAACAGCTCTGAGCTTTCCATAAACTGTACGGAAATGTTCTAATCAAATATTCCACCTAGGGGAATAACCAGCATGGCTGCCTTGGGTTATTATTACAAGTTTTTAGCCCGTTTCATTTTTATTTTAAGTGGCATGATCTGTAAAACATAACTGGGAACCCATTTTTTAGCTGAATTCGGTGTACAAAATACTTAAACTTATGTAGAAGTAAATTGGCATTGACAGACTGTTATAGATGGATATGAAAGGGGTTTGGAAACTGAGACCATGGATTTTTAAAACTTGTTATTTTTTATTTCAAATATAGACATAGTGAAAGCTGAGTAGTGGTTGGAATGTATAAGGATATGATATGAAACAAGAGTAACCACCTAGAGTTACAGACTGTCCCTTTAAACAAAAGTAACGATCAATGACCATTAGTTACAGACTGTACCCCTATAAACAAAAGTAACAATCAAAGTCCATAAAGTTACAGAATGTGTCCCTTTAAAGTAACCACCAAAGTCCATGAAGTTACAGAATGTGTCCCTTGAAAATAACCATAGACTGGTCCTTATACAGAATCATTACAATTTACACCTCCACTCACACCACGTTGGCACCCAGACTAAAGTAACCACTGAAGTAGGACTTTTTTTTCATGTTTGTCCAGCCCAGATCCAGGCAAAAATAACCCTCCCTACTTCAGTGAAGACAACTGCAGAGCCAATCACTGATGAACAAGCAAAATAACATCTGCCCCACATACACACTTTGTTCTAACATACTAAATAAAAAGAACAGTAACTGTCATAAATAGTCGATTTAGTGACAGGTTTGTTGACAATAAAAAAAATCATAGCATCATCGCACCGTTTTAGACAAAATGTCCTGACCAGAAATAATTCTTCTTTGTTGGGGGGCCTCATCTGCAAATGTTTTTATTAAAATTAAAGTGTGAAAAATTTCCCAAAATCTACTTTTTTTCAATTTTTTATTTATTTCATAAAACCGACTGAATCCCACCTAACAGGAAATGAGTAAGACAAAGGTCAAAGGTCATGTAAACATATCGAGGAGAAAAAAATCCTTTTCTCATTAAAAATCATGAATTAATACCAAATGTATTTAAAAGACAATTAATAATGATTTACTGTATATTATTAATATTATGAAGTATTTCACTTCTACACACTACAATTCTCACCTAATTATAACTTGATTTCCATTTATGTTGAATAAATCATTTTTGGAGTGCTAAGTAAATATCCTTAATGATCTTTTCCCAACACCAGCTGGGATCAGCTTGAATTATTACTCCACACGGATTGGGATAATAATCCGACACAAATTACTTGTGTAAATATTTTTCAAAATTCTAATTACTACTAGCATATCATGACAAGTTTATAATCTTATTAGGAAGAAAGTATTGATGTGAATTTGTGTGATTATCATTTTCTAACAATGTGCTAGAAAGCAGGTTAAAATGTCGGCCATTTTGTTGTAAATTTTTTTCCCGCCAAAATAGTGAACAGAAATTACTGTTCACCAATGAATTTTCCATAAACTACTAATTTTCTTATTTGACTTTGATGATAGAAAATGCCATTATTTATTAAATGTAAGCTATATTTGATCAATTTTTGTGACATACCCAAAAATATTAAGATAACAAAAATTGTCGATTATAATATTTTTTCGCTACATTTCGATTTTTTTTTGGACTATGGTCTCAGAGAGTGTATACTATCACTATTGATAAAAAAAACTTCTTTCATTCTACCAGATTTATGTACTTTCCAAAAAAAAATATTAAGATAACAAAAATTGTCGATTATAATAATTTTTCGCAACATTTCAAATGTATGTGATATAATTCAAACAGGGGATATTCATACAATAAAACTATGAAAACAGAGTCAATTTACAAAATCAAATTTTAAAAGTTTATTACTTTATATATTTGTGGCATTTATTTCCTTATTTTGTTTTTTCTGAAATGGCCGCAACATTTTAAAGGTTGTACGTCAACAGGAAATAACAATTCCTGTGAGTCATTTTGTGTCTACGGTGCAATTTGTCCCATATTCTGTGCCTGTAACAAGATAAGATCATTTTGCTAATGGCTTTTCACTTCAAACTTGTTGATCAAAAGAAGTGCCCCAACTACAGATACGTGTCATGTTTCTACCCATCCTCGCGTTGAAATCCGAGATGACATCAAATGTGCCGAGAACATTCAAGCTTTTGATCATGCATTTCCCTACATTAACCCGTATTAAGAGACTTTGATACGTCGGAATGGTGTACGCCTCGAACACTTAGCCCACAGTATCACTTGAAAAACACGTGGAACTCTCAACGGAACATTGAGGAGCTTGTAAAATGCCCGCAGGGATGGAACACTTAAACGCATCTGAGTCGACAAGGAGGTTGGCTTGACCGAAAAGTAACCTTTCTATTGAGTTCGTTTGTTGTCATGTGAACGATATCTAACGTAGTGAGTACGGCCCAACCCAATCCTACGGTAAAAAGACAGCGTACGAATCAAAAGAAAGTCTTATTTCTCATCTGATTCTTGTCAGTTTTCTGCATGATTGCCTTCAAACGATTGACACCGAGGAACTCTTTCAACATTTCCTGTTCACAATCCCTATAATAGCAAGTCACCTGTTTCTGAGCAACTCCTCTATCAACCACTCTAATCTATATTATCCTCAACACATTCATCAACAATATCAAATAAAAGGTAGTTCACCTTCTATTAACAAATCCATCTGAACAATCACAGCACAATGAATTACTTTTTTCTTTTTTTTTACTTTTTCTTAATTTTCTTTTTTTGTACCTCACTTAACAAATTCAAGGCAGTCTGTGTTTTGCTTTCAATGGTGTCTTAATGTACAAAGTTAAGACCACCTATGGGGCATTCTATTGGTTATCTCTCTATTCTTAATGATTGTTTGTGATAATTGTTAATCTCCATTACTTTGAGTCCCTCTCACAATCTCTGTCTTCTCCTTTGTCAGTCTGTCACTCAACTCTCTCTGTTTCTAAGATTCCTGTCATATCTCTCTTTGTCTGTCCTCTGTCTTTCAGTTTCTCGGTCAGTCATTCTGTCTGTCTGTCTGTCTGTATTTCTGACTCTCTTGCACTTTCTCTCTCTCTCTCTCTCTCCCACTCTGTCTCTCTGTCTCTCTGTGTGTCTCTCTCTCTGTCTCTCTGTTTCTCTCTCAGACTCTCTCCCTCTCTCTCTCTCTCTCTCTCTCTCTCTCTCTCTCTCTCTCTCTCTCTCTCTCTCTCTCTCTCTCTCTCTCTCGCCCTCTTTCTCTCATTCAATAAGTTCATACACATTAATAATATTTGAAATTATTTGTTTAGCTGCCAAAAGTTCATTGCGTATTCAATGCTTTTGAGATTTCATTAACAAAGTCCAATTTCATTTGTCAAAAGTTGTCATTAATTTTTTTTCAATGTATTCTCTTATTAAATAAACTCTGCTGAAATTTTTTTTTAATGCAATAATACATACACCAGGTGTAGCCTGGAATCCATGCAGATGGAGGTTTTGAATTCGTTTTTCAGAGATGGAGAAAACAAAATTCGAAATTCCCAATCACCTGGATGCCAGGATACTGGAGTTACTTTAGGTTTACAAATTTCATAAAAATAAAATGAAAATAACGATAAAAGCAAACAAAGAAATAAAAACAAAGTAAAAAACAATAACAAGAAATTACACATTTATAACTTAAGGGCATTCAAGATTCAATTTACACAAAAATCATCACTTATTGATTTCTTAACTTTTCAAAATTAAAAAAATGTGAAAGAACATTGACAGATATTATGAACCACTAAATGAATGGAAATGTCTAAAAATGAACTTCAAACAAAGAAGTTTAATAAATTTGATTACACTAGATATGAGACCTGTACTCCCCCATTTTACTATCAGATTGGTTTGTTCCTGTATTTTCCTATTCCTATGGACCATTCTATTTTAGCATAAATAGGTAGGTCAGGATCTTAATGACTTAATGTATTTATTACTCAGAGAGACAAGTACATTTTTTTTATTTTTTTTTATTTAAAAAAATATTTTTTTTATTTCTAACGAAGCAATTTTTTTAAAAATATTTCGAGCAAGACATTTTTAAAAAAGTTTCTAATTTGTAACAAGAAATTTATTTTTTATGAAAAGTGAATTTTGACAAAAAATATTTCAACCTATATATTTTGGTAGCCATTTTAAAATAACCTTTGGAGTGACAGCAGACTATAGTTGATAACTCAGTACTTCAGGGTGTAAATTAAAGAATGGAAAATACAAGATCAAAACTAAACACTGCAGGGTTTTTTTGAAATATGTGTGTCTTGTTTAGCGTTACAACAAAAAGAGTTATATGAATGAACAGAGAATAACATGACTTGAAAGATTTAGAGCGGTGAATATAAAAGTACGAATCAATAAATGAACTGATATATTAAATGTAAGCCTGCCATCGTTATTTCACTTATATCAAATACTGTCTTTTGTTTGGCTAAATAAAAGATCTCAAATGTAAGTTGTTTTAGGAGCATTCACATCGGGGTCGGCAGATGCATCAAAGCCTTTGATATTGAGCCTGCATAGTTTACCATAGCCAGGGGGATTGTGGGTAAACACCCGCCTACTATTGATCCAGGAGTAGTTATTTCAGCGGGCTGTTAAACTTCAAACGATGCCGACAGAATTAATACGTACAGTCTGTGTGACGCAAATATCATACAGAATGCTAAAGCTGGTGATCGCACACAGAAGCACAATGCATGACTCAAAAAGAGGTCTTTAATGTTATTCTTTCCCTCCCGGCTACAATTTTAATAAATAAAACAATCGTTGTTGGAAAGTCAGCGAAAAAAAAGAAAAGAATTGTGGTATTTTGCTATGAATTAACAACAGAATTGTCAAATTTACTCAGTTGCCAGTTTTGTGATTTGTTTGTTTAGCTATCACTGACAAATAGTGAGACTGAGGAGAGACGTAGAACCAATATATACACAAAAAGGTGGATTTTATTCTGAGTATTTTAGTTATCCAATTATTAGGATATTGGATTGTGAAATTTCATAATTTAATCAGTTCATCAATTTAGACACTTATATAGACATTTCGGGTTTTGTTTCTGAGTCAAACTTTTATCGTTTAGAATTTTTGTGGATTAAATTATTGACAGCATTGTTGTGATTCTCTTAACATTTACACATTAACTTTACATTTGTACACTAAATGTCAGACTATTAATAGCACAGAATTTAAATTGCTTTTCTATTATTAGCAGAGGTTGTCATTTAGGCAAAATAAAAAAATTGTGTGGTTCCGATTATGCTCAATTTTAGAATAGTCGGGGTTGGTAGATTTTTTGTTTTATTTTGTTATATTTTTTTCATGTGCGAGTGTCTAGTTCAGGTAGTTACTACGGTAGTATGTTTTCTGTTGTTTTCCAAATGGTTTTTTCTTCCTATCAGATGTACAGCTTGGAAGAACAGTTTTATATTGTCTTTTTATAAGTTGATGTCAGTTTCCGCAACCACAATTTCTCATGAGAGTTCACAATTTTCATGATTTTATCTTCTTTTTTTGAATATGTAAAAAAAAAGTTTAGGGTTTCAGTTAAAAACTAGGAGAGGTCGGATAACTGGAACCAAAGTACTTTTTTTTAGGCCTGTTATGATTTCAGAAAATAGGGTAGGTAGGTAGGAATTCAAGTTATTTTTAAAAAGTTAAAAATTACTTCACAACTCCAAGGTAAGATACCCATCGGTTACCATGATATTATGATGAGGTGTAAAAGAAGTAAATGAAGATAATTATAAGTTAAGTAGACGAATATGTTATGCAGACTGTACAGTTAGTCTAAAAACACCTGGTTTCTTGCTAGAATACAATGTTTAAAACAAATGACCACAGAAGAGACAAAGGTATAGAAGGTATAGAAGTAAGTTGTTACAATTTTACCTTTTTTCATGCAAAAAACTGCTTAGGTTCAAGGCCTTAAACTAGAGTTTGGTAGAGTTATTGGAAACACACAATATTTTATTATTTGCCCTTATTGTACACTTTTTCTGAGAACCTTCAGTTTCTTTTAATATTGACATTATTTTTAAATTTTAAATATTTTCAACCTCCTTTTCGAAAATAATTCAAATATAACAATATGGCTTTCTAATATATTTGAAAACACTATGCTTGGCCTGATTTTGAATTTTGTTTCATGCATATGTAATTTGTTCATTTGCATAACTATTTTGTAGTTTGTTTTTGTTTTTTTAATAATTTTTAATGGAATATTGTTGGTTTTCTGATCAAAAACATAATAGTCCAGCAACAACTAGTGGTGCTTTAAAATATATAAAAAATAACAAAACCAGAAATGTTGTTAGTTTATTATCCAATCTTTATTGCACTTTTAGTTTCATTAAAATCAAGAATATATCAATCCACAAATTTTTTCTTAAAATTGCGTACATTTGGTGGGTTAGCTGTTGCATCCTAAAAATATTAGTCTACAAAATTAACATGGACTTAAAATATGACTTTGTACGAAAATAAAAATTTAAATTTAAAAAAAATGCAAGGTCAAAGTTCAAATAATGAAAATAAATATTTTCTTTATTCTATGAATTGAAAACATATTTGCCTCAGCAAGTGTTTTGTTACCATGGTACCATGTTATTGTGCCTTAGCAAGTGATGTGTTGTCATAGTAACAAATTGTTATTGTGCCCCATAGCAAGTGTTTTGTTGCCATGGTAAAATGAATTGTTAATGTGCCTTAGCAAATGGTTTGTTACCATGGTGATTTCTCAAGATATATATGAGATAGAGCAAATACTATTTTCCATGGGAATTTATTGCAACATGACAAAATATTTCTGAAAATAAATTACAAGTTATTTAAAACCACTAATGTTACTCTTGTATTCTTTTTATTTCTATTTTTAATGTAAAAAAATTTAAATTGTAAAAGTTGAAAATTTGGTGATGTACTAGTATTTGGCAACGGATGGCATGTTATTTGGTTATACTGCCCTCTGGAGACAACAGTAGGCAAGGTAAAAGTAGAAAAAAATTTACTATAAATATACATTTGTTATTTTGTAATTTATTTATAACTACAGTGCTGATACTACCACCGTTTTTGATTTTTGTTCTGTTTTCTCAACCTCTGTAAAAAACACCGTTAGGAGAAAATATGCAACTTTCAGTCGCTCATAGAGTTGGCCATCTTGAGGAAAACGCACAACTCGAAATCTTTCCTCTGTTTTGATCTGTTTAATTCCAAGTGATTCCAGAAAGTCTCGACTTCTGCTGTATTTTGTCCACACTGGTTGAAGTATTGGATGTCTATGTGGCAGCTCAATGATTTGATACAACAACACTTCATGCAACTGAAAATTTAAAAAATAAAAAAATTGTAAGTTTTGAAATGGCAAAAATATCATATCAAAGATATATCAAAATCCATTTTTTGATAATTCTGAGAAAATAGTTTCGAGTTTTACTGTATTACAACAGTAAGAATGCATTCTACTGATATAGGAGGTCATTCAGTCAAGGGTCATTTTTTAGTAATATCGCCCTCTAGTGGCCATAAATTGATTTACTTTATTTTTACTTTTTTTCTTTTTTTTTTGTCCAATTCAGATGCAAAACAATAGAAAGGAAAAGGATATAGAATACACAAAAAGGACTCAAAATTGAAGGGATGGTGATAATCAGTTAAAAATTGCTAAATCAAATAAACGAATAGCAGTACATAGGGTTTGAAATTGCTTTGAAATGATAAGGACCACAATATTTAGCGTAGAAAATGTATACAATGAAAAAAATTGTCCTGCTCAATATGACAATATATATATACTTACTAATTTTTGAATGTTTCTTCCAACTTCAGCACTCAGTTGACATAGCATTTGTGTTTCTCCATTCCCTATTTCTGTTTGCAAAAAAATCAGATAAAAAAAACCCAACATTTTATTATGATTTGAGTGTGTTTTTGTATGTATTTATTGTATGTATACATATATAGCTACATGCATATACTCTGCCCAGTAAACATACTTATAGAATAAACATCGTGGAGGTACATGCATTTGTGTGATTGACAGCGATTTTGGTAGATTTTCTTAACACTTTTCAATGTGTATCACTCCAACATTTTAACAAATTCAGTGCCCAATTTTTTTTAAAAAAACACAGGAACAGCTTATTTTCCTGTATATTCCTGTTACCGTATTCCAATATTAGGAGATAACATATGCATAACACTCTCTAAAACAGCAGTTTTCGTAGGAGCTATTTCAGCATAACACACAGTCAAAGTTATGAGCATCACCTTAAAGGGAAGCACCACTCAAGGAAATAAAGACATTTTCATAAACTATGAGTTGTGGAGAGTCATTTCACGATTTTACATCACCTAGAATTATGTGCGATTTCAGAGAAACATCAATTTGATCGTTTGTCTGTATAGGATATATTTACTATGGGTCAGTGCATGATGGGAGTCAGCAGAAATAATATATTCATGAGCTATGATGGTCATAACACACCAGCAGTTCAAAGTGTGTTTTATAACTTTTGTAAAACATTTCACCTACCAAGTTAATGAATATTTTTGGTCAATCTATTCAAGGTTGCACAATGAATATTCATAGCATCTCTCTCATGAATATTCATTGTGCAACCATGAATATATTATTTCTGCTGACTCCATGACTCAATGTCCAATAGCAAATATACCCTTATAAAGGCACAAGATCAATTTGATGTTTCTCTGAAATCACAAGTAATTGTAGGTGATGTAAAATCATGAAATGACTCTCCAGAACTCATAGTTTATGAAAATGTCTGTATTTCCCGGAGTGGCGATCCCCTTTAAATAGAGTTCTCACTCAGTATTCAAATATGATTCAATAATAATGTTATGACATAATTAATTCGGTACCAATAAAATACATTTTTAGCCAAAACATCAGCCAAAAAAATGATGAGTTTACTGAGATTTGCATAACAATACATTTACAGCCAGTACCAATGGAAATGCAAGAAGGAAATAGCTCACCTAAGACAGCGTTAATTGCTGATAGAAACCCCTCAAGTGATGCTTGATTGACATTAGCAGGTACAACCACAGTAGTGTATCTTAAATCAAAACTTGTATCTGGTTCTTCAAGTCCAAGATGAAGGGACGTTACTAGTTTCCTCCACTGTTCAACACTAAGAGTTGATGGTTTGATGAGATCTAACGAATCGACTGGTATTTCATGCGGCCTTTCTGGATCGATTTCATGAACGTGTACGGCTGTTGAAATCTAACATCAAAAGTAGAAGATTGGAAAGTTACAAAAATGTGAGAAAAAGGAATGCTTTGTTTGTCACTGTTCTTGGGTGTAATATTAATGTCAGTCAGCTGACATATTGATACATTTGTTTTGCGGACCAGCTTATCGGCTCTTAGCCTTACCCAGCTGTTATTGTGATGTGACATGATGTGATATGATATGATATGATATGATATGATATGATATGATATGATATGATATGATATATGATATGATATGATATGATATATGATATGGTATGATATATGATATGATATGATATGGTATGATATGATATGATATGATATGATATGATATGATATATGATATATGGTATGATATGATATGATATGGTATGATATATGATATGATATGGTATGATATGATATGATATATGATATGATATGATATGATATGATATGATATGATATGATATGATATGATAATAAATATCATATCACATGAGTGAAACACCAAGCCTCCATCACTGTAGCTGTAAGTACATTAATTTTGTACACTTTGGTGATACTTTCAATTCATCATGATACTTTAAAGAGTCTGCCTTCCTTAAAAATGACAAATTAAAGTCTGAAAAAACAAAACTATAAACCATTTCATTTATTTACAATAATTATTAAATTTCAGTGATAAACAATAATTTCAAAACATAAATAACTCACCAGATGTTGAAAGTATTTGACGATAGCTATTAATCTATCTCTCAGTGAGAATTGCATGATATGTAGTAGACATTGTCTCCATTCACTACACTGTGTGTCCGTCAGTAATGGCTGTACTGTTTCTTCTATATGCTGTTCCAACTCTGGAAAAAATTATAATTCCATCCAGAAATATGATTTCAACATATTGGCTCAACTTTATTTTGGGGGCAAACAATTTTGGTGTGAAAAATATTAATGTACAAAAATTTTAGCAGAAAAATTGGATTTTAATATTTTTGGTCAAATTTATTTGGGGGATAAACAATTTTGGTGTACAAAAATTTCATCTTACAAACCACGGCCTCTTTTACAGCACCGTCCAAAATGCGCCGTTATTTTGCAGTGTCGCAGAAGAAATAACAGCTCTGGTTTGTAAGAATGCAATATTTCAGCAGAAATACAATTTTCAACATAGTGGCTCAACTTTATTTTGGAGGATAAACAATTATGATACAGTGTATTTCTACCCACATCACTTTTTTTGAAGTTAATGTATTGTTTGACACTAAATAAATCTGTCATTACCCTATACAGAGTTTACCAGAGAAAGTGATTCAATTCTCAGGCTCATTTATTTTGACATGAAAATTGTTTCCGGCCTTAAAAAAAAATTGTTTGGTTCAGGTTACCTGACCACACCTAGTTTTTCACTGCCAACCCTAAACTTAAATATTCAAGTGAAAAAATAATAAAATCGCGAAAATTGTGAAGTCTGACAAGAAAAAGTTGATGCAAAAACTGATATCAACTCAAAAAGACAATATAAAACTGTTCTTCCAATCTGTAATGGTTGTACATCTGATGGGAAGAAACCAATAACACAGAGAACATATGGAAAACAACAGAAAACATAACTACCTGAACTAGACACATGTGAAAAAAAAAAAAAGATGTGTAAAACAATAAAAATAAAATATCTACCCATCCCACCTATTTATGTTTTTAGGCCTCAGCTGAATAAAAAAACTAAAATGCATTTGGGGATGAAATACTTACATTCATTACAGTATATCAAAAGAAAATCTTATTTATCAAATAGCGCCCCCTAGTGTACAACTGTTGTAAAGATTACAGATCAAAAAATAAATAAATACAAAGATGTAGACATAAACCATTTTATGATTCAAATTGTGACAGTTATCTAGATAACCTTTGATTTCAGTGTACACTCAAGTTACAGATAGGATGACTCATTAAATACAACTGCTGACATCAGACCGTGGACGAACGGAAGCCTTTTACAAACAGGGAAAGGAAACAAATGAATTGGATTAATAACACTTGACACAGCATGTTTGAAGTACAGAGACTTGTATTACACACCATGGTTTGGTAAGCAGTTTTATGGCCTCTTTATGTGTACATGCAATGCCAGGGGAACTGGAAATTATGTAAAGAGGCCATAAAACTGTTCTTATCAAACCATTGGGTGTAATACAAGTCTCTGTACTTCCAACATGAGCCAAGTGCTATTAATCCAATTCAGTTTACTTTCCCTGTTTAGTTTATAACAGGTTCCTGTTATAAACTAATCACTGATGTCGCCAGTTGTATTTAAGAATGTTTTTACTGAATTCCTGCACACAACATAACCCAGCTATTAATTCCAATTTGCATGTAGTCTAGAGGTTATCTGTGACTTTGAATCTCTTTATGTCTAGCTCAGTGAGGTCCTGAGATGAAATTTCAAATTCATCCAGATCCACCCACACAGTCATTAACATCATATCTTTGTTAATCAATCACAGAATTCTAACCAATAATAAGTTAGTGTTCATTGGGGCCGGCAGTTATGTAAATATGGTATATTTGTCATATCAGGGAACTACTTATACATTGTTTTGCATCATTCTAACAGTTAGGGGTTTACTCTTTTGCATGAACAACTTTTGGTTCATGATTTCTCGTTGAGTTAGATGGGGTGAAGAGATCTTGAGATGTGAAGCCACAGATAGCCTTTAGACTAATATCATAACTAGGCAAAGCCCATAATCTCGCACAGGGTAGATTCATTTGTGACTGGCTGCCTGGGCAGCCTCAGATGATATTGTAGATAGCGCCCTCCACGTGGAGAATGCACATAACATATAGCATGCGTATGCGTAGTCATTGCGCCGCAATGCATCCTTGGGTAAAACCACCAAAAAACATCGCATAGTATATAGGATGCACATGCGTACTAGTCATTGAGCCAATGTGCAGCCACTTCCTGGCCGCTACTCGAGCTATCAATGTTTGTACAGAAAACAAACAACATACTGGATATCTGAAAATTTACCTTTGAATGTCAAGTCTGAGAGTTTGCCATTTTGGTTCACCATTCTTTTTTCATTTTTTTTATTTTTCAGGTGTTTATCTTTGATACAGCTCATTGTATATGTTGGTGGTCTACCTGGGAGAAACTTGTCTTCCTGTTGCCAGAAACTGAAATCAAAATAAACAGAAGCAGAAAATGAAATTTTTTAAATGAAAATAACTTATACTGAGTGGAATTGTCAAATATGGATGCTTAAAATTAGCTGATCAATTGAGAAGTTTATAAGATTCTCAAAAAAATAACATCGTCATAAAAAATCTCGAGCAGACAAATGATAAAAATTACGTTCATTTTTTGTACAACATTTTTTGACCAAAACCCAAGCATAACTTTCATAATTTTATCATCAATTCACATAAAAGTATTGTTTCAATAATTCCAGTCCAAAATAAAGAAGTAGTCATCTAAAAATTACAGACAGACAAGAAATTTTTAAGCAAATATTAGCGGGAAAATTTCTGACTACATCTGAAGGTGCCTACCATTGTTTCCAGTGGCATGAATACTGTGTATGTTGCTTGTTCTATGTCTTCTTAGACAACTGGTCTAAACTAGAAAGAAAGGTGTGTTTGTTTGTTTCCTTGTTTGCTCTGTCAAACACTGTTTGTTTTGTGACGAAAGTTTAAGCCCCATGTGATGATCACATGAACGTTTCCAAGTATTCCGTCAACAGTTTTTGTAGTTTGTCAGAAACGAGTATGAACGTTCAGTAATCTGACATTTGAACTGGTGACAGACTATAGAATGATGTCTAACTTATTTTTAGTTCAAATTTTTTGACATTTTTATCAACATTTCAATTACTTCATCATTGACAAGACTGTAACTATACCAAAGTATTACAGAACATTTCTTCTTGCTTAGCTTCGATAACTTGATGGACAACACAATGTGAATATAAGGCCTAAAAAAAATTCTTTGGTTCCGGATACCCAACCCCACCTAGTGTGACCCTAAACTTTTTTTACATATTCGAGAAAAAAATAATAAAATCACGAAATTGTCAAATCTCACAAGAAATAATGGGTGCAGAAACTGATATCAACTTAAACAGACAATATAAAACTGTTCTTCCAACCTGTATATCTGTTGAGAATAAACCAATAACACAGAGACCATATGGAAAACAACAGAAAACATAACTACCTGAACTAGACACTTACATATAAAAAATATATATATATAAAATGAAATAAAAAATCCTACCCTACCTATTCTAAAATTGAGCATAATCAGAACCACACAATTTTTTTTGTTAGGCCTAACCAATATAAATTTGTCTATAACGGACCCAACAACACTGATGGACATCAAAAGAGTTAACTAATTAGATGAACAAGAATGGCAAGATGACAGATGGGGAGTAGGGCAGAGTGGTACTGCTAACACATTAATACTGAAAATTAAACCATATATCCTCCTCAGTTGGGGGTCTGATGAACTCTAGCAGACACCTAAAATAACTATTACATGTAAGCAATCCCTCATTTTCAATTCAATGAACATATTTTATTTCAACGACATATCCTAATGAAAAATACCATCCTAATTAATAGGATACATTGAAAATTTAACTGATTTACAGTTCATCAATTGACTGATCAATCACCTGAATTTAATATGATCAATCAAAACATTCAACCAAATAACAATTGATCAATCAGTGTCAACAAATATTAATATAATTGATCAAACAACAATAAAAAGAATTTATACAATTGATCAATCAATCAATCAAACAAACAAACAACTGTGAACTATCAATTACAATTGATCAAACTGTCACGTTGATCTGACACTCAACTGATTTATTGGCCACCTGATTTAGGAAAGGAATACACTTTTATTGTCATTTAGAATCTTGATAAGATTTGGGCAACAATTGTATTGTTTTCAACCTGATATTTCAGGATCAGAGTTCACCCATAACAATACATGGGGGGGGGGGGGGGGGGGTTATAATGTTGCCTCTGTTGCAATAACCATAGTCACACATGGACTAAATATACAGATTCAATACAGGGATGGTTCTAGTCCATCAGACATTTACAAATATTGACAAGGCATCGTCATTGTCACAACATGTTGTAATGATAGTGAACTATGGTGATTTGCTTGTGAATATTTTTGTATGTCTAATGAGGTGAATATTTTGTACTAGGACCATCCCAGAGAAGGAACAGGAACAATGTCAGAAAATATTGGAATATTCCAGAGGACCAGACCTAGCCCATATACCCCCACCCAAACTATAACGCTCAAGTTTTCTATCTTAGCCGGTCAGTGCACTGGTGATTATTTCTGTGTTTGTTTTTCACTGTCAGAATTTCTTTGTATTACTCGAAAGCACGGCACGGGTGTGTCAGACAGGAGGGCAGAAGGTCCTTCAACTACATCGTAATGAGAAGTTAACACACCTAAAATAATCACATGATTGGTCACATGTCAAAACTGAGGTCAATGACCTGGAGGTCAAACACTGCAGCATTAGTATGTCTCTGCATGAAAGCAGTACACCTTGCTGACAATGCAGTTTTTACTTTCAATTTTAAAACATTACATTTTCTGTTACAAATATCAAAACTATTTTTTGTATATGATTCATTTCAGCTTGTAATAAAATCAGGGGAAGAACATCCAGAATATTTTGACAGCATCAGTATCATGTTAATCATCAAACTATAAAGGTCGTATCTGATTCACAGATGTTATATGTTCCCTCCACAGGACATCCTTCACTATTAGACATATGGTTGAATAAGGACACCAACTCAGTGTTCATGACCTTTTTCTTCTTTTTTTTGTAAATTTGTTGATTTTTAACCAAAATTTGGACACACATTCATTGATAAGGAGTACTTCTTTGATAACAATCCAAAATTAGGTCAAGATTTGTCAAAAATTTAAAAGAATACAAAAATTTCTTGAATTAATTTTTGGCGGGAAAACAATTTCTCTTCAGACAATTTTGGTGGGAAAGTGTTAAGTACTAAATTTTAAGGTCGACTATGTAGGAAAAATTATTTTTTTTTAATCACTTTTTTACAACCTTGTGATATTAATTGTCAAATTTGGTTTAACATATATATAGTTTATGTCACAAACATATTTTAATGATACCTAGACCTATAGCTATACAGATGCTTGGCAGATTAGGTCAGAAGAAAAATTGTGCATATCAATTCATTTTCTGGGGTATCCTAGTATAGAATTTCCTACCATGTACTGGTTTATGAGTGTTATAACTGCATTGCCATATTAACTTTCTTCAAGTTGGTTATGTTTCTTTTCACATATAATTAATGATTAAAGGTGATGTTTAACCCATTCCTGTGTAACCTACGTTTGTATAGCGTTATGTTGCTTTTTAATGATTTGTTTTTCAGTTGTTCTCTATACAATAAACTGCCCCTCCAAATATGATGCCAGCGAGAGCCTGGGGTGAGAGAGAGAGAGAGAGAGAGAGAGAGAGAGAGAGAGAGAGAGAGAGAGAGAGAGAGAGAGAGAGAGAGAGAGAGAGAGAGAGAGAGAGAGAGAGAGAGAGAGAGAGAGACAGACAGACAGACAGACAGACAGACAGACAGACAGACAGACAGACAGAGTGGGAGAGAGAGTGGGAGAGAGAGAGAGAGAGAGAGAGAGAGAGAGAGAGAGAGAGCGAGCGAGCGAGCGAGAGAGAGCGAGCGAGCGAGAGAGAGAGAGAGAGAGAGAGAGAGAGAGAGAGAGAGAGAGAGAGAGAGAGAGAGAGAGAGAGAGAGAGAGAGAGAGAGAGAGAGAGAGAGAGAGAGCGAGCGATCTAGCGAGCCTGAGAGAGATATTCAGGCAAGTACAACCAGAGTTTAGAATCTGGAATTTCTGTATTAACTAATATCTCTAAATGAATTTTTCAAAAATCTTACCTAGATTTCTCCCCATGGTTGAAATTCCAGCCGTACATATCAACAGCAGCGTCAACTTTATCCACAGAACCACAACAACTCACGCTATCTGAGTCGACAGTCAACGAGCCCATCCTATAATATATGTTTTTTGAAAAGTGACACCGATATTAAAATGCTGTAGGTGACTGGATCACTTCCACTCCGACCTTCCAAGGGAGAAAAGAAAAGCGGAAACCAGATGGCCTGAAGATGTAAATAAAGGTCCGGTGTCAGCGGCGTATGAGACTTGTTCAGTACCAAATAAAAAAACAAATGAAATTCAGTCTCGGTTGGAGAATTGTTCACCTTCCAATGTACGTCTCAACTTCCAGCGGTAGCGTGTGTACTATTTCGAAGACTACCACAAGATTAAAACTTAGTCTGCGTTTGTCGTATTTCTAGTAATAGCTTCTGGAAATAAAGTTTCTTCCCGGAAAACATGCGATATAAGTTTACCCATGCACGGATGAGTTTTTAGATACCCGCTGTGACGTTACTTAGAGGCGTGGGAAGGTCTACCATATATGGATAAACAAATGAACAGTTCTAAAGAAAAGGGATAACGATGACGTATCTATCTGGAGCAAAGTTCACCAAATGTCGCCCTCTACGACAGACATTGTTTTCTTGAACGTAAGACCGACGTGAAAAGGCAAACGTCAGCCCTTCGTCAAACTCGAACTGCACCGCAATTTCAACAAACTGGGGTATAAAATGATTGATTTTCATGACAGTGGTATAGCGTTTCACGGCCCTTTGAGGCTTAGATCGCGTGTAGTATCCGTTCTCGGTCAGCGTAACAGCTGCCGGTGTTGTTATGGCAACACAAACCTGTTACCTGAATTTTTGACAATGACTCGTCTCTGAGAAGCTTGCTTCAACGAGATTGGTAGGGTCAGCCCAGTATTGCAGTACATCTGGGATAGGCCCTAATATGCAAATCAAAAGATAGAAAGTGAATTTGTCAAGGCGTTTGACTTCTACGTTGTCTGTTTTTTTCTTAAACATTTGTTGTTGTTGTTGTTGTTGTTGCTGCTGCAACGAATGTATTATAAAAGTGTATCAACAGGCCCAGCTCTGTACATAGACCCTCCACCAGGAGGGTCTATGCTCTGTAGTAACAAATATGTCAGTGCCAGTGTCATAATAGATATTAGCTCTCCCAAAACTTATGCCATACTTTCCAGTTCTATAAATTTGTTCATTGTAATTGATACATCAGTACATGATTATTATGATGTTATAACATTCTCAAACACCAAACCTCTTAATAATACCTCCTGCACAATAGAGACAGAGACGGGTACAGATCTAGGTAAATATTTACTACCATCGTCGTAAACCACATCCTCTTTTACGGCACCGTCCAACACGCACTGCCAAGACAAATTTTGTTGCTACGGTAGAAATCATGTGCTATGGCTTGCGAGAGTGGATAAATACACACATTTACAAACACGGCTATCAGTATCACTAAGGTGCCATCGTCATTTACGGCCTGGGAGGGAATCGGAGGAATGTATGTCCCAAAATATAAGTGACAACCCCCTCCCTCCTCATAAACTTAGACTAACCCCATGGGTATTTTGAGTAACCGCCCCCCCCCCCCGAGATCTTGTATATATTCCACTGTCAGTATATACATCAAAAATTTGCACCATGTACAATCTTCACTGCTGTGATCATCACATTCAACATTCTTTAATAGCAAAAATAATTTCTGTTGACAGAAATATATTTGTACCAAACTGACTGGCGAGAGGGCTATATTAATTACAATTGTGTCCCCCTCCAAGATATATGGTTTAACTGCCATCTTTAAAGCGTGTGTATGTGTGTGTGTGTGTGTGTGTGTCAATTGTTTAGAAAACGCTATCTTGACATACAGAAAATTTGTTTTCAATACCACAGCAACGTTTTGGTAATGTTTTTCGGTCAAACGTCACGGGAATTCGACATTATTTGGTCAAACGTTTTGTGTCCACAGAGAACGTTATTTCTACGTACGTAAGTAACTGTATGCAACGTTGGTGGCGGGTCTATGCTGTATGCAGACGTTGTGTATTGGTTTCTGCACAATGCAATACAATAGTCCTTTGTTCTGCTCTATTGTATTTCAACAATATGAGTTACTCACCACTACGACGTCGACCCAACGTCCAGCCATACCGTGTATATAAATACGGGCTACTTCTCGTCATCCGCATAGCGTTTCACGGCCCTTGGAGGCTAAGATCGCGTGTAGTATCCGTTCTCGGTCAGCGTAACAGCTGCCGGTGTTGTTATGGCAACACAAACCTGTTACCTGAATTTTTGACAATGACTAGTCTCTGAGAAGCTTGCTTCAACGAGATTGGTAGGGTCAGCCCAGTATTGCAGTACATCTGGGATATAGGCCCTAATATGCAAATCAAAAGATAGATTAATATGTATGACTGTATGTATGTATGTATGTATGTATGTATGTATGTATGTATGTATCATGTATGTATGTATGTATGGACGTACGTACGTATGTATGTATGTATGTATGTATGCATGGATGTATGTATGTATGTATGTATGTATGTATGTATGTATGTATGTATGTATGTATGTATGTATGTATGTATCATGTATGAGTGTATTGTGTGTATGTTTGTATGTATGTATGTATGTATGTATGTATGTATGTATGTATGTATGTATGTATGTATGTATGTATGGTATGTATGTATGTATGTATGTATGTATGTATGCATGTATGTGTGTACGTACGTATGTATGTATGTATGTATGCATGGATGTATGTATGTATGTATGTATGTATGTATGTATGTATGTATGTATGTATGTATGTATGTATCATGTATGAGTGTATTGTGTGTATGTATGTATGTATGTATGTATGTATGTAGGTATGTATGTATGTATGTATGTATGTATGTATTTATTTATTATGTATGCATGTGTGTACGTGAGTGCGTATGTGTGTATGGATGGATGGGTGGGTGGATAGATGTATGTAGGCCTACATGTTGATGGATGTACTCCACAAATCTTTTCAAAGTATCTGTATACAGTCATAACGATACGTAGATCATCGTGTTATGTTCAAAGGAATATTGTCAAGTTTTCATACATATGATGTACTTCCAACTTACTCAGTATATGTACTTTTAGTCTGACTGTGACATGTAATTAACATATTATTATCGTCAGTTATATTACCTTATCAGTTCTTTTAAAAATACACCACACCATGAGGACCTATGTACACATATCTATATCATTTCCTTGGTAGGTCACGTGATGTTCAATATTAGTTATTATTTTATTCTGGACAATCAATCACACACAATGAAAACGTCAATTTTTTCATCAGATATTAAAACATTTGTCGCAGTGAGATAGGGTATAAATAACTTAATATTTTAGGATATGGCCGTCCATCCAATACGAATAGTTTGGTTTCTGGTGTTATGACCTTTGTATACATTGTGATGAGAAATCGTCGCCGTGACGTTTGGTATATAATTTGCATATGTAAATATTTGGCCAATCAGAGGCGACTTTACATCATCAGTTTAAAGACTTACGAACAATACAATACGAGTTACTCACAACGACGTCAATCGGACGATACGAGTTACTACGTCGATCCGACGTCTTTATCAAACCATACCTTCTACTTGGCACGTTGAGTATAAATACGGGCAACTTCTCGTCATCCACATAGCGTTTCACGGCCCTTGGAGGCTAAGATCGCGTGTAGTATCCGTTCTCGGTCAGCGTAACAGCTGCCGGTGTTGTTATGGCAACACAAATCTGTTACCTGAATTTTTGACAATGACGGGTCTCTGAGAAGCTTGCTTCAACGAGATTAGTAGGGTCAGCCCAGTATTGCAGTACATCTGGGATATAGGCCCTAATATGCAAATCAAAAGATAGATTAATATGTATGTATGTATGTATGTATGTACTATGTATGTATGTTGTATGTATGTATGTATGTATGTATGTATGTATGTATGTACTATGTATGTATGTTGTATGTATGTGTGTATGTATGTATGTATGTATGTATGTATGTATGTATGCATGTATGTATGTATGTATGTATGTATGTATGCATGTATGTATGTATGCATGTATGTATGTATGCGTGGGTATGTATGCGTGTGTATGTATGTATGTGTGTATGTATGTATGTATGTATGTATGTGTGTATGTATGTATGTATGTATGTGCGTGTATGTATTATGTATGCGTGTTGCGTGCGTATGTATGTATGTGTGTATGTATGTATGTATGTATGTATGTATGTATGTATGTATGTATTATGTATGCGTGGTGCGTGCGTGCGTATGTATGTGTGTGTGTGTGTGTGTATGTAGGCCTACATGTTGATGGATGTACTCTTTTCAAAGTATCTGTATACAGTCATAATATGATACGTAGATCATCGTTATATGTTCAAAGGGATATTGTCTATTATCTTCTCAGTTCTTCTTTTCTTATATTAGAATACACCACACCGTTACGACCTATGTACACATATCTGTATCGTTTCCTCGATAGGTCACGTGATTTTACGATATTCAATGTCATTTACTGTTTTATACTAGATAATCAATCACACATAACGAAAACGTCAATTTTTCATCAGATATTAAAACCTATTTCGCCGTGAGATAGGGTATTAAAGTTATAAAAAGTATGCGATATGTGCGGTTTTGTACTCCGTTTGTATCTCTCAGAAAATATTAAATCAGTCCTCAGTCATAAGACTGTGTAATTAATCCAAGTATTCAATGTCACACCATTGTTCTTCCCTAAAAACAACGAAACTTTGTCATGTTAGCGTTTATGGAATACAACTCTTAATTCATCGTCGTAAATTAACCACAGCCTCTTTTACGGCACCGTCCAAGACGCACCGCTAAGAGGTGCGTTATTTCGTTATTTCGCAGTGTAAGAAGAAATAACACGTCTGGCTTTTCGAGAATGTCAAACTTTGTCCAGTAGAAAGAGTTTATTATAGATAAGAACTCCAAACTTTGTCCAATGAAAAGCCTTCATAGATTGTTGGTCCAATATGGAATTACACCTAAAGTAGGGGGAGGTGGGGGTGTTGAGTTATATACAGCCCCGTAACCACGATGATGAGCTTATACGATGGTTGTCGGTCGCAATTTATATTAAACAAGAGACAGAAAAATACTCTGAAATTGTATTATTTTCATCTCGTCTTTGCATCTTTGCAATCAATATTTCACGAATATTCATAACCCATTATTAGTATTTGTTTTTTTTTCTTGTAACGATCATGAATATTCATATATTTTGTTACTTTCTTGCATTGACTCATGAATATTCATATCATATTTGTTACTTTTTTGCATTGATTCATGAATATTCATATATTTTGTTACTTTCTTGTATTGATTCATGAATATTCATATCATATTTGTTACTTTCTTGTAGTGACTCATGAATATTCATATATTTTCTTACTTTCTTGCATTGACTTATTAATATTCATATCATATTTGTTGCTTTCTTGCAGTGACTCATAAATATTCATATAATAGTTGGTATTGTCTTGCAGTGGCTATTAAATATTCATATATTCAATAGTTTGTTGCAGTGACTTATGAATATTCATGACCGATTAGATACGTTCTTGCAATGATTCATGAATATTAATGACCAGTTAGAGTGAGTCAGTGCACGGTGAGTGGGCCCTCTGATTTACTCACAAGGGTTACAAAACTCGCCTAAAAAGTAAAGATTTTTTTTTCAAAATACAAATGTAAATACGAACCAAAACTGGGTAATTGAGAGTTTTGGCAACCACAGACTGAATTCGTTGCCATTCTAGTTATTGTACACGATTCAACATGTTTTATATTTTGAGTAGTTGGAATCATCAAATGATATTTCAAAATGAAAGCAAATAATTCATATAATAACAGTGTATCGCTTCCTTTAATTAAGCCAGGAACTAGGGACTCTTGAAAGCACAACTTTCCATGATTTACGAAAGTCCTCCAAGTGAACTCTGACGTAGTGCAAAAACAAGGTCAAAGTCATGGTCGGGATTCGGACTTGGGATGGTATATAAAAGGCTTTCAAAGTGACAGCGACGCGATAATGGCATTCACTCTCGCAAACCAGAGCTGATCATGGTATTAATATTTCTTCCGCGACAGTGCGAAAGAGCATTTCTGGAAACCAGAGCTGACACTTCTTTCGCGAGACTGCGACGGCTGCGAGGCTGTGGTATACGATGATGCATGGATACACCGTGTTTGTAAAAACAGGAGGGAGGGGGGGGGGTAAGCATTTCTGACAACCACTGGACTTTGATGTTAAATAGATATTTCAAATTATCATAAACTGAACTGTTACCTGTCCGACATTATAATTATGCCTCGTCGTTTGAAGGGGTCTCGGGTCTTGAACTACAAAGTGTGTGTGTGTGGGGGGGGGGGGGTTAACATAAGACTTCTAACACTTCTCTATCAATATTCGTGATAGTCTACACAGCGTACGTACCCGTGTAATAAAATTGTGTTAGTACCTTCAAACATAAAATTGTAACAGTTCATAGCTAAGTTAAAGTTTGAGTTTTAAAACAAACAAAAAATCGGTGGACTTCGGTAACCCTTTTGTCCTCTCAGTTTCTCCTGCTTCTCAGTCACCAACAGCACGTGGTCGTCCTGATTTAAGGGACAGATGCGGCAGCTCGTCCAAGTAAACCGTTACCAAGGAAACAAAGAAACCAGGTCTCCTTTCTTAGCTATATACTGTTAAGTTCATTCGGTTTGTTCATGACAAAACAAAAGAAAGAACGCCGTGTGTATGCACCATTTGGTAGCGACTTTAATTGCTGAGACAACGGGTCGGCAACATGAGACGAGTACAGAACAATACGTCCATCACCGTCTCATATAACAATCTGT
Source organism: Glandiceps talaboti (assembly GCF_964340395.1). Lineage (NCBI taxonomy): Eukaryota > Metazoa > Hemichordata > Enteropneusta > Spengelidae > Glandiceps > Glandiceps talaboti. The sequence goes on along the minus strand of NC_135562.1, from coordinate 15,337,877 downwards.
GTCGATCGATATTCGCGTACATACGGTCTATACACAGTGCATGCTTTGACGCGAGTGTGTAGAATGTAGTACATGTGTGCAATTGGGACTATAGGGGTGCACATGTTTTTGTCATATTTGGCCAGCGTCAGAGTTGACCCGTTATATATTTCATCACCAACTTGTTATGTTAACGTGTTTTCTTTGTACCCCTTTACACTAGAATTTGTCGCTAGTTAACCCGGAAAGTACAGTGACAGAAAATGCAGTAACCCTCAAAGTTCGCACTTTATTGTTCGCTCATTATTTTATCAAACACACTGATAGACCCTTAACCTGTGCAAGGGCAAGGCATGAAATATCTTGCCGTTATGTCTATTTTCTTTCGATACAAAAATACATCCGAAGTTTGATAATCTCTTAGTAAGCGAATTATTCAGTATGCAAGGCAGTATACAGAAAGTACATGTAGTCGGATACTTTCAAAGGCTGCCAGTGGTTGACCTGCAGTGCAGCTTTGTTTGTTAAAATGACTTGTAAAAAAACAGACATCCGAATTTAAAGAATCTCTTAGTCACTCAAACTATTACATTTGTAAATACAGCATGGAGGTCCCCTTATACCTCCATGAGTACAGTAACCGTACCGTCAAAAACAAACTGAATGTGTTCTTACCATTTTGAAAACAAAGCAACCTGCAATGCTTTGTTTTATTTGAATGATGGGGTCGCGTGCCAGTTAATTATGCCCCACTAAGCCTACTCCTATGATTAGGTGATGTTGAATTAGAACGCTTTGTGAAGAACAAACCTGTTTTAATTAAACCTTGGCACGTGTCGTGTCCCGTTGTGTAACTAAACTAAGCGATTTTGCCAATATTGACTGTACTCGTCAACTTCAACTTTTTTCAAGTTCCCTTCTGTAAACACATTGTGTGGTTCCGATTACGCTCAATTTTAGAATAGGTGGGGTAGTTAGGTTTTTTATTTTATTTTATTTTATATATTGTTTCCTGTGAGAGTGTCTAGTTCAGGTTTTCCATTGTTTTCCAAATTTGGTCTATGTGTTGTTTATTTCTTCCTATCATTTGTACAGCCATTACCGATTGGAAGAATAGTTTTATTTTTAAGTTGATGTCTGTTTCCACATCCACTATTTCTCGTGCGATTTCACATTTTTTGCGATTTTATTATTTTTCTCTCTCGAAATGTGTAAAAGAAGTTTAGGGTCGCGAGTGAAAAGCTAGGTGGGGGTCGGGTAACCAGAACTAAACATTTATTTTCTTAGGGAGGAGAATTTCAACTCGTAGAGTATTAACCAACAGTAATAACCAGGACCGTCATTGTATGTCTGTTTTTTCGTGTGATAGCTGTTGGTGTGGGGGTCTGTTAATAATATTCTAAAATGGGGATTGAAAATCACCAGTCTGATGTCAGCGTTTCAAAGCAGAACAAAAAGAGAAACAGTTTCTCTGCAGTCGGAATCCGGGTCCAAAAAAGTACACCTAGAAAGCCTTCATTACATAGAATTGAATCAGTTTGCCGAAACCGTAACTGGGGTTGAACTTCTTTCACTTACTTTCGAAATTACAATATTTTGTTTCAACTTCAATGCGTGCTTTGTTAGTTCCTTGTCTTTTTGTCTACGTGAAGTCCATTAGCAAGAACAACAAACCATGGGTCGATAATTTATTCATAAAATAGCACCTAAACCAACGCAATGACTAAACCACCCTGACGTCACAGATAATACTTAGAATAAAAATGAAGGAAAAAGTGAACATGGACAAAGAGATTTGAATTTGTTCAAAATAATTGTTCCATGACTCGGGGAAAGTTTGTTTTTTTATTTAATTTTGCCAAGATTTTGTTTTTTAAGGAAATTGTGCAAACACGACTGGTAGTAGCCGCGAGTGATGTTTATCGCTCATTATAAAACAAATATTTTCAGGAGTCGTAGTAAAGTAACAGACTTCCCGACGGCAATACCAGTCCTCCCACCCCCACCATCCCTACCCCACCCCACCCCACCCGTCCCTTTACACAACAAACCAGTGTCCAACTATTAACAGCAAAATATTCCCTGGTATTTTCGTTCTGACAGAGGACAAATGTTCGTAGCTTGCAGTATTACTTTTGTTTAGGGCCAAACAAATAATTTGACTTAACTTGATTTTGATATACAGTAACTAAATAGAGAAGAAAAAAGACCTTGTCGGGGGAAAAATTGACCCACCCTAGCTATAACTCAAATCGCAACCGTGACTGCTTTGCTTAGCGATAGGATTTATAGTGACCGGGTTTTTTCACCACAGTCTTCACCGTACTGGCAGGCTGCTTTGCGAGTCGAATTTTGGCTTCAACGTGACTTCAAATTTTCAGTGATTTTTAGTTGGACTGGGCCGACGGTAATTTTCCGATTGTTGCCGAACAAAGTCGCCGGAAATTTGACCACAGCCTGCTACTGAAGTTGAACTTCGTACTGGCATATTTGATTCGAATAATCACGATATCGCCACAGCGCATAACATTTCTCAAAGAAGACAAAAGACTGTCCGCTTTGTGTCTTCTTAGTTATCGTCTTACATAAAACGGAACCTAACGTTCGCATATTAAGGAAGGTGTTGTTTTAGCGATAAAAAAACTCAAAAATGGTCTTTCATGATGTATTGTATACTTTTTCATACTTCATTCAACAACAAAAAACGGGTGTAAAACGTTTATGAGGATCTTGTAAGTACATGTCTCAGACTAGTGCGACTCCGGACATATAACGAAACAAAAGAACGCTTGTAACTCCTTCCGACCTGTTCAAAGAAAAACTATAGACGGTTGGCCAACGTCTAAAGAAAACTAATTACCTTGCAGTCTGATGTGAACGACTCTATTGTTATGTAAATTAACTTCCGTCGGAAAACCCCCCTTCCGTAGTTCTGAGTGGCATTGTCCGTTTCAGTCGCTTATTTCATTGTCAGTCGTCTTCACATACCAATATTCCGTAGCTTTGTTTTCAAATGTTTACGAGTATAGGTAGATACAGATAGTAAGGGGCGACTCAAACGAAAATGTAGAAACATAAAGTGTATAAAAAAAGTCGACAACGATTTTCCTTGTCCGACCATGCCCCGATTCTAATTTTAGTTGTTCTACAAAGCATAAACCGCGACGCATTTGTTTTTAAATTTGTCTTTCTCTTTTGGTTGGTCTCTCCGTCCACTGAGTCTCATTCTGTCCATGCACCTGTCCGTTTTCCCCTCTCTTCTTGTACTACAACACTATGAATTGTGTTTTTAAAAAATATACACTTATAAAAAAAAATATGCGTCCACCCGGTAACATTATCTTCTCGATATACATTTTAGTGTGGTGTCTTTGTGTCGATCATCAAGAGCGACCTATACCCGGACAGACGATCAGCGGGAATGAAAAAGGTCCATCTCCCCGTCACTCCGTATGTAAGATAAGAAGCAAAAATTGTCCATTTGTCGTGGGGGTGATAGGTGGGGGGGGGGCTTAGACCGTGCATTGGTTGTCCAACGAGATGGGGGTAAAGCGTGAATTCGTCCAGGCTTTAATATGTTTGATGGGATATTGAAGTTTTCGCTTTTTACTTGATTAAAATCTTAACTTTCTGCCACGGTTACTATCTACTTTACTGGTGTACATACTACTGACTGCTATCCACATTTTAACGAATTCATACCATGCGTGTTATAGAGAACGAAGCAAGTTCAGGCCTAGCGACAAAGAAGTTACCCGAACCATACCCTAACGTGAAGCTACTACAAGAACACCTCATTATGTATTAACGGTCCATCATTTCTACATAGCGAACTCTGAAATATACATATATTCGAGAAACTCCATTGAGTATTTCATGTTTCTTTTACGTTGATTTGATGGTAACTAAATATTAAATATCTTACTATTGGAAAGGATCGTAGTGTTGGTTTTCATGATGGAGATGTATACTTGAGAATTAATACTTCCGTGGTTTCATATCTTGGTGAAGTGTTTACTTCTGAATGATAAGTTTCCGTTCTCAGTAACGCAAACAGATATAACTAAGCAACTTAGGATCAACTTAAAGTTGAAGGTTAAGTGTTGCCAAGTACATTTTAACCACCCTATTTTGTTTCAAGGCATTATTGGGTAGGATAAAAGAAACTAAACTTAAAAAAAAATGTTTTCTGATATAACTGCGATAAACTTAATCAACTACAAAATCTATTTTTTTGTTGCTAGACGAGTCAGACTCTGTAATATTAAATTGAACCGACATCAATGTACATAGATTTGATGTTTTTTAATTTCATTTTTCATAATCCTCTACAAGCCTGGAACGCCAACTTCGACCATAGCGTTTTCCATCCCCACGGAAGTTACTGTATTTCACAATTGTAAAACAATTTTAACATTTTAGATAATAAATTGCGGCCATCATACATTCGGGTGATATAATTTTATCTCGTTTATTACCCAGTGTAGATTTAGAAAGTAGTTATGATAATTTCAGAAGTTAGTTGACTCTATACGATCATTGTGGTACAGAAACTCGGGATCCAGGAGGGACTTCATCAAATCTCAAGTGTTCATGAAGATCGCCGGGTACCGGGCGTTGTGTCACGCACGGGTTCTTCGTTTCGTCACCATAATTACGCGGACTTAGTAGTCGTGCCGGATGTCACTTTAAAGGACAAAAAACCTGGCGTTCCAGCTAGTTAAAATACGGATTAAGTCCAGTCAGTGTGAACGACTTACAAAAGTTGGCACGTGCCGAGACTCTAAAAGCGATGGGTACTCGCGCACATCGTCTCCAAAGTCCGAGAAATTGTCCGTGTGCCCTGCACACAATGGACGCATAAAAATCACCATCTTGTGGAGAACTAGAGTTTTCTTCGAGATACAAAAAAAAAATCAAAGAAAGTTACTTTGACCTAAATATAAAGACGCTGAAGTCGAATGGAAAGACAAAAGCGACCGACGGAAAAGAGGCAGGTGTAACACTTGGGACGGCCAAGAAACTAGGACTCGCAATCTTCCCACGAGTATTGTTAATATTCCATTGACACCTTCTGGGATATATTCCCGGGTTTATTGTCGAAATATTGCTTAGCTACGATAACGGTCCCTGCTTGCGACTATTTCGGAATATTTTAGACGACCAGAACTTAAGATGGTCATATTATTGAGTACTTGAACGAAACAAAAAAGAATATTTTTCCTCTTCTTTTAAGGGGATAGACGGGATATATATATCGGTAAAGGCCCGGGCTCAGTCGTGTCACATACTAAAATGACATGTTTCCGAACGCCCTGAACTGCACCGTGGACTTAGGAGTTGAATTGAACATTGGTAGGGTTCTGTATGGATTATTAAGTAACTTAAATATTTAACAAGTTGACTCAAAGAAATATTAACTACTGTAGTGAACCAAGTCACTCTATAGACGCGGTCACTGAAAGTGCATGATCCTGCGTCTGAACATGTTTCACGTTTTACGTATATATCTCAATGCCACAGAGTGGAAGCGCCTGCGGTTTTCCCAGCGAATAAACTTAACCATATCTATCGTCATAGCCATAACAAAATCTTTATTTGTGCCAAAAAAAATAGAACTATTTTTTAAAAAACGGGCCAACTTTTCGGATTCTAAAATTTGGGCATTAGGGACATGTGTTGCACATAAATTGCCAAGAAATATATACGAGAAAGCGAAGTCCGCGAAGTTTGTGAACGGCAACGATCATACGCACCTGTGGCCGCATATGTTGTTCATTTTGGTCCGAAACCACAAGATAAAGAAAACTTTCGACTATGAAACAAAAGTGTACAATTATCAACTACATGGAGTTTACGCTGAACAAACATAAAGTTTGCCGAGCAAAACGTTCTCATGCACCTGTCACCCTTCATCGGTGTGTTAAGTTTGCAGGGAAAAAAGGGAAAAAAAAGAGACCATGCCAGAACTTTGTTCTTGGTCACTCCGATTCCATGTCTTTGTATACTCAAGAAAATTGTTTCAATATTAAAATCCCTAACCAAACCATTGAAGTAATGTAAAGTTTCCGACTCCTTGATCAAACCCGGAAAATTAGCATTTCAAAGGCATCTGCCACTTGAGTTATTGTTTTTTCCAATGGCTAATCAACGACTTGATTCATAAGCTGGCAAACGAATCAGTCCTCGTTCAAGCACCTGTTATATTCCACGCAAAACCTACTATAATGAAATCATAACATTTATTCAGAAAGTCCCAGAAACTATTTCATAATTTTCCCTTCATAAAAGTGTGTATTTAATTGCAAAATATTTGAAATTCTGGTTAAATTTGCTATGAAAACTGTTTGACGCACTAAAAATATTACGTTTCGATCGAGGATGGGATAACAGCTGTTTGGGCGAGCAGGTAACGAGATTGCCCGTATGCCGCTGTTTCTTTTGTTGGTTGATTGCATTGTCGTGCTCGACCAATCGGATCAACTTGTGTACACAGAGCCGCGTGCCAGCCACACGCTACGATCACACCCGATAATAAAACTGTAAACAATAACAACAAATGATAGACGATTGCATGACAAAGAGTTGGCAAAGACTGTCGACCCTATAAGAGGGATGCACCTTGCGCACACAGAGCACACAGAGGGCAAGCTTGCCGACTGCGGCGGAGCAGTGTAGCGTAGTTACTGAGTCGACTCCGGGGTAGAGAGATCGCAACACCGATGAACGAGGAGCGAAGACTAGTCTTGTCTCTCTTCGCTGCTAGATCGTCACTCTGTGATCCTGCCATCGAGGACCGACGATGCCCTATGAATTACCGGATAGCTGTGAAGACAATTGGACCTGGAGCAGAAAAGATAAATCACACGAGGTAAAACTACTTGGCAAAAGAAACCGGACAGCCCTCTTCCATCCAAATTGGTCAAATGGCACGGCAGGCGCACGGGGATCTCGGGTACTTAACGACGGTCGCCACTACTGGGAAATCGATGTTTCGCAACGAATTTTTGGCACAAGTATGATGTTTGGCATTGGGACGAAAAGAGCTCGTCTTCATGTTGACGCCTTTATCAATATGTTAGGAGAGAGTGACCAGAGCTGGGGACTGTCGCACAAAGGACTTCTATGGCACAGAGGCGAAAGTAAAAACTACACCAAACCGTTTACAGAAAACGAACCGACGACGATCGGCATTTTATTTGATGGTTTACAAGGAACTTTATCTTATTTCAAAGATGGTGAAGCCCTTGGAGTTGCCTTTGACGGATTTAAGAACGCGGAGTCGGATATTTTCCCCATCATATGTTCGACAGCAGCGAAGACAGAAATGGGACTCAAAAGGACGAGACGCAGTTATACATCTCTACAAGACCGTTGCCGTGCCGTCATCATTAAACACGTTACAGGTGAAAACTCGCTAGAACAACTCTTTTTACCAAACAGACTTATTGAATTCATCCGAGAGGGGATGTAAAGGGATACATTTAGAAAAAATAGGAACTCAACATTTAGTGTTTTAATTGTTTTATAGTATAAACCACACAAGAACAACATCACCAAGGAATCAAAATGGCGGAGATGATCATCAGCTATTACCCGCATTTTTTTCCCTATTTATCTGTGACGTACTAGAACAAATTTATTTAAGGTAGACAGAAAATAGCGACTTTGTAGCATAGACTTTTCAGTGTTGAAAAATTTAACTTGAGACGATTTCTCTTTTGAGAATCTCTCATAACAGGCCCACAACGTGCAATATGAAAGACAACAAAATCAAATTTTCGATTTTGTGATTTTTATTCTGTGATATTTTCATCAGGATACGTTAGTGTTAGGATTTTTATGTACACGGTAACAGCGGTGTATTTATGTGCAAGTGACGTATGTATGTGTTTGTACCTTTAAAAAAAAACCTACTGTGCCCCACGGTACGTGCAATATTCTGAGATGTTTTGTATCTTTTTTTACGCATTTTTACGTTTCGGAAAACTGAAACTGAAATTTCTTTTTTTCCAATATTTATTTCAACTCATTTTCATTTTCCAAGCTGTCTAAAGTGACATCACTGCGATGTGATCTTGCGTTTAGATTGAACGCGTCATTTTCACCGGCGCCATTTTGAATATTCCCTTTGTTATTTTTCATTTGGTGCTTCCGAATTATACGATTTTTTTTCCTGAAAATACGGCTACCGTGTAGTAGCCGTTGCCAACCGAGCTAACTTAATACTGCCAATACTTACGTTGAGTTAACTAATTTTTAATTCAAACTTATGTCCTATATGTAAACAGTTTCTCGGCAAACGATGTCATATTTCGGTCTGGAAATTTTTTTTATCGTAATTGTGACTAATACAATTACCTTTAAACGCCTTGTTGAATATTTAATGAACCCATTTATGACATCACGTGATCAATGTACTTTACGGAGTTATTGTTCCATTTTTAAATGCGTTCTATCTATCGCTCTATTCTTATGTGAATTTAACTTAAAACCAAAAATTAGCTTAATATATTCTATTTATGTATATTATTTTATACGGTTTTTGAAATCGTGAGTTGTTTTGTGGCAGAAAGTTTTGTGCATTGTTTCTTTTCACTGATCGTGAATAAACACAAAGAAATCGAAATACGCAGTGTCTATTGTTTTGCATAGACCGGGATGACGTTCGACTTGCATCTCATTTGCCCTTTATGTGTTTTGAAAAAAAATAAATGTTTTCTTCTTCTATTCGTACTTTTTTTCAATATTTTGATATTTCATATGACCCGACATAATATGGAACATTATTCCTCCCAAAGAGATGCAAAATTGTGTATATTTTGTGTGATTTTCAATTCACCGACGCAAGCAGACAAGAAAATCCACAGATGCGCCACTTGTCTCTTTCAATTGTTTGCACCATGTTTCCTCCAATAAGTACTCGAGGACAAAGACGGTGTGACAGCCGCTGCCGCATTCAGTAGTGCGACCGGTCGATGCAAACTGTCGCAGTATTCATGCAGATATATTGCATTAGAATATGAAACAGCAGGGGGAATTGAAGCTTACAAGAACCACGTGGTGTTGGTAACCTAAATGCGTCATATTTGGTTTCATTTTGACCAGCCAGCAGTGGTTTATTCTAATCTGGAACGAGACTAGGTTACAATAGAGCGGACATGTCTTTTGAGATTCTTCTTCAGAGCGTTTTAAGTTGAAAAAACATGACTTATGTGAGGCTTTTAATCTGAATATGTCGGTTTCGGTTTCGTTTTGACCAGCAGTGCTGAGAAGTTTGAGTGAAAATCTACCTCGCGAAAAACGCGTCACCCTCGAAAGAGGGCAAAAATAGAGCGCTAGCGCCGAGACTGTCACATGCGATTCTTCTTCAAACTGTTTTCTGTTGAAAAAAGCATGACCGAACTTGATAACGTGAAAAAGTCATATTCGGTTTCATTTTGACTACTAAATGGGAAGCTACAGTTGAAGTCTGCCTCGCTACCTCGGAAAGTTAACAACAAAAGAAGGGGGCCCTTCTTATGCTCAGGCGATTCTCCTTCAAAGCGTTTCATCATCAGTCTCGCAATTATACGGAACTTTATCCCAGTTTTGTCTCGACAAAAACAAGACAGAACGTGTAGTTCGCACTCTAGGTTGCACTGAATAGCATTTATTGTAACTATAGAAACGCTTTTAGCTAATTTCCGGAACGTAGTGTGACGTCAGCTAATAGCTACACAACACTGACGATAACTTCCGTACCGCTATGAAAAGCGACGTCAAACGTGATCTAACATGTCGTAGTTGTGAGTATTGAACGACCGGACCGGAAACACCGCACTTATACACACTTACTCGTTCCTTTACCTTTCTTTGTTTTTAATGACGGAGAAATAATTCCAACTGAAAAAAAATGTTTGGAATATGTTTACGTCACAACGTAATGCATTTGGTATTTGAAGAAAGAAAAGCAATATAATATATACAAAAACAGCAAAGGTGATTATTTGTTCAATATGACCACGGCTACTTCCATTTTGATTTGGTACTCTTCTTTCTAATACCACAGACCCTGACTTTAAGTTCGACCTGCAAAATTTAAATTTAACCAGCATAATTGTTATTTTGTTGAGGTACATGAACATGTATGTCTGATAATGAGAGTGTGAAAGTTATAATTAGTATACAGTTTTTCTTAATCAAGTCGTAAGGCAAGAGAATCGCGTGTAGGTGTATACATAGATCAGTGGGGAATGAGTAAAAACACGACTTGAATCTTCGACTAAATAGAGGTCATTTTCAAGAAGCTTGTAATGGATGACATTGAACATGGAAATTGACACGAACACATGAACATACATACACAGACACAGACACACACACACACACACACACACAGACACAGACACACAAACACACAGACTGACCACATGCATAAGCTGAATTGAAGACACTGTGTGAACAGGGCTACTAAGAGTCACTTTTCCCATTAGTTGAGTTTTGTTGAGACCATTCAATTTGATTTGTATATATATATATATATATATATATATATATATATATATATATATATAAGAAACTGTCCATTGCTATGAACATGTACGGTGTATACATAGTTTTGAGATATACCACTGAAATTCTGACCAACCAGGCCTATTCTTGAGATTTAGGGCAAAGGCGCAACTAAGTCTACCATACGATGTTTGCCAACTCGAGTCCCTCAGAATCCAACAGGTGGTTCGTCGACTCTATGGGGTTCTTGACAATTTATGCCTTTTTTTCAGTATTCATTTTGCCTAGAATAAATCACGGTTTATTCATAACAAGCTAATGTGGATCGTACCATGTTACAACTGTTCTAGCGTAACCATGGTTACGGTTCAAACGGGGAAAATTAGCGATAACCGTCGAGACTCGCTGCTGCCATCATGCACTCCAAACTCTTTGTGTTAGTAGTCGAAGTTAGTAGTCGAACATAATATCAATTTGACTTTGATGAGTCCGACTGAAATAAATCTGCGATATTTAAACATTGCTAGTAAAATCTGACTCGAGGTATTTTCTATTCATCAGTTGACTACAAGATGAAAATTCGGCTGCAAACTGTGAAAATGAAAGTTGATTTTGTCAGTGAGATAATATAGTACATTGTGGACTGGCCTTTCGGTCGCTATATTGACATTAGGGGGTCGAGACCTCCTGTAGAGAAAGATTTGGATAAATAATTTATTCTGGAGATCCAGCGCATATTTTTCCACCAAGGCAACGAACAATAAGGAGAAAAGTGGTGTGTCTTTGATAGTGCCGTAAAACGGTCTGTAGATTTACGACGATCAACCATAGGCCCTACACGTGTGGATAACACAAATCGAAATGTGAAAGAGACAAACAAGCCTTTAAAAGTTATGCCTTATAAGTCACGTCTCTCAAAAACATCAACAACACAATGATGTTTAGTCCAGTGTTCAGCGAAAATATGTTGTTGTTTTGTTTTGTTTTTGTTGTTGTTTATTTGTTTTACAAATACACAATATTAAAGTGTAGTGGCAGATAAATTAAAATTGTTTAAAACACATATAAAGTGATGCTGTATTGCGATTAGGTTTTGTTTCTAAAAAGAATAAACAAAAAGCCTTAGGGCCAAAAACCCAACATTCATTGTTTATTCATTATTATTGACTGTTTGTAGCAAAAATCAACCATTTAGCTACGTTTGATTTATTTTTTTTACGTTTGATCAATCTTACACATGCAGTAACCATAGTGACAGTGAGAGCTTGCCGTTTTTATGCGTCTGACTCGTCATATTACTGGTGTATCTTTTGAATCTTTCGAATTCTCGTCTGCAGTGTTTTCGATCAATTTTGCATTTGATTGTTGGATGGTCGGTAGCGTCTTCTACGGCAATCAAATCATTGAGCTGGTGCATTTACCCGGGAGACGTTACCGTTCGTTCGTTGGCCGTAACTAATTGAACTCAATGACATCGCCAATTGGCAATATAATATTGAACTCTGAAGTACACTGAGTCATTGATGAGAGAGAGAGAGAGAGAGAGAGAGAGAGAGAGAGAGAGAGAGAGAGAGAGAGAGAGAGAGAGAGAGAGAGAGAGAGAGAAGAGAGAGAGAGAGAGAGAGAGAGAGGGGGAGAGAAAGAGAGAAAGAGATAGAGAAAGAAAGAAAGAGAGAGGGGTGACAGGCAGGCAAGCTGCAGGCAGACATACAGAGACAATGTCTGGCAATATTTTCAATGAAAGAGACAGACTGACTGACAGACAGACAGACAGACAGACAGACAGACAGACAGACAGAAATAGATCTAGATACAGTCAGAGACAGTGACATAGACAGACTACTTTCAAGACCAAATACTCCTTTCCAAGGATAAGTCGGTCACCAAACCATAGTAACATCTACTCACACCAAAAATGATCGGGTTAGGACCGTCACGTGGTCGAAAAGCAAAGACCTCTAGAATACTAGTATTGGAATCGGACGATTTCAAAAGACCTCAGTGACGTAAGTGTTCTCGGTAAGGACACACACAATTTTATTTTCTTTGAATATGGTAGGGAGAGTTTCAAGAGACCTTCTGTACATGTCCTGTAAGTCAGGAGGATTTCAGGAGACTACATGTATATAGGTCCTACTAAAGGGTAACACCACTCCATGAAACACCTAATTGAAACGATTTTACCTTCATTGAGTAGTATTGGTCCTCGGTTTCCTTCCGCCGACTTAGCAGACAGACATTTTTTTAAATTTTTTTAAAAAAAAATTTAAATTATTTTAGCAGACAGACATATTTATAAGATGAACAATGCCTATTTATGACTATTTATCTGAAGATAATGAGCAACGTGACGTAAGAGATAAAACAGGATTTAATTTTCAATTTTGTTGCTTCTTGACCACTTTGTATGTCTGGAATGGGACGCTCGTGTTTTAATGCTGAAATTTATAAATCAGGAGATTATGAAATGAGTTCCAAGAACTCACAGTTTACTGAAATGCATTTACTACCTGGTGTGGCATTCCCCTGTAAAGTCAGGAGGTTCACTCAATGAAGCTGTTCTTGCAAAAAGCTGCTGTTCGTGCGCAATTTTTCAGTTGACGGGCATTTTTTTGGAGATCAGTAGTGGGAGAGGAGCAAGCAAGAAAGAATTTCGGCGGGTAAGTCTTGATTTTCATACAGTGGGATTGGAAAACGTGGAATTAGGAATGTCGAAATGAATCGTTGGTATAGCACAAACGTTTTCCTGGTGCGGAATGGGTAAACTATTGACAATATCGGGTGGGCTGTGGGCTGTGGGCTGGCGGGCTGGCGGGAAAATTGAAACCCAGAGGGAAGACAGACATCCTTCACCACAAGTGGGAGGGCACATAACAGCAGCTAAAAACAAAACAACCATCCCAACAATTCTTTTGGGGGTAGGGGCATCTATTAAAACATCATTTTTGGTCTGAAATAATATGTAATTAATGGAAATCACAAATCCACCCGTTGGCTGCACCAGATCATGACGTCACATCTTAACATCTGTGCCATAGCCATACACTTGACCAAATGGAGTGTATACTCTAGTCCGTGTTATCTCTATGGGTAACGTACGTCGCCTTGACCCTACACACTGTACGGTTGAATGAATAGGCACTCCGTGATCTTCAGGACACCGTGTGAAAACTTCATACGGTACGTTGCTATGGCGACGAACAAAAGGGTAACAGTCGGGTAACAGCACATCTGCTTTAAAAAATCGATCGCTTATCTTGATTCTAATCTATGAGTAAATCACGGAAAGAAATCCCAAACGCAGCGAAAGGGTTCATTTGTGTATTTAAGTGTTTTTAAAGTCACATTAAAATTTGTTTTCTTGTTAAACGTACAAAGTCTTCTCTCTTTTTTAAAATAAATAAATAAAAAAAATAAAATTACATTCTCCTGATTAATAATTTGAATTTCAGTGACTGTTAAAGTCAGTTTTCGAATGGAAGTGTGATTACCGTCACCGGGCGGTCACCCAAGACTGTATTGTCGGTTGTCGCTGAGTCCTCTTTGGCCTGAGGGTGGCCAGTCACGACGTACAGACTACATTCACCCGAGATTAAACTGATAAAAAGTCACCGTACATTTATTTTACACAATCTAGCTAAATAGAAGCGATTGTAACAGTCTACATCCTTGTAACACATAATCGAATGGTGGGGGTGGGGGGGGGTGGGTGGGGGGCATAGATTACAATTACCGTAAATAGGCCTATATGTGTTTTACAACAATATTGTCGTAATTTTTTTTTTGCACCGTCCTGGGGATTTGCATGTTTTGAAAAACGACTTACCCATTTTTGTTCAACGTAATATATCATAAAAACCACGCGTGATCGAGTTCTGTACTTTTACGTATGTCTGATAATGAGAGTGTGAAAGTTATAATTAGTATATCTTAATCAAGTTGTAACCTATAGAGGCAAGAGAATCGCGTGTACGTGTATACATAGATCAGTGGTGAATGAGTAAAAACACGACTTGAATCTTGCGCCTCGGAAATAAACTGTTTAAACTTTTTCTGTTACTTTGTTCAAGTAAACTTAAACCCATTTCTAGTTCAAATAAAAGCGGAATAATGAGTTGTAACCGTACAAGTTGTTTTCATTGGAGATCAAACTTTTATCAAAATTAGACCCTTTTTTAGAATCCAATATGGTGATTACCATGACAACAAGACTGACAACCCCGAAAGTTATATTATTATTTCAAAACTGACCAGGGGTAAGGTTTAGAGAGATTTCGATTACTTTGATTTTCAAGAAAATTGGTCTCCGAGGCGCGTTCCAGGAGAACACCATTCTTAGACTAGGAAATAGAGAGATAAACCGTGGGTCGTGGAGAGTCATTTCATGATTTCATATATCACATTATTTTCGCTTGATTGCCAAGAATAAATTAAATTTGAAACTCTATAGAGGTGTAAAAGAGTTTTAATCTGGTGTTTCTTGGCAACAGAGCGAAACTTATAAATGATGTGAAATGATGAAACGACTCTCCTGAACCCAAAGTTTATGAACTTCATAATATTTGTATACCCTAGAGTGGCGTTTCCCTTTATTTTTCTGTGGGGTGGGGAGGGAGTATTAATTTGTACACAACAAACTACAAGTTGGGAAATCAGAGTTAATATGATTTTACTTTATCACAGAAGCTTAGACCATGAACACTTCGTAACATCGAAAGTCGAGATAGTCAACAAAGAGAACATACATACATACATACATACATACATACATACATACATACATACATACATACATACACACACACACACATACATACATACATACATACATACACACACACACATACATACATACACACACACATACATACATACATACATACATACATACATACATACATACATACATACACACACACACACATATGGCGATTTTATGGCACATCAGCAATGGTATTAAACCATTCAACTGCTTGGCATGACAAGTAGTGATACACAGACCATCTACAGTTAAAAATGTTAAAGGAAATCTTTTAATACCTTAACTACAATAAAGTCTCTCAAAATTTAAACACAAATAATTCTATTAATCTATTTCATCCTCATACTCGAGAATTAACTTTTCAAATTTCGGGATTATTTCTCCCAAACCTGCTCTCATGTCAGGGGCATAGAAACATGACTGTAGTATCTCGACCAAAGTATAACCACCAATTTGGTTCAATCCACTGGGGTGTACATTGTGATATTTCTTGAGTAAATATTCAATTTCGACTTCAATATCGTCGTCGTCGTCAATTTCTGGCCATGGCAGGTCGTCTATAAACATTTCAATAACGGTTGCAGCTATCGACCATACGTCAAGCGATGGCTGTAAAGTTTCACACTTCATTAGTACAGCTTCAGGCGCCATGTATTGCATTGTTCCATTACCAACATTATCGGTTGATCCAATGCAACCAGAATATCCAAAATCACACAGCATCAATTTATCACCATCAACCTGTAAATTGTGAATACACGAATGTTATTCAATCAAATCTTCAAACAATACCATGTCTTTCTTCTGTATTTCCCACTGTTTTCTGTCAATATAGACAATTTGACATGTACAGTAGTTCTCGAGTTACCATTACGCGATTGCTAATCATGATTTAGCAGTCATTTTAAACAGAAAGGTCGCTTATTTTACTAACCAAATAACGCCTCAATTGTACCCAAAATTTACAACAACAAAAATGAGTTAATTATTTAATGAATTGAGCAAAAACAACACAAAATGTTCGTTTCTGATAATATGACTTCAGAAAATAGGATTGGTAGGTCGATATTTTATTTTACGTTTGTTTTGCGCTTTGGACTAGAGACAAGATATGCGTTGGTGATAATTCCCTCTGTGACAGTTTGATGAGATGTGAATTCGAAAAAAGTTGAACCGAATTAGGTGAAGTAGACAAACATAATATATGCAGACTACTCTGTATAACTCAAGTTACAGTTTGAAAAGACCTGGTTTCTCTCTAAAAAAAGGACTTAAAATTGATATTAAATGGTACTTTGCAAGAAAATTTACACAGAAATTGAAGTAAATTTTTCACCATTTTGTCGGCTTTGAATGCAAAAAGAATCTTAAATTTACAAGGAAAGAGAAGTAACTTGTTTATGATTTGTAGCTTAAACTAGGCTCGGTCGTGTTATCGGAAACACACATATAATATATTTCAAATATTTTGCTTAGTTTTGATTTTACCCGTTATTTGTTATTGACGAATTGTTTATTTATCGTATACTTACCAGAATATTGTGTGGCTTGATGTCGTTATGGACGATACCAAGTTTGTTGTGCAAGTAGTCGGAAGCCTGACAAAGCTGAATGGCTAACCGAATTCTGTCAGTGTAATCAACCTGTTTGATGAAAAAAATGGAACTTGAAATACATATTTATCATTTCACATCTCATGAAAATGAAATTCAATATCCATTGAATTATGATGACGTCATAAGGTCACAGGTCACCAACTCACCTGTAAGTCTTCGATGACATCACCTAATGTACTCTCACCAGAAATATACGTCATAAATATAGATACGGTGAATACGTCGGTAGCTGCTCCGTACAAATGGGTAAACTTGTCATTTCCGTCACGAGTGATATCCCTAAAGAGAGAATGATGATGAACCATTACTGTACAAGATTTAATCAAATTTAGGCACATATGTAGATATATGCATGGCACATTTCTTAGAGCCAGCAAGGTGTCATGTCGGTCGCCGAACGGTTTTGAATCTGCAGGTTGCAGGTTTGAGCCTCATTGTTTCTGAATGGTTAAAGTCCTTGGGCAGCTCAGGGTTTTGCCCTAGTCAACCCAGTTGTATAAATGGGGACCTGGTAGGATAGAGGTGGCAATTTGAATTCTTTGATTCACATGCGTTTGTATACGCTGCAATGGACTGTATGAGTGCTTTCCAGGGAATTGAGGAAGTATAAAGGGACGCTGTGCCTATAAAGTTCCGTTCCAGGGGTAATAATTGCAAAGCGCTTTGAGCAAAGAGTGGAAAATTATTATATAAAAACTAACATTAATAAATTGGAAATGTTTTTCGTCCAGTGATTATGATATACATATTGATCTGCAATATTTTATGTTCACTCACCTTAACAATGTCAATTCGTTATGAATATCACTTAGTTTCAACTCATGACCAAGTTTGATGTGTTTCATCGCCACAAATTTGTCTTCATATTTTACTTTATGTACAGAGGTAAATTTACCTCTGTAAATCACATCAACCATTTCCCAACTGTCATAAGGGACAAGGTTTATATCTGTAAATTGAAAAAAGAAATTATGAATGTCATTCTGAGACGTCTTGATCGGCACAGATGACGAAACTTCCTGAACATTTAGTTCATTGGAATATTTCTACTATCATGGAAGTTGGTTTAGTATTATCCAACATTTGATGAAAACGAAAGTGTTAAAGGAATGTGTGTGAAGATCTCAAAGTTTGTTTAGACAGTCACGAGATTCGTTTACTCACCAGAAGGTATCAAACCACCAACAATATCGCCACCACCATTAACTCTTAGACTACTATCACTGTTGCTTCCGTCTCCTTCGTCGTCTTGAGGAGTTCGAAACTTGCTTTTGACAGCGGACCACAACGTTTTCCAAGAGTTCCGTTTGAAGATACACGACATCTTTCGTGGTACCCCGAGCACAACGTCCACACACTTCAACCACTTAGTTTGACTTGGAAAATGCCGCCTATCTTCTGTACAAGAAAGATAGCGACAACCAGAATTAGCATATACCTGTAAGCCGGTCTACGCATAGACAATATAGACAATATTGTCTATGGTCTACGTAGGTACGTGGAGACGCTGTGTCTTTAGAATGTACACTATGTGCTGTCATTATTATAAATCAGAAAATCAAAGTATTTGTAATAATTTTAAGTCTACTTACCAGGCTTACACTGAGACTGGTGGATATCCAATTCATTTAAACCTTCATAACGCGAAATAAACTGAGAGAACATACTGAAACAGTTTGTATTTTACGGACTGAAACTGAAAACGATGTTCACGATCTATCGTACTGCTTCGAACTAATAAACTAAACGCGAAGTTGACGAACTATGGTAATGCTTCGAACTTAGAATATTTCCCAAAACAGAACAAAGTTACCATGTGAACGCATAAAAAGTTCCTCTAGACAAACATGGTCATAGAACGCAAGACGCAGAACATAACAAACCAATGATATGAATCGAAAACTGTGACGTCAAGATCGTCGATTGAAAGTACTACAGTAAAACGTTTTCGGTTGATTAAAAGTGATACGTTAGTGATCTTTTTCGTTTCTGTTTATTTTATATTCAGTTGTTATATCAACATAGCCAAAGTGATGTTTTCATATTTATCATATATATCAACTCCTCTCAACAAACAATGTGTACAGATTGTCATGAAATGTGGAATGTCGCACAGTGTAACACAACCTCAGTACTAGTGGCAACCGATTAGATCGTCCACAAATATTTCTTCTGATAAAAAAATACCGAAGAAATACTGTGAATATTAGTTTTTGCAGCCAAACATTGTGCTATGAATGTTTATTTACTTTAGTTCTCACCTCCGATATGTCCATATCCGTGGACTGCGTCCAAGTGCGCATGCGTCCATCGTTAGTCGACCGATGCCATTCTTTCAGGGAAATTGAGCTATTTATGACGAATATTTCATTGTTTTATGAATATAATGCATTTATTTTACCTGAAAGTCTGAGATAGGTCTGTCATAGATAAAATACTTGAACGCTATATCCCAGGTTTGTTGTTGTTGTGTTAATATTCAAATTTGTGTATGTCATGCCAGCGACTGTTTCGAGATCTTTCAACTTCACGTAGGAGAGATGTCATGCGTGTAATATCGTGTAGTTACCTCATGATGCACTACAAACCCATGTTTTATTTCCATGGAAAGTTGTTAGTGATCTATGTACATATACATGGTGATATGCACGTTTACTAGGTGGATTACAATAGCCCTATAGCGTGCAATCCAGATTTTGCTCTGAAACTCACTTTTCTCATACCACGCCTGACATTTCACTAATGACTTATTGTTTCAATCAGGCGAATGCCAGAAAACAGGCTGAATTTATTCCTGGATTTTTAAAATTCTTTCTGCTGTCAGATGACGTCAATGGCGTCATCACATGATTAGAACCAATTCTGAGGGGTATGATGTCAACATGATAACCATATTCAACATTGCAGGAAATTGTAATCTAATTTTAGGTGTGAATATAGGACTGTTATAGTGAAATGCTAGGCGTGGTAGGAGGAAAGTGAGAGCAAATTTAAACTCCCCACATGACTGGATTCTACGTTGGTGTACATACACACTGAGTGAACTCTTACATACATTACCACAACATTTTCACCAATAACACTAACACCAAAATAAGAACGTTTTCGGTTAAACCATTCAGTCGTTTATTTCGGACAAAAAATTCTCTCCATGGTCATTTCAGCTTTTTCTCTTTTTTCTCAATGCAAAAAATTCTTTTTTGCCTTTCCGGTAATTTTTAATGTAGTCTTTACAAAAACAATTTGAATTGGGGCAGGGAGAAAATTATTTTCAAATCCTGGACAGAAATTGTGGAAAATTCCATGTACAATATTAACAGGGGTTATGAAAATAGTTCTGACTAAAGGACTGAATGGGTATCAAAATAAATACTTTGGCAACCAAAATATTGTTCTTAAAAATTCTTGATTTTCTCCAACTTTTTGATAAAATTCTGTAAAAGTTTGGTCTAAGACTGAAGAAAACATTCTGCCAAGAGTAGTGAGACAAAATGCTTTCCAAACATACATACATACATACATACATACATACATACCTACATGCCTACATACATACATACATACATACATACTTGTATACATACATTCATACATACATACATACATACATACATACATACATACACACACATACATACATACATACATACATACATACATACATTCATACATACATACATACATACATACATACATACATACATACATACATACATACATACATACAACACACACAGATGGCGATTTTATGGCACATCAGCAATGGTATTAAACCAACTGCTTGGCATGACAAGTAGTGATACACAGACCATCAAAAATACAGTTAAAAATGTTAAAGGAAATCTTTTAATACCTTAACTACGATAAAGTCTCTCAAAATTTAAACACAAATAATTCTATTAATCTATTTCATCCTCATACTCGAGAATTAACTTTTCAAATTTCGGGATTATTTCTCCCAGACCTGCTCTCATGTCAGGGACATAGAAACATGACTGTAGTATCTCGACCAATGTATAACCACCAATTTGGTTCAATCCACTGGGATGTACATTGTGATATTTCTTGAGTAAATGCTCAACTATGACTTCAATATCGTCGTCGTCGTCAATTTCTGGCCATGGCAGGTCATCTATAAACATTTCGATAACGGTAGCAGCTATCGACCATACGTCAAGCGATGGCTGTAAAGTTTCACACTTCATTAGTACAGCTTCAGGCGCCATGTATTGCATTGTTCCATTACCAACATTATCGGTTGATCCAATGCAACCAGAATATCCAAAATCACACAGCATCAATTTATCACCATCAACCTGTAAATTGTGAATACACGAATGTTATTCAATCAAATCTTCAAACAATACTATGTTTTTCTTCTGTATTTCCCACTGTTTTCTGTCAATATAGACAATTTGACATGTACAGTAGTTCTCGACTTACCATTACGCGATTGCTAATCATGATTTTAGCAGGCATTTTATACAGAAAGGTCGCTTATTTTACTAACCAAATAACGCCTCAATTGTACCCAAAATTTACCAAAAAATGAGTTAATTATTTAATTAATTGAGCAAAAACAACACAAAATATTCGTTTCTGATAACATGACTTCAGAAAATAGGATTGGTAGGTCGATATTTTATTTTACGTTTGTTTTGCGCTTTGAACTAGAGACAAGATATGCGTTGGTGATAATTCCCTCTGTGACAGTTTGATGAGATGAGAATTCGAAAAAAGTTGAACCGAATTAGGTGAAGTAGAGAAACATAATATATCCAGACTGCTCTGTATAACTCAAGTTACAGTTTGAAAAGACCTGGTTTCTCTCTAAAAAAAAAGGGGACTTAAAATTGATATTAAATGGTACTTTGCAAGAAAATTTACACAGAAATTGAAGTAAATTTTTCACCATTTTGTCCGCTTTGAAGGTAAAAAGAATTTTAAATTTACAAGGAAAGAGAAGTAACTTGTTTATGATTTGTAGATTAAAGTAGGCTAGGTCGGGTTATCGAAAACACACACATATGATATATTTTAATTATTTTGCTTAGTTTTGATTTTACCCGTTATTTGTTATTTGACGAATTGGTTATTTGTCGTATACTTACCAGAATATTGTATGGCTTGATGTCGTTATGGACGATACCAAGTTTGTTGTGCAGGTAGTCGGTAGCCTGACAAAGCTGAATTGCTAACCGAATTCTGGCAGTGTAATCAACCTGTTTGATGAAAAAAAATTAAACTTGAAATACATATTTATCATTTCACATATGACGAAAAAGATATTCAATATTCATGAAATGTTGATGACGTCATAAGGTCACAGGTCACCAACTCACCTGTAAGTCTTCGTCATCGATGACATCACCCAATGTGTTCTCACCAGAAATATACGTCATAAATATAGATACGGTGAATACGTCGGTAGCTGCTCCGTACAAATGCGTAAACTTGTCATTTCCGTCACGAGTGATATCCCTAAAGAGAGAATGATGATGAACCGTTACTGTACAAGATTTAATCAAATTTAGGCACATATGTAGATATGATTCGTCCAGTGATTATGATATACATATTGATTTGCAATATTTTATGTTCACTCACCTTAACAATGTCAATTCGTTATGAATATCACTTAGTTTCAACTCATGACCAAGTTTGATGCGTTTCATCGCCACAAATTTGTCTTCATATTTTACTTTATGTACAGAGGTAAATTTACCACTGTAAATCACATCAACCATTTCCCAACTGTCATAAGGGACAAGGTTTATATCTGTAAATTGAAAAAAGAAATTATGAATGTCATTCTGAGACGTCTTGATCGGCACAGATGACGAAACTTCCTGAACATTTAGTTCATTGGAATATTTCTACTATCATGGAAGTTGGTTTAGTATTATCCAACATTTGATGAAAACGAAAGTGTTAAAGGAATGTGTGTGAAGATCTCAAAGTTTGTTTAGACAGTCACGAGATTCGTTTACTCACCAGAAGGTATCAAACCACCAACAATATCGCCACCACCATTAGCTCTTCGACTACTATCATTGTTGCTTTCGTCTCCTTCTTCATCTTCTGGAGATCGAAATTTGCTTTTGACAGCGGACCACAACGTTTTCCAAGAGTTCCGTTTGAAGATACACGACATTTTTCGTGGTACCCCGAGCACAACGTCCACACACTTCAACCACTTAGTTTGACTTGGAAAATACCTATCTTCTGTACAAGACAGATAAAGACAACCGGAATTAGCATATACCTGTAAGCCGGTCTACGTAACTAGGTATGTGGAGACGCTGTGTGTTTAGAATGTACACTATGTGCTGTCAGTATTATAAATATCAAAATCAAAGTATTTGTAATAATTTTAAGTCTACTTACCAGGCTTACACTGAGACTGGTGGATATCCAATTCATGTAAACCTTCATAACGCGAAATAAACTGAGAGAACATACTGACACAGTTTGTATTTTACGGACTGAAACTAAACACGATGTTCACGAACTATCGTACTGCTTCGAACTAATAAACTAAACGCGAAGTTGACGAACTATGGTAATGCTTCGAACTTAGAATCTTTCCCGAAACAGAACAAAGTTACCATGTGAACGCCCTAAAAAGTTCTTCTTGACAAACATGGTCATAGCACGCAAGACGCAGAACATAACAGACCAATGATATGAATCGAAAACTGTGACGTCAAGATCGTCGATTGAAAGTACTACAGAAAAACGTTTTAGTTTGATTAAAAGTGATTTACGTTAGTGATCTTTTTCGTTTCTGTTTATTTTATATTCAGTTGTTATATCAACACAGCAAAAGTGATGTTTTCACATTTATCATATATATCAACTCTTCTCAACAAACAATGTGTACAGATTGTCATGAAATGTGGAATGTCGCACAATGTAACACAGCCTCAGTACTAGTGGCAACCGATTAGATCGTCCACAAATATTTCTTCTGATCAAAAAATTCCGAAGAAATACTGTGAATATTAATTTTTGCAGCCAAACATTGTGCTATGAATGTTTGTTTACTTTAGTTCTCACCTCCGATATGTCCATATCCGTAGACTACGTCCAAGCGCGCATGCGTCCATCGTTAGTCGACCGATGCCATTTTTTCGGGGAAATTGAGCTATTGATGACGAATATTTCATTGTTTTATGAATATAATGCATTTATTTTATCTGAAAGTCTGAGATATGTCCGTCGTAGATAAAATACCTGAACGCCATATCACAGGTTTGTTGTTGTTGTGTTAATATTCAAATATGTGTATGTCATGCCAGCGACGGTTTCGAGATCTTTCGACTTCACGTACGTGGAGAGAGTTCATGCGTGTAATACCGTGCAGTTACCTCACGATGCACTACAAACCCATGTTTTATTTGCATGGCAAGTTGTTAGTGATCTATGTACATATACATGGTGATATGCACGGATTAGAAAACGTTTACTAGGCGGATTGTACCAGCCCTATAGCGTGCAATCCAGATTTTGCTCTAAAACCCACTTTTCCCCCACCACGCCTGACATTTCACTAATGACTTATTGTTTCAATCAGGCGAATGCCAGAAAACATGCTTAATTTATTCCAGCATTTTTAAAATTCTTTTTTGCTGTCAGATGACGTCAATGGCGTCATCACATGATTAGAACCAATTCTGAGGGGTATGATGTAAACATGATAACCATATTCAACATTGCAGGAAATTGTAATCTAATCCAGATTCAATTAATTTTCAATGTAGTCTTTAATCCGGGACTGAAATTGTGGAAAATTCCATGTACAATATTAACTGGGGTTATGAAATTAGTTCTGACAAAAGGATTAAAAATTCTCGATTTTCTCCAACGTTTTGATATAATTCAGTAAGATTTCAGTCTACGATTGAAGAAAACATTCTGCCAAGAGTAGTGAGACAAAATGCTTTCCAAACATACATACATACATACATACATACATACATACATATATACATACATACATACACAAACACACACACATACATACATACATACATACATACATACATACATACATACATACATACATACATACATACATACATACACAAACACACACATACACACATACATACATACATACATACATACATACATACATACATACATACATACACACACATACATACATACATACATACATACATACATACATACATACATACATACATACATACATACTTGTACTCCGGCTGGGCGTTAAATTTCGACTGACAGCTACAAATGAGGGCTATTGACCAATCAGGGAAAAGCGTGAAGACCGGTGTATCAGCAGAGTAGCAAATTTATCAAATGTCGGTGGCGGGAGTGTATTTGCTGTGTATGAGATCCAATTAATGGCATCCAGGGAAGAGTGATTAGACGCAGACAATCATAACAAAAACATGACCCCTGACTGTGACTGAACAGATAAGACTTCCGTTCACAACTATTGTCGTAATAATAAACATTACCTCAGAGTGTATTTAGAAGGTGAATAAAATACACATACTACAACTTGTACTTGCAAGGTAGACGGTATAATGGCAGGGAGAAAACAACGGTTTGCTGTTATGACATTTGAGGACATAGATCAGAAACTGAAGACAAGTGTACTGAAAAATACACAGAAATACACAGAAAAAATACTAGCTCATCATGCAAGTTTGGAATAGTTGGGCCGAGGAGACGGTATAATGCTGGCAGGGAGAAAGCGACGGTTTGCTGTTATGACATGCAAGTTTGGACTAGTTGGGCCGAGGAGAGGGATGAAGACGGAATGGACAAAAAAGTCACAATAATTGTGGACGGTATTGCACTGTAGTTTGAATGGTGTATTTTACTACAACTTGCGAGAGGTAGACTATGGGAAGCCGTTCAGGCCAAAAGTATTTTTTTATTTTTGCTATAGTATTTTATATTTTTCGTACTTAGTAGTTTGTAATATGAATGTCCTACATAATAATATCAAGCAAATACATAGTGGTATGAAATACACTGTACATTGGGATGTAATTGCTATTTTTGTCGTGCAACATAGCGATATAGTAACGTGTGTGACATTGAATGTTGACACAGGCGTGTATTCAGTTTGTTGACACTTGCCAGCTTCGATTGGAAGTCACGTTGGCGTCAGGGTGTCTTGTCGAAAATCAAAACATAAACACTGAGTGTATGGATTTTTTCCTGGGAAGAATATGACACCATTGAATTATTTGCCGGGGTACAAGATAAATCCCATCCGGGCAATACACGCCTCCTACGTCGGCGTGTATTTACCCGGACGGCATTTATTACTTGTATACATACATACATACATACATACATACATACATACATACATACATACATACACACACAGATGGTGATTTTATGGCACATCAGCAATGGTATTAAACCAACTGCTTGGCATGACAAGTAGTGATACACAGACCATGAAAAATACAGTTAAAAATGTTAAAGGAAATCTTTTAATACCTTAACTACAATAAAAGTCTCTCAAAATTTAAACACAAATAATTCTATTAATCTATTTCATCCTCATACTCGAGAATTAACTTTTCAAATTTCGGGATTATTTCTCCCAGACCTGCTCTCATGTCAGGGGCATAGAAACATGACTGTAGTATCTCGACCAATGTATAACCACCAATTTGGTTCAACCCACTGGGGTGTACATTGTGATATTTCTTGAGTAAATATTCAATTTCGACTTCAATATCGTCGTCGTCGTCAATTTCTGGCCATGGCAGGTCGTCTATAAACATTTCAATAACGGTAGCAGCTATCGACCATACGTCAAGCGATGGCTGTAAAGTTTCACACTTCATTAGTACAGCTTCAGGCGCCATGTATTGCATTGTTCCATTACCAACATTATCGGTTGATCCAATGCAACCAGAATATCCAAAATCACACAGCATCAATTTATCACCATCAACCTGTAAATTGTGAATACACGAATGTTATTCAATCAAATCTTCAAACAATACCATGTCTTTCTTCTGTATTTCCCACTGTTTTCTGTCAATATAGACAATTTGACATGTACAGTAGTTCTCGAGTTACCATTACGCGATTGCTAATCATGGTTTAGCAGTCATTTTAAACAGAAAGGTCGCTTATTTTACTAACCAAATAACGCCTCAATTGTACCCAAAATTTACAACAACAAAAATGAGTTAATTATTTAACGAATTGAGCAAAAACAACACAAAATGTTCGTTTCTGATAATATGACTTCAGAAAATAGGATTGGTAGGTCGATATTTTATTTTACGTTTGTTTTGCGCTTTGGACTAGAGACAAGATATGCGTTGGTGATAATTCCCTCTGTGACAGTTTGATGAGATGTGAATTCGAAAAAAGTTGAACCGAATTACGTGAAGTAGACAAACATAATATATGCAGACTACTCTGTATAACTCAAGTTACAGTTTGAAAAGACCTGGTTTCTCTCTAAAAAAAGGACTTAAAATTGATATTAAATGGTACTTTGCAAGAAAATTTACACAGAAATTGAAGTAAATTTTTCACCATTTTGTCGGCTTTGAATGCAAAAAGAATCTTAAATTTACAAGGAAAGAGAAGTAACTTGTTTATGATTTGTAGCTTAAACTAGGCTCGGTCGTGTTATCGGAAACACACATATAATATATTTCAAATATTTTGCTTAGTTTTGATTTTACCCGTTATTTGTTATTGACGAATTGTTTATTTATCGTATACTTACCAGAATATTGTGTGGCTTGATGTCGTTATGGACGATACCAAGTTTGTTGTGCAAGTAGTCGGAAGCCTGACAAAGCTGAATGGCTAACCGAATTCTGTCAGTGTAATCAACCTGTTTGATGAAAAAAATGGAACTTGAAATACATATTTATCATTTCACATCTCATGAAAATGAAATTCAATATCCATTGAATTATGATGACGTCATAAGGTCACAGGTCACCAACTCACCTGTAAGTCTTCGATGACATCACCTAATGTACTCTCACCAGAAATATACGTCATAAATATAGATACGGTGAATACGTCGGTAGCTGCTCCGTACAAATGGGTAAACTTGTCATTTCCGTCACGAGTGATATCCCTAAAGAGAGAATGATGATGAACCATTACTGTACAAGATTTAATCAAATTTAGGCACATATGTAGATATATGCATGGCACATTTCTTAGAGCCAGCAAGGTGTCATGTCGGTCGCCGAACGGTTTTGAATCTGCAGGTTGCAGGTTTGAGCCTCATCGCTGCCTTTGTTTCTGAATGGTTAAAGTCCTTGGGCAGCTCAGGGTTTTGCCCTAGTCAACCCAGTTGTATAAATGGGGACCTGGTAGGATAGAGGTGGCAATTTGAATTCTTTGATTCACATGCGTTTGTATACGCTGCAATGGACTATATGAGTGCTTTCCAGGGAATTGAGGAAGTATAAAGGGACGCTAGCGCTGTGCCTATAAAGTTCCGTTCCAGGGGTAATAATTGCAAAGCGCTTTGAGCAAAGAGTGGAAAATTATTATATAAAAACTAACATTAATAAATTGGAAATGTTTTTCGTCCAGTGATTATGATATACATATTGATCTGCAATATTTTATGTTCACTCACCTTAACAATGTCAATTCGTTATGAATATCACTTAGTTTCAACTCATGACCAAGTTTGATGTGTTTCATCGCCACAAATTTGTCTTCATATTTTACTTTATGTACAGAAGTAAATTTACCACTGTAAATCACATCAACCATTTCCCAACTGTCATAAGGGACAAGGTTTATATCTGTAAATTGAAAAAAGAAATTATGAATGTCATTCTGAGACGTCTTGATCGGCACAGATGACGAAACTTCCTGAACATTTAGTTCATTGGAATATTTCTACTATCATGGAAGTTGGTTTAGTATTATCCAACATTTGATGAAAACGAAAGTGTTAAAGGAATGTGTGTGAAGATCTCAAAGTTTGTTTAGACAGTCACGAGATTCGTTTACTCACCAGAAGGTATCAAACCACCAACAATATCGCCACCACCATTAGCTCTTAGACTACTATCATTGTTGCTTCCGTCTCCTTCTTCGTTTTCTGGAGATCGAAATTTGCTTTTGACAGCGGACCACAACGTTTTCCAAGAGTTCCGTTTGAAGATGCACGACATCTTTCGTGGTACCCCGAGCACAACGTCCACACACTTCAACCACTTAGTTTGACTAGGAAAATACCTATCTTCTGTACAAGAAAGATAAAAACAACCAGAATTAGCATATACCTGTAAGCCGGTCTACGTAGGTATGTGGAGACGCTGTATGTTTAGAATGTACACTATGTGCTGTCATTATTATAAATCAGAAAATCAAAGTATTTGTAATAATTTTAAATCTACTTACCAGGCTTACACTGAGACTGGTTGATATCCAATTCATGTACACCTTCATAACGCGAAGTAAACTGAGAGAACATACTGACACAGTTTGTATTTTACAGACTGAAACTAAACACGATGTTCACGAACTATCGTACTGCTTCGAACTAATAAACTAAACGCGAAGTTGACGAACTATGGTAATGCTTCGAACTTAGAATCTTTCCCGAAACAGAACAAAGTTACCATGTGAACGCCCTAAAAAGTTCTTCTTGACAAACATGGTCATAGCACGCAAGACGCAGAACATAACAGACCAATGATATGAATCGAAAACTGTGACGGCAAGATCGTCGATTGAAAGTACTACAGAAAAACGTTTTAGTTTGATTAAAAGTGATTTACGTTAGTGATCTTTTTCGTTGCTGTTTATTTTATATTCAGTTGTTATATCAACAAACATAGCAAAAGTGATGTTTTCATATTTATCATATATATCAACTCAGTCCTCTCAACAAATATGTGGAATGTCGCACAATGTAACACAACCTCAGTACTAGTGGCAACCGATTATTAGATCGTCCACAAATATTTCTTCTGATAAAAACATACCGAAGAAATACTGTGAATATTAATTTTTGCAGCCAAGCATTGTGCTATGAATGTTTGTTTACTTTAGTTCTCACCTCCGATATGTCCATATCCGTAGACTGCGTCCAAGTGCGCATGCGTCCATCGTTCGTCGACCGATGCCATTCTTTCAGGGAAATTGAGCTATTTATGACGAATATTTCATTGTTTTATGAATATAATGCATTTATTTTACCTGAAAGTCTGAGATATGTCTGTGATAGATAAAATACCTGAACGCCATATCCCAGGTTTGTTGTTGTTGTGTTAATATTCAAATGTGTGTATGTCATGCCAGCGACGGTTTCGAGATCTTTCATCTTCACGTAGGAGAGAGTTCATGCGTGTAATATCGTACATTTATTTACCTCATGATGCACTACAAACCCATGATTTATTTGCGTGGAAAGTTGTTAGTGATCTATGTACATATACATGGTGATATGCAAGGATTAGAAAACGGATTGTACCAGCCCTATAGCGTGCGATCCAGATTTTGCTCTGAAACTCACTTTTCTCATACCACGCCTGACATTTCACTAATGACTTATTGTTTCAATCAGGCGAATGCCAGAAAACAGGCTTAATTTATTCCCGGATTTTCAAAATTCTTTCTGCTGTCAGATGACGTCAATCGCGTCATAACGTGATTAGAACCAATTCTGAGGGGTATGATGTAAACATGATTACCAGATTCAACATTGCAGGAAATTGTAATCTAATTTTAGCTGCTGTGAATATAGGACTGTAATAGTGAAATGCCAGGCGTGGTAGGAGACACACACATTTTATACACACACATACATACATACATACATACATACATACATACATACATACATACATACATACATACATACATACATATGTATACGTATGTATGATAACGAGAGTGTGAAAGTTACAATTAGTATACAGTTTTTCTTAATCAAGTCGTGGTAGGAGACACACACATTTTATACACACACATACATACATACATACATACATATGTATACGTATGTATGATAACGAGAGTGTGAAAGTTACAATTAGTATACAGTTTTTCTTAATCAAGTCGTAAGGCAAGAGAATCGCGTGTACGTGTATACATAGATCAGTGGGGAATGAGTAAAAACACTACTTGAATCTTGCGCCTCGGAAATAAACTGTTTAAACTTTTTCTGTTACTTTGTTCAAGTAAACTTAAACCCATTTCTAGTTAAAATACAAGCGGAATAATGAGTTGTAACCGTACAAGTTGTTTTCATTGAGATCAAACTTTTATCAAAATCAAACCCTTTTTTAGAATCCAATATGGTGATTACCATGACAAAAAGACTGACAACCCCCAAAGTTATATTATAATTTCAAAACTGACCAGGGGTAAGGTTTAGAGAGATTTCGATTACTTTGATTTTCAAGAAAATTGGTCTCCGAGGCGCGTTCCAGGAGAACACCATTCTTAGACTAGGAAATAGAGAGATAAACCGTGGGTCGTGGAGAGTCATTTCATGATTTCATATATCACATTATTTTCGCTTGATTGCCAAGAATAAATTAAATTTGAAACTCTATAGAGGTGTAAAAGAGTTTTAATCTGGTGTTTCTTGGCAACAGAGCGAAACTTATAAATGATGTGAAATGATGAAACGACTCTCCTGAACCCAAAGTTTATGAACTTCATAATATTTGTATACCCTAGAGTGGCGTTTCCCTTTTTTTTTCTCTGGGGAGGGAGTATTAATTTGTACACAACAAACTACAAGTTGGGAAATCAGAGTTAATATGATTTTACTTTATCACAGAAGCTTAGACCATGAACACTTCGTAACATCGAAAGTCGAGATAGTCAACAAAGAGAACATACATACATACATACATACATACATACATACATACATACATACATACATACATACATACACACACACACACACACATACATACATACATACATACATACATACATACACACACACATACATACATACATACACACACACATACATACATACATACATACATACATACATACATACATACATACATACATACATACACACACACATATGGCGATTTTATGGTACATCAGCAATGGTATTAAACCAACTGCTTGGCATGACAAGTAGTGATACACAGGCCATCAAAAATACAGCTAAAAATGTTAAAGGAAATCTTTTAATACCTTAACTACAATAAAGTCTCTCACAATATAAACTCAAATAATTCTATTAATCTAGTTCATCCTCATACTCGAGTATTAACTTTTCAAATTTCGGGATTATTTCTCCCAAACCTGCTCTCATGTCAGGGGCATAGAAACATGACTGTAGTATCTCGACCAATGTATAACCACCAATTTGGTTCAATCCACTGGGGTGTACATTGTGATATTTCTTGAGTAAATATTCAATTTCGACTTCAATATCGTCGTCGTCGTCAATTTCTGGCCATGGCAGGTCGTCTATAAACATTTCAATAACGGTAGCAGCTATCGACCATACGTCAAGCGATGGCTGTAAAGTTTCACACTTCATTAGTACAGCTTCAGGCGCCATGTATTGCATTGTTCCATTACCAACATTATCGGTTGATCCAATGCAACCAGAATATCCAAAATCACACAGCATCAATTTATCACCATCAACCTGTAAATTGTGAATACACGAATGTTATTCAATCAAATCTTCAAACAATACCATGTCTTTCTTCTGTATTTCCCACTGTTTTCTGTCAATATAGACAATTTGACATGTACAGTAGTTCTCGAGTTACCATTACGCGATTGCTAATTATGGTTTAGCAGTCATTTTAAACAGAAAGGTCGCTTATTTTACTAACCAAATAACGCCTCAATTGTACCCAAAATTTACAACAACAAAAATGAGTTAATTATTTAACGAATTGAGCAAAAACAACACAAAATGTTCGTTTCTGATAATATGACTTCAGAAAATAGGATTGGTAGGTCGATATTTTATTTTACGTTTGTTTTGCGCTTTGGACTAGAGACAAGATATGCGTTGGTAATAATTCCCTCTGTGACAGTTTGATGAGATGTGAATTCGAAAAAAGTTGAACCGAATTAGGTGAAGTAGACAAACATAATATATGCAGACTACTCTGTATAACTCAAGTTACAGTTTGAAAAGACCTGGTTTCTCTCTAAAAAAAAGGACTTAAAATTGATATTAAATGGTACTTTGCAAGAAAATTTACACAGAAATTGAAGTAAATTTTTCACCATTTTGTCGGCTTTGAATGCAAAAAGAATCTTAAATTTACAAGGAAAGAGAAGTAACTTGTTTATGATTTGTAGCTTAAACTAGGCTCGGTCGTGTTATCGGAAACACACATATAATATATTTCAAATATTTTGCTTAGTTTTGATTTTACCCGTTATTTGTTATTGACGAATTGTTTATTTATCGTATACTTACCAGAATATTGTGTGGCTTGATGTCGTTATGGACGATACCAAGTTTGTTGTGCAAGTAGTCGGAAGCCTGACAAAGCTGAATGGCTAACCGAATTCTGTCAGTGTAATCAACCTGTTTGATGAAAAAAATGGAACTTGAAATACATATTTATCATTTCACATCTCATGAAAATGAAATTCAATATCCATTGAATTATGATGACGTCATAAGGTCACAGGTCACCAACTCACCTGTAAGTCTTCGATGACATCACCTAATGTACTCTCACCAGAAATATACGTCATAAATATAGATACGGTGAATACGTCGGTAGCTGCTCCGTACAAATGGGTAAACTTGTCATTTCCGTCACGAGTGATATCCCTAAAGAGAGAATGATGATGAACCATTACTGTACAAGATTTAATCAAATTTAGGCACATATGTAGATATATGCATGGCACATTTCTTAGAGCCAGCAAGGTGTCATGTCGGTCGCCGAACGGTTTTGAATCTGCAGGTTGCAGGTTTGAGCCTCATCGCTGCCTTTGTTTCTGAATGGTTAAAGTCCTTGGGCAGCTCAGGGTTTTGCCCTAGTCAACCCAGTTGTATAAATGGGGACCTGGTAGGATAGAGGTGGCAATTTGAATTCTTTGATTCACATGCGTTTGTATACGCTGCAATGGACTGTATGAGTGCTTTCCAGGGAATTGAGGAAGTATAAAGGGACGCTGTGCCTATAAAGTTCCGTTCCAGGGGTAATAATTGCAAAGCGCTTTGAGCAAAGAGTGGAAAATTATTATATAAAAACTAACATTAATAAATTGGAAATGTTTTTCGTCCAGTGATTATGATATACATATTGATCTGCAATATTTTATGTTCACTCACCTTAACAATGTCAATTCGTTATGAATATCACTTAGTTTCAACTCATGACCAAGTTTGATGTGTTTCATCGCCACAAATTTGTCTTCATATTTTACTTTATGTACAGAAGTAAATTTACCAC
Source organism: Glandiceps talaboti (assembly GCF_964340395.1). Lineage (NCBI taxonomy): Eukaryota > Metazoa > Hemichordata > Enteropneusta > Spengelidae > Glandiceps > Glandiceps talaboti. Next base: position 15,303,606 of record NC_135562.1, on the reverse strand, counting down.
TGTAAATCACATCAACCATTTCCCAACTGTCATAAGGGACAAGGTTTATATCTGTAAATTGAAAAAAGAAATTATGAATGTCATTCTGAGACGTCTTGATCGGCACAGATGACGAAACTTCCTGAACATTTAGTTCATTGGAATATTTCTACTATCATGGAAGTTGGTTTAGTATTATCCAACATTTGATGAAAACGAAAGTGTTAAAGGAATGTGTGTGAAGATCTCAAAGTTTGTTTAGACAGTCACGAGATTCGTTTACTCACCAGAAGGTATCAAACCACCAACAATATCGCCACCACCATTAGCTCTTCGACTACTATCATTGTTGCTTTCGTCTCCTTCTTCGTCTTGAGGAGATCGAAATTTGCTTTTGACAGCGGACCACAACGTTTTCCAAGAGTTCCGTTTGAAGATACACGACATTTTTCGTGGTACCCCGAGCACAACGTCCACACACTTCAACCACTTAGTTTGACTTGGAAAATACCTATCTTCTGTACAAGACAGATAAAGACAACCGGAATTAGCATATACCTGTAAGCCGGTCTACGTAACTAGGTATGTGGAGACGCTGTGTGTTTAGAATGTACACTATGTGCTGTCAGTATTATAAATCTCAAAATCAAAGTATTTGTAATAATTTTAAGTCTACTTACCAGGCTTACACTGAGACTGGTGGATATCCAAGTCATGCACACCTTCATAACGCGAAATAAACTGAGAGAACATACTGAAACAGTTTGTATTTTACGGACTGAAACTGAAAACGATGTTCACGATCTATCGTACTGCTTCGAACTAATAAACTAAACGCGAAGTTGACGAACTATGGTAATGCTTCGAACTTAGAATATTTCCCAAAACAGAACAAAGTTACCATGTGAACGCATAAAAAGTTCCTCTAGACAAACATGGTCATAGAACGCAAGACGCAGAACATAACAAACCAATGATACGAATCGAAAACTGTGACGTCAAGATCGTCGATTGAAAGTACTACAGTAAAACGTTTTCGGTTGATTAAAAGTGATTTACGTTAGTGATCTTTTTCGTTTCTGTTTATTTTATATTCAGTTGTTATATCAACATAGCCAAAGTGATGTTTTCATATTTATCGTATATATCAACTCCTCTCAACAAACAATGTGTACAGATTGTCATGAAATGTGGAATGTCGCACAATGTAACACAACCTCAGTACTAGTGGCAACCGATTAGATCGTCCACAAATATTTCTTCTGATAACAAAATACCGAAGAAATACTGTGAATATTAGTTTTTGCAGCCAAACATTGTGCTATGAATGTTTATTTACTTTAGTTCTCACCTCCGATATGTCCATATCCGTGGACTGCGTCCAAGTGCGCATGCGTCCATCGTTAGTCGACCGATGCCATTCTTTCAGGGAAATTGAGCTATTTATGACGAATATTTCATTGTTTTATGAATATAATGCATTTATTTTACCTGAAAGTCTGAGATAGGTCTGTCATAGATAAAATACTTGAACGCTATATCCCAGGTTTGTTGTTGTTGTGTTAATATTCAAATTTGTGTATGTCATGCCAGCGACTGTTTCGAGATCTTTCAACTTCACGTAGGAGAGATGTCATGCGTGTAATATCGTGTAGTTACCTCATGATGCACTACAAACCCATGTTTTATTTCCATGGAAAGTTGTTAGTGATCTATGTACATATACATGGTGATATGCACGTTTACTAGGTGGATTACAATAGCCCTATAGCGTGCAATCCAGATTTTGCTCTGAAACTCACTTTTCTCATACCACGCCTGACATTTCACTAATGACTTATTGTTTCAATCAGGCGAATGCCAGAAAACAGGCTGAATTTATTCCTGGATTTTTAAAATTCTTTCTGCTGTCAGATGACGTCAATGGCGTCATCACATGATTAGAACCAATTCTGAGGGGTATGATGTCAACATGATAACCATATTCAACATTGCAGGAAATTGTAATCTAATTTTAGGTGTGAATATAGGACTGTTATAGTGAAATGCTAGGCGTGGTAGGAGGAAAGTGAGAGCAAATTTAAACTCCCCACATGACTGGATTCTAGGTTGGCGTACGTACACACTGAGTGAACTCTTACATACATTACCACAACATTTTCACCAATAAAACTAACACCAAAAAAGGAATGTTTTCGGTTAAACCATTCAGTCGTTTATTTCGGACAAAAAATTCTCTCCATGGTCATTTCAGCTTTTTCTCTTTTTTCTCAATGCAAAAATTCTTTTTTGCTTTTCCGGTAATTTTTAATGTAGTCTTTACAAAAACAATTTGAATTGGGGCAGGGAGAAAATTATTTTCAAATCCTGGACAGAAATTGTGGAAAATTCCATGTACAATATTAACTGGGGTTATGAAAATAGTTCTGACTAAAGGACTGAATGGGTATCAAAATAAATACTTTGGCAACCAAAAAAATTGTTCTTAAAAATTCTTGATTTTCTCCAACTTTTTGATAAAATTCAGTAAAAGTTTGGTCTAAGACTGAAGAAAACATTCTGCCAAGAGTAGTGAGACAAAATGCTTTCCAAACATACATACATACATACATACATACATACATACATACATACATACATACATACATACCTACATACATACATACATACATACATACATGCCTATATGCATACATACATACATACATACATACATACATACATACATACATACATACACACACACACATACATACATACATACATACATACATACATACATACATACATGATGCATACATACATACATGCCTACATACATACATACATACATACATACATACATACATACATACATACATGCCTACATGCCTACATGCCTATATGCATGCATACATACATACATACATACATACATACATACATACATACATACATACATACATACAACACACACAGATGGTGATTTTATGGCACATCAGCAATGGTACGGTATTAAACCATTCAACTGCTTGGCAGGACACGTATTGATACACAGGCCATGAAAAATACAGCTAAAAATGTTAAAGGAAATCTTTTAATACCTTAACTACAATAAAGTCTTTCAAAATTTAAACACAAATAATTCTATTAATCTATTTCATCCTCATACTCGAGAATTAACTTTTCAAATTTCGGGATTATTTCTCCCAGACCTGCTCTCATGTCAGGGGCATAGAAACATGACTGTAGTATCTCGACCAAAGTATAACCACCAATTTGGTTCAATCCACTGGGGTGTACATTGTGATATTTCTTGAGTAAATATTCAATTTCGACTTCAATATCGTCGTCGTCGTCAATTTCTGGCCATGGCAGGTCGTCTATAAACATTTCAATAACGGTAGCAGCTATCGACCATACGTCAAGCGATGGCTGTAAAGTTTCACACTTCATTAGTACAGCTTCAGGCGCCATGTATTGCATTGTTCCATTACCAACATTATCGGTTGATCCAATGCAACCAGAATATCCAAAATCACACAGCATCAATTTATCACCATCAACCTGTAAATTGTGAATACACGAATGTTATTCGATCAAATCTTCAAACATTACCATGTCTTTCTTCTGTATTTCCCACTGTTTTCTGTCAATATAGACAATTTGACATGTACAGTAGTTCTCGAGTTACCATTACGCGATTGCTAATCATGGTTTAGCAGTCATTTTAAACAGAAAGGTCGCTTATTTTACTAACCAAATAACGCCTCAATTGTACCCAAAATTTACAACAACAAAAATGAGTTAATTATTTAACGAATTGAGCAAAAACAACACAAAATGTTCGTTTCTGATAATATGACTTCAGAAAATAGGATTGGTAGGTCGATATTTTATTTTACGTTTGTTTTGCGCTTTGGACTAGAGACAAGATATGCGTTGGTGATAATTCCCTCTGTGACAGTTTGATGAGATGTGAATTCGAAAAAAGTTGAACCGAATTAGGTGAAGTAGACAGACATAATATATGCAGACTACTCTGTATAACTCAAGTTACAGTTTGAAAAGACCTGGTTTCTCTCTAAAAAAAGGACTTAAAATTGATATTAAATGGTACTTTGCAAGAAAATTTACACAGAAATTGAAGTAAATTTTTCACCATTTTGTCGGCTTTGAATGCAAAAAGAATCTTAAATTTACAAGGAAAGAGAAGTAACTTGTTTATGATTTGTAGCTTAAACTAGGCTCGGTCGTGTTATCGGAAACACACATATAATATATTTCAAATATTTTGCTTAGTTTTGATTTTACCCGTTATTTGTTATTGACGAATTGTTTATTTATCGTATACTTACCAGAATATTGTGTGGCTTGATGTCGTTATGGACGATACCAAGTTTGTTGTGCAAGTAGTCGGAAGCCTGACAAAGCTGAATGGCTAACCGAATTCTGTCAGTGTAATCAACCTGTTTGATGAAAAAAATGGAACTTGAAATACATATTTATCATTTCACATCTCATGAAAATGAAATTCAATATCCATTGAATTATGATGACGTCATAAGGTCACAGGTCACCAACTCACCTGTAAGTCTTCGATGACATCACCTAATGTACTCTCACCAGAAATATACGTCATAAATATAGATACGGTGAATACGTCGGTAGCTGCTCCGTACAAATGGGTAAACTTGTCATTTCCGTCACGAGTGATATCCCTAAAGAGAGAATGATGATGAACCATTACTGTACAAGATTTAATCAAATTTAGGCACATATGTAGATATATGCATGGCACATTTCTTAGAGCCAGCAAGGTGTCATGTCGGTCGCCGAACGGTTTTGAATCTGTAGGTTGCAGCTTTGAGCCTCATCGCTGCCTTTGTTTCTGAATAGTTAAAGTCCTTGGGCAGCTCAGGGTTTTGCCCTAGTCAACCCAGTTGTATAAATGGGGACCTGGTAGGATAGAGGTGGCAATTTGAATTCTTTGATTCACATGCGTTTGTATACGCTGCAATGGACTGTATGAGTGCTTTCCAGGGAATTGAGGAAGTATAAAGGGACGGTGTGCCTATAAAGTTCCGTTCCAGGGGTAATAATTGCAAAGCGCTTTGAGCAAAGAGTGGAAAATTATTATATAAAAACTAACATTAATAAATTGGAAATGTTTTTCGTCCAGTGATTATGATATACATATTGATCTGCAATATTTTATGTTCACTCACCTTAACAATGTCAATTCGTTATGAATATCACTTAGTTTCAACTCATGACCAAGTTTGATGTGTTTCATCGCCACAAATTTGTCTTCATATTTTACTTTATGTACAGAAGTAAATTTACCTCTGTAAATCACATCAACCATTTCCCAACTGTCATAAGGGACAAGGTTTATATCTATAAATTGAAAAAAGAAATTATGAATGTCATTCTGAGACGTCTTGATCGGCACAGATGACGAAACTTCCTGAACATTTAGTTCATTGGAATATTTCTACTATCATGGAAGTTGGTTTAGTATTATCCAACATTTGATGAAAACGAAAGTGTTAAAGGAATGTGTGTGAAGATCTCAAAGTTTGTTTAGACAGTCACGAGATTCGTTTACTCACCAGAAGGTATCAAACCACCAACAATATCGCCACCACCATTAACTCTTAGACTACTATCACTGTTGCTTCCGTCTCCTTCGTCGTCTTGAGGAGTTCGAAACTTGCTTTTGACAGCGGACCACAACGTTTTCCAAGAGTTCCGTTTGAAGATACACGACATTTTTCGTGGTACCCCGAGCACAACGTCCACACACTTCAACCACTTAGTTTGACTTGGAAAATACCTATCTTCTGTACAAGACAGATAAAGACAACCGGAATTAGCATATACCTGTAAGCCGGTCTACGTAACTAGGTATGTGGAGACGCTGTGTGTTTAGAATGTACACTATGTGCTGTCAGTATTATAAATCTCAAAATCAAAGTATTTGTAATAATTTTAAGTCTACTTACCAGGCTTACACTGAGACTGGTGGATATCCAATTCATGTACACCTTCATAACGCGAAATAAACTGAGAGAACATACTGACACAGTTTGTATTTTACGGACTGAAACTAAACACGATGTTCACGAACTATCGTACTGCTTCGAACTAATAAACTAAACGCGAAGTTGACGAACTATGGTAATGCTTCGAACTTAGAATCTTTCCCGAAACAGAACAAAGTTACCATGTGAACGCCCTAAAAAGTTCTTCTTGACAAACATGGTCATAGCACGCAAGACGCAGAACATAACAGACCAATGATATGAATCGAAAACTGTGACGGCAAGATCGTCGATTGAAAGTACTACAGTAAAACGTTTTCGGTTGATTAAAAGTGATTTATGTTAGTGATCTTTTTCGTTTCTGTTTATTTTATATTCAGTTGTTATATCAACACAGCAAAAGTGATGTTTTCACATTTTATTGGTATGCATCACCTCCTCGAGATCTCAACAAACAATGTGTACAGATTGTCATGAAATGTGGAATGTCGCACAATGTAACACAACCTCAGTACTAGTGGCAACCGATTAGATCGTCGACAAATATTTCTTCTGATAAAAAAATACCGAAGAAATACTGAGACTTTTAGTTTTTGCAGCCAAACTTTGCGCCATGGATGTTTGTTTACTTTAGTTCTCACCTCCGATATGTCCATATCCGTGGACTGCGTCCAAGTGCGCATGCGTCCATCGTTAGTCGACCGATGCCATTCTTTCAGGGAAATTGAGCTATTTATGACGAATATTTCATTGTTTTATGAATATAATGCATTTATTTTGCCTGAAAGTTTGAGATATGTCCGTCGTAGATAAAATACCTGAACGCCATATCCCAGGTTTGTTGTTGTTGTGTTAATATTCAAATTTGTGCATGTCATGCCAGCGACGGTTTCGAGATCTTTCAACTTCCCGTAGGAGAGAGGTCATGTGTGTACTATCGTGCATTTATTTACCTCATGATGCACTACAAACCCATGTTTTATTTGCATGGCAAGTTGTTAGTGATCTATATACATATACATGGTGATATGCACGGATTAGAAAACGTTTACTAGGGGGATTACTCCAGCCCTATAGCGTGCAATCCAGATTTTGCTCTAAAACTCACTTTAACCCTACCATGCCTGACATTTCACTAATGACTTAATGTTTCAATCAGGCAAATGCCAGAAAACAGGCTTAATTTATTCCTGGATTTTTTTAAATTCTTTCCGCTGTCAGATGACGTCAATGGCGTCATCACATGATTAGAACCAATTCTGAGGGGTATGATGTAAACATGATTACCATATTCAACATTGCAGGAAATTGTAATCTAATTTTAGGTGTGAATATAGGACTGTTATAGTGAAATGCCAGGCATGGTAGGAGGAAAGTGAGAGCAAATTTAAACTCCCCACATGACTGGATTCTACGTTGGCGTACATACACACTGAGTGAACTCTTACATACATTACCACAACATTTTCACCAATAAAACTAACACCAAAAAAGGAATGTTTTCGGTTAAACCATTCAGTCGTTTATTTCGGAAAAAAAATTCTCTCCATGGTCATTTTTGCTTTTTCTCTTTTTTCTAAATGCAAAAATTCTCTTTTGCTTTTCCGTTAATTTTCAATGTAGTCTTTACAAAAACAATTTGAATTGGGGCAGGGAGATATAATTTTCAAATCTTGGACAGAAATTGTGGAAAATTCCATGTACAATATTAACTGGGGTTATGAAATTAGTTCTGACTAAAGGACTGAATGGGTATCAAAATAAATACTTTGGCAACCAAAAAATTATTCTTAAAAATTCTTGATTTTCTCCAACTTTTTGATAAAATTCAGTAAGATTTTGGTCTATGATTGAAGAAAACATTCTGCCAAGAGTAGTGTGACAAAAGGTTTTCCAAAAAATTGTTATTTTTACCGTATACAGAATTTTAGACTAGACTGTGGTAAACTAAAACAAAATTGGATTTTGAGACAGCATGTCTTATAAGATTCTTTCATTTGGTAGATATTTTTTCTAGAATTTGATCTTTTTCAAAATTCTTCAATGGACATGACAGAGTAGACAATTTCACTGAGTTATTACCTGTAAACATGATGTCATAAATTTACATTATGATTTTGCTATTCATATACAGTTATGGATATGGTGGAAATTATGACATATTGTTATGTAAATTTGGGGTGAATATGACAACATTTACATATCAATTTTTAGTGAATATGACAAAATTTTTATATCAATTTTTTATGATGTAAATTTGGGACGAGTATGACAAAATTTAAATATCAATTTTTGTTATGTAAATTAAGTTGCGGATTCGGTATAAATTTACATAACATCCATTTGTCGTGAATACATTTCTTCGGATACATCATAATGTTCTTGGAAGTAAACTTTCTTTTTATTCTGATTTTGGTTGTAATGCTTCAGCCATGAACAACTTGCCAAAGCTCTGTGAAGCAAACTGATTGATCTCATTTGCATGATGTTTGATTTGACTAGATGTTAATAATCCGTCTAATCTTGAAGGAGTAGGAATTGATTTGAATATCTTTGTAAGATCTTCGTCAGGAAGAGGTGGTTCTCCCCTTGCTTGTCGAGCTGAATTCTCTTGTTGCTGTTGGAAGGAAATACAAATATATGATTAAATATTAAGACATACCATGCGAAAGCCAAGTTGAACAAAAAATATGGAGTATATACTCTTATCGTGACAATGTGCATCTGTGACACGACAACACATGCCTACATCACTGGTTCTGCTGTATTCAAAATATGAGTCAAAACGTTCTAACTTGCCATTACTTTTCCTGGTTTTTCTTTGATATTACTGGTGGTGGTATATTTATCTTTAAAGGAGGTATTTGTTGTTAACTTACCCTCTTGTATTTGTGTTGTTGTTTGGCCATGTCCTGTTTGACACTGTTTCTCATATAATTCATATATTTGTTGTTTTCTTGATTCGTTTCATCCACAGAATCCATCAGTAATCTAAGCTGCTTCTCAAGAACTGACCTATAGTAAAAATAATGTAAGATAATTTGATATTCAGGATTAACAAGTTTTTTGTTAGGAGCTCACAGGTTCAAGTCCTACTGTAGTCGGAGCTTTTTCAGTGATTGAACCAAAGCCAGGGTGAGTGATGTACCACTCAGCCATGTCTCACTGGGTAGGCTGTATCATTCAACCATGTCTCACTGGGTAGGCTGTACCACTCAGCCATGTCTCACTGGGTAGGCTGTATCACCCCCAGACATGTCTCACTAGGTCAGCTGTACCACTCAGACATGTCTCACTGGGTAGGTTGTACCACTAAGCCATGTTTCACTGGGTAGGCTGTACCACTCAGACATGTCTCACTGGGTAGGCTGTACCACTCAGACATGTCTTACTGGGTAGGCTGTACCACTCAGCCATGTCTCACTGGGTAGGCTGTACCACTCAGACATGTCTCACTGGGTAGACTGGGTAGGCTGTACCACTCAGACATGTCTCACTGGGTAGGCTGTACCATTCAACCATATCTCACTGAGTAGGCTGTACCACTCAGCCATGTCTCACTGGGTAGGTTGTACCACTCAGCCATGTCTCACTGAGTAGGCTGTACCATTCCACCATGTCTCACTGGGTAGGCTGTACCACTCAGCCATGTCCAATGAGAGGAAGTTACACTTCTCTTGTTGTTAAGAAGGCGTATTTACACCTACCCTGTTGGTAAGTAACACTTTGTTGCTAAGGTACACTTACCCTGTTGCTAAGGAGAGAAAGTTTCCAGGCTGGATTGGTGCTTTGGTTTCCACTTCACATAACATGGCATTTATCAGATGTGAATTCCTGATAACGATGGGAATCTCCTCAAACATTTCTTCAAAGCTAAGATTTGCCTTCCTTATACTGTAGGGGAAAAATATCAAGATTTTCACTTTAGACACTTTTTAATCCAACAGATCAAAATAGATCCAAAATAGATCGCCAACTATTTTTGTACTAGAAAACAGTGGTGCAACTTGTTGGTATTACTCTGCTGACTGAACCTTCAGTTTACTAAGATAGACACAAACTAAAACTATTGTCGCAATATGTTGATACAACAGTGATAAGCTATTGAATGGATGTTGGTTTAATTATAGTCTCAGTAGGGAGGCGTCAGCAGAGTTTTATTGACAGAGTTCCATGAACTTGCAGTGTACTGTTTTGGGACTCCCAATGTTTACACTATCTTGATCACAGGGTGATTAGAATCACATAACAGAGGAACTGTCATCATCCACTTGTGTAATCTACCCCATTGAAGAACAGTAGTTTTAATTTGTGCCTATCTTAGTAAACTGAAGGCTGGATTACCAGAGTCATATTATTTATAAGCTGAATTTGTAAATTATTGATTTTTTTTATTAGGTGTATTTATACAAATGTAGATAACTGGCTGCTATGTTTTCTGTTTGTCAGATGAATGACTTTGTACAAAAATGTACCTAATCTATCACCAAGGAGTGTGAGCACTGGTAGAAACAGTAATGATATCTTGTATTGATTTGGTATGCAATGCACAGAACCAACACGTATGAAAGACTATACAAATGTGTAATTCAATGCAACATTTCTTCCATTTATGTTACAATTTATGTCTCCCATTTCAGTTACCACTTTTTAGAGTGTGCACCATTTACCTCCTTGAAATAGTTTATAGTGCTCCCACATTCTTGATAGAAATTTATCTGCATCACATCTTGTGTGCATCCAAAAATTCAAAATCATACTTCTGTGATATTGGTCTCTAAGGTACGCAATATTGGGTGCCTTCAATGCATCAGTTAACCCCAAGACCACTGAGGGCGGAGCGACAGAATGTACTGGTATCTACGGTGATATTGGTCTGTAAGGTACACCGTGTTGATGTGCCCCCTCATCGATCGACCAACCTTAACACCATTGAGGGCGGAAACGACACACACAACGTACTAGTATTTTCTGTGATATTTACCTGTCAGGTGTGAAGTCACCATCTTTGTACATCTGCATCATAAGTGGAGTTAGTCTGTATGCCCTTAAACATAGAGTTCCTCTACTGGTTTTGATTGGATCTGTCAATGGATGACGACAACAATTGTAATGGATAGTAACAACAAATTAATGCATTATGTCAGCAAATTTACAAAACTTGACTAAATGTACAGTAAACAGCACCCCATCTCCAGAATAAATTTCAACTGGAATTATAGCAAAAACATCTACAGCTATGTGAAGATAGAGAATTTCAAAATTTATAGATTCTCAAAAGCCTTCTGACTTCTGTACCCATGAACTTTTATGTCGTACTGGAAATGGGCAATCTATTTTTCTTTATAAATACTTTGATGACATCTAACATTCTTGTTGACTTCACATAAGATAAGCAAGGGTTTTTTCTTATGCAAATTTATTCACACACTGTTTGTGTATTTTTAAATAAATTTGACAGTGAATGATACCTTCAGGACTAGATAGTGTTTGTTGCTAAAGCCGATAGCTGCTCCCAAGTAAATGCAAAAAACAGACAATTTAGTGAAGCCAGTCAGGGCTGAGAGAGAGAGTGAATATTTTTGTGAAGTAGGAAAATTTATCTTAGTCTCCCAGGTTTTTTTTTTATTAGGATTCCCTACCAAAATTACAGTATTGCATGAATTATAGAAATCTATGCAAATTTTACCAGATTTCCCTCCCCTGTTACCAGGGTTACCCATTCATATTACTGTATTAAGGTATGGAAATCAATGCAACTTTTGATATCTTGTCCTTCTTAGTTACCAAGGTTACCCACCAAAATAATGCTAGAGAGTATGGAAATATATATACAAGTTTTACCAGGTTACTCAACTCTGTTACCAGGGTTACCCATCAAAATTATGGTACAAGGTGCAAAAATCTATGTAAGTTCGACCAGACCCCCCCCCCCCCCCCCTTTTTTTTTACCTGGGTTCCTCAATATCGTAGTACAAAAAGAATGGAAATGTATATATACAAGTTTTACCAGATTACCCCATCCCAACCCCTCCCCTCTGTTACCAGGGTCCCTACCAAAATTATGGTACAAGCTATATGGAAATGCAAGTTTTACCAGATTTTGCACTCTGTTACTGAGATTCCTAAATATTAGTCAAACCCCCCCCCCCCCCCCCCCCCCAACAGTATTACTACTAACCATATATAAGAACAACTGATTCTTCTATTGAATGTTGGTAGTTGAACTGTGAGTCAAGTAATGCTTTATTGAGGAATGATCCATGCATGGTAGACTGGTACCATCCAACGTGTAGATGATCAATATTGACATGACGTAGATTTCTCATCATCTCCATCTGGTAATGGACTAAAAAATAAAGACAAGCAGAGATTTAGTCAATCATTATACCACACACCAGCCGGATTAAAAAAAAAGAAGAGGAATATATACTCTGGTCGTTCTACATCACAATGCGTGTCTACGTCATGACAACATGTGTCTACATCACTGGTTCTGCAGTGTTCGAAATACTAGTCAAAACACTCAAAATTGCCATTACTTTCTCCGATGTTTTTTATATTACTGAAGATGGTATAATTATGTTAATTTATTCCCCAATATTTGTCTCCATTCAGCTGGAAAATACTCATGACCTAAGGGTTGTCACTAAGAGTCACTAGAGGGCCCGCCACTTCGGTCACTCATATTTTCCTTGGCTGAACAAAGAAAAATATTGGGGAATAATATCTAATTATACTATGTACAATCCAAGTTATTGTCTTTGAACAGAAAATATGGATCATTTACCATTATTGAAGTCTGGCATGTTTATATTCAACACAATGACACTGGAATCAGTCATTTCATTTCAAGTGAAAGTATTATTATAGCACTGGTCATTACTAAAACTCAGGGATGGTAGAGCACTTTTGGAAGCATTACAGAAACCTGCAAAGTATGGTGGTTAAAACTGTGCTTTCTCTGTAGCGGAGACAACACTTTACATAAGAACAAATACTTTGTATCTATATGTCTGAGTACTTCATTGTTTAAAGTAGCCAATGAGTGAGGATTTGGTATTTTACTATTTTGGATTTTTAATTTATAAAACAATTTTATCATGGCTTTCTACTTGAAAAATCAATGTGAAACAACATAGACCAAGTCCATGTTTGTAACTCAGTAAATTACAAAACGCTCAAAAATGTGTTAAAAGTTTGTTATTGTACATACAATCACAAACATTTTACACATTTATTAATCTTTTGCAATTCATTGAGTTACAAAACAAGGAATTGGCCTATATTGCTTCACATTATTTTTTCAAGAAGGAAGCCATGATAAATTGTTTTATAAATTAAAAATCCAAAATAGTAAAATACCAAATCCTCATCTATACGGATACTTTAAAGTTTGATTAACAGCACTGAGGTTGTTTACCTTCATCAAAGTCTTCATCATCTGTGTGTCTGGGGAAGGGAAAACAATTAGTGATTTCTAGAGTGTTTTCAACCACTAATCCTAATAATACACCTTGTACAAGTTCTGTACCTCCTGTACCTTCCTCCTCACAGTGTTTGATAATCTTTAGAATTACCTGTAAACAAATAGATACTAGAATGTAAGATACATTTGAATGTCATGTTGTCCTATCGGGCTTCTTCAAATGATAACTGTACAAAGGGATGATTGCGTGATGTAACGCACAAGCTCAATAAATAAACTTAATTCGAGGGAGGGTGTCTGGCGTCAATATGATTACTGAACTTCATTCTCACACTTTTAACCAAATTTTGAAATTGTTTATGCCTTTCATGATAACACGTTCTGTACATGTATTTACTATTAAGATGTTGATAAGTTGATTAAAAATTTTTTACTTCTAATGTGATATACAGTGCTGGATTTCCGGTAGTATTTTAATGTGTTTATTGTGTTTTTACACTGCATCGATTGGAGTGATGTGATAAGATTGCTACAATTTTCATCATGGTTTACATCATATATAAAAGTGTCGATGTCTCACTTGTAAATATTCTGTCAATTTTTCTTTGGAGATGAATATGAATCAATACCATTCTGTGCTGACATTTTATGTCAGTTTCAAATTTTAATAATTTTTGATCATGTGACATCCATGATCCAGGCAATTCTATTTGCTGAAAACAACACCCATCCCATCAAATACAAGTTGCAGTTATTTCATTGATCTGTCTTTGCTAGAACAATGTTTTGTGAAAACTGTTGCAAACATGAAGATGTGATATTTTGTTGACTGTCACCACAGTTAGATATGTTGTCACTGCAGTGACACAGGCCCTGTACAAATGTATAAGGAATGAACTAAATGTGACCTTTTTAATCGATTGAGAAATGGGTTCTTCTCTCATAATACTTTATTCTTTTTATCATTGAAGTTTGTTGTTGTCATGTCATCACAATATATATCTAAAATGTAGAATGTAGAACGGTTGACAGACACAACTGCATTCATGTTGGTGTTAGGGATTTACTTTAGTGTACATTATCTATCTATCCTCAGAAAGACATGTACTGTTAACGGCTTATTTTATCTGAGGTGGTGATAGACTCTCTCACAGTCCTCGGAGCTTCGTTTTACTAAAATGAAAGCTAAACGAATTATTTTGTACGTACCGATACCAGCTATATAACCATACTCGAATACTGACCATGATAGAGTTATGATAGAGTATGTTACGTAGATGGTATCGGTACATACAAAATAATTAGTTTAGCTTTAATTATACAGTAATATGAAGCTCCCAGAGCTGTGACAGAGTCTAGAGTGGTGATAGACCAGTGTGCTCGCTAAGCTAATTTGACACTAATCTATTTCTAAATTCTAGTAACGCATCAAAATTTGGTGTTCCCCTATCTCTTACTATGTGGTGACATGACTCACAAGAAATCCACAAGAAAATTTGGCTGTCATTTGTATAAATTAGAAGGCACACTGTGTTAGACTCACTGACGTGAAGATGACTAAAATCAATGTCACAATGTCAAAACTCAAAATACTGGGTGGTCCAATGTTCTACATGTATGGTACCCTTAATTATAACATTACAGTGGTTTTATATATTTCTAAACCTTGATTATGACATTGACACAAATATTTAGCATATGAAACCAACCCATTGCAAAAGAAAACGATGTACTATTACGAAGTGTGTATAAAAGGCTGTCCCTCGACAACAGTACAACTCCATACCGTGCCATACGGAACAGACTTCTTCATGCGATCATGTGCACTGCTATTGGACGCCGTACGTATAAAATAAAAACCCAGCGAAATTCACCCATGTAGCACATCGACTTCATATGAAACGTAATAAAGAAATCCCGTGGATTACATAAATGGGTGTAACGGTCTTACGATGTAAAGTAAACGACTTACCAAGCCGTCAATCTGTACACGTGCCACCGGTGAAACTCCACTAGCCGCCATCTTGAGAAATTTTTTTCACATGAACTGAACCTCGTTCAAAAGTATTATAGTGAACATATGTGTCCGCTTTATCGAACATGTGGAGTTTGACTTCATAAATATTTATTATATAGAGGACTTCCCAGAAAGTAAAATTTCATTGTGTCATCGTAACATTAGAAGGAAAAAAATTAAATATTATTCAAAATAACACATGAACGAGGTTGTCTCTAAAAGTGCGCCATCTTCGGTGAAGTGAGAACATAATTGTATTCCCCAATTTCATCCATATTTCTACCATTATTGTGTGATAAATGGCACGATAGCGTCATTCTCACACCCGGGAAACTGTTTCAAGCTTTTCCTGCGAGTAATAACTGCGACAAGCACGTATGCAAAATATTGGCTGTTGTAATTACCCAGCATGCCACTTTCCAACATGTCAGCGTCCATGGTCTGGGTTCTTGTACCTTGCGTCTTCGCTATTTGTTACTTATGAAGACATAGCCTGTGTATATTTAACCTTTTTGTTTTATTCCAGAGCAAAATGAGACTGATGCACAGAGCATAGAGTCGGGGAATAGGTGATATCCAAGTACACAGGATTGGAAAGGGACATCGAGCGAATAGCTGGTTCGAACACGTGTGTACACTCTTGTTTTAGACGGACGACGTGTACGAGTGTCGTTCTCCACCCGAGTACTTGAATACCATGGTAACAGTTCCCTGACACTTCGTATAACCATGAAAATCAAACGTTACAAACACGCTAGGAGGAACCTTAATTTCTATCGTCATAATTTTAGCTTTCGAGAACCACATCAAATTTTGATGGATGGGACATTTACTAGGGCAGCTTTGCAGTACAAAATTAATATCAAAGAACAGCTACCCAAGTATATTGGTGGTGACGTACAGGTAGGTCTTAATGTTGATATGGTCAGAGTGTATAAGATTTCCAGATATTCTCGTATTATCCTTCATTTGTCATCTCATACTAGTAGATGGCAAACTGCTGTAAAATATGTCATGAAGGGACTAGCCTGGAATCCGTGTGGATTGAGATTTTTAGATTTTGTTTTCCAATCACTGAAAGAACGTAAAAGAAAAGTCTACCACATTCATAGATTCATTCTGAGTTTAGGACTATCTGGCCTCTACTGTCAGCTCTGTACTAACTTAGTCATGAGGTTCCTCTTTACCACAGTCTCTATAATGACTATATAGTGAAATGTTAATAGTGTTTTCCTTATAATCATAATACAAGGGTTGGTTTTCCCATAGCTTATCTAGACGACTTTCAAACACCTGTACAGTTGATGATGATACCACATTGGCTGGAAATTTGTTCCATACCGCAGTATTGCAAAATACATTTTACTTTAGTAGATAGCAGCATGGAGGTATAATGGCTTCATTAACCATAGCAGTACTTAAGTACAATCTCAGTCAATACATGAAAGTACCACGTGTACAAATGTACTTCCATGGTCATTACTTTAATTGAATGTCCCATCAGATGTCAGTTCTACCATTGATCTATGGGTGTCATAATAAATCCATGTTTTTGCCACCTTATTTTAATCTGCCACATTGTTTTTTGCTTTAATATGTGTACTACTTAAGTTATACCCGTGGAGTTCACAGCATGACACTATTAACATATCTCACCCTTTACTGGGTGGGGAGGGGGTGGGGGTGGGGCACATAGATACTTATGTACTCAGATACTCAGATAACAAGTACACATTCTAATTTGGACACACATTATGCAAACTTTTGTATCTATGCAACCATAGACAGTGTCTACGTCTATAATGCAACAAACAAAATTCTCAGCCTTTGAGTTCATTTGAAGATATGCATATATTTTCAATTCAATGGTAAATACAAAAAATTAATACTTAATAAAAGTATTATGAAACTCTTTGTTCTTCCTGTATCCACTACTTTATTCTCAGCCCAAATTCTCTTATAGACCAAACAGGGTAACAATACACTATCTCATACTCTCAACCAGTGTTAGTGCTAGGGTTTTTAATATATCACCCATACAATTAGTCTGTAAGGTACGCTGTGATGGGGCACCCTCACACATCATCCAACCCCTACGAGAGGAGGCTGTGAGGGTGAAATGTCACAATGTATCTTACAGTCTAACATACAGTAAATCTGTGGCAAAACACTCCAAATTTTCTTTTAGTGTTAGCCACAATTAATTCTTCTTAGCCACAGTGCATTCCCACAAACGAGATGATACATGTAGAAGAACAGTTTCAGCATTAAAAATTTATATTATGTTCTCAACATTTAAATACATTTTTTTATTTTCAGCTCTTGACAACTCAATGTTGTATACACGAGGCAGAATCACTGGGTAGTGCTGCATACGGAGCAATGTTGATTCTGAAGAGATTTAAACCCAGAATGTGTGGTCATAAAAATAGCCCAGTAACAGCCAAGGAGTGTCTGCTTAGTATGGTTGGCAAAGATAACAGCAATAGATACTTCATTGCAACACAGGTCAGTGTATTGAAAAGAATCCAGTCAGACTTATTTCTGCCTTTAGTACACTTGTATTGATTACTGCTATCAACTTAAAGGAAAAGTCCAGTCAGACATTTCTACCTTTAGTACACTTGTATTGATTACTGCTATCAACTTAAAGGAAAAGTCCAATCAGACTTATTTCTACCTTTAGTACACTTGTATTGATTACTGCTATCAACTTAAAGGAAAAGTCCAGTCAGACTTATTTCTGCCTTCAGTACACTTGTACATGTATTGATTACTGCTATCAACTTAAAGGAAAAGTCCAGTCAGACTTATTTCTGACTTTAGTACACTTGTACATGTATTGATTACTGATATCAACTTAAAGGAAAAGTCCAGTCAGATTTATTTCTGCCTTCAGTATACTTGTATTGATTACTGCTATCAACTTAAAGGAAAAGTCCAGTCAGACTTATTTCTACCTTTAGTACACTTGTATTGATTACTGCTATCAACTTAAAGGAAAAGTCCAGTCAGACTTATATAAATTTCTACCTTTAGTACACTTGTATTGATTACTGCTATCAACTTAAAGGAAAAGTCCAGTCAGACTTATTTCTGCCTTTAGTACACTTGTATTGATTACTGCTATCAACTTAAAGGAAAAGTCCAGTCAGACTTACATAAATTTCTACCTTTAGTACACTTGTATTGATTACTGCTATCAACTTAAAGGAAAAGTCCAGTCAGACTTATTTCTGCCTTTAGTACACTTGTATTGATTACTGCTATCAACTTAAAGTAAAAGTCCAGTCAGACATATTTTTGTCTTTAGTACACTTGTATTGATTACTGCTATCAACTTAAAGGAAAAGTCCAGTCAGACTTATTTCTGACTTTAGTACACTTGTATTGATTACTGCTATCAACTTAAAGGAAAAGTCCAGTCAGACTTATTTCTGTCTTTAGTACACTTGTATTGATTACAACTTAAGGAAAAGTCCAGTCAGTCTTATTTCTGTCTTTACTACACTTGTATTGATTACTGCTATCAGTTTACAGATGATTTAGGTGATAAAATATCACCCTGGTAACTTCCTCAACTTGTAAAGAAGTCCTGCTTCACTTACATATGTTTGGCAACATCGTGGATTTTCTACAAGTGTGTGCCGGGGAAACCGTTGCAGGAAATGACATCACATTTACCACATTTTCTGTCAAGAGTGTAGTGTCAAACACAAGAGTGTAGGGTCAAACTGGACTTTTCCTTTAACAGTCAGACTTTCTGTGTTATTTTCAACTATTACATTGGGGATGTGTCGGCTGTGAAGAGTAAAATTTATTTAGAACGAGACTGTAGAACAGTGGAGAACATCTTGTCCTTGCAAAATAGTATACCAGTTTTGTTAGATAGAATGTGAATTTGTCTTGGATCAGGTGATCACCAAGTTATGACATCAGGCAAACTTGTGCCTGGTAGACTTGCATGATACCAGCTTCTATTACGACTTTGGATAATCCAACCTTTGGTTTATTAAGATAGACAAAAGTAAAACTATTGTTCGATGTAGTAGATTACACAACGATAGCGGTTCCTCTGTTGTGTGATTCTAATCACCATGTGGTCAAGATAGTGTAAACATTGGAAGTCTTAAAACAGTACAGTGTAAGTTTATGGAACTAGCTTTCAGAGAGCCACCCTACTGAGACTATAATTAACCCATGTCCATTCAATATCTTATCACTGTTGTATCAGCATAGTGCGACAATAGTTTTAGTTTGTGTCTATTTTAGTAAACAGAAGCCTTGAATCCCAGAGTAATTATATCCGCATAGTAACACTTAAAGAGAGGATGGTCTCTAGACCTGGGTAAAACTTTCCACCACTGACCGTGTGATCTTTTTTTTTATCTATCTTAGGACCCAGAGTTGACTAAGAGAGTACAACACATTGCTGGTGTACCTTTACTGTACATCAACTTTAATGCGATAGTCCTAGAGAAGCCATCTATCAACAGCACAAAGGCTGCCGAGGCTATAATCGACGCCAAAGTGAAACCATCAGAGCAAGAAAAGGAGACAATCGATAAACTGAAAAAAGCAGCGGGGATAGAGGAACCAGTAAAACGGAAAAAGAGGAAAAGAAAAGGGGGACCTAATCCTCTGTCTTGTAAGAAAAAGAAAGTTAAGCACAATCCAGAGGATGGTCGGAAAACAGAAGGGAAAAGGAAAAGGAAGCGACATAAAAGAGTTCACATTGGTGGACATGTTAAACAGGATAGTACTTAGCAATACAGGAAACAACTGATATCATTGAATTTTTTTAATTTTGACTTTGACGGAGCAGTTTTGGAATATTAGTATTACAGAAAGTGTGACAAGTTTACAATGAAAAATAATCAAGGTGCAACAAGGGAATAGATACAAACAGTGTATTTATTTCTCTATTTTGAATAAAATGATTAACATTGAGATGCTCTGACTATTCAGATTCACTTTGACTCGAGAGAGTAGCCATGGAATATTATTTTGAAGATCGATAACTTACAATGAAAAATTAATCAAGCTTCAAGAAGGGAATGGACAGTGGAAACAACAGTGTATATTGTATTTAGATACAACAGTGGAAACCTTAGCTTTAAGCTAACTAAGATAGATTAGGGTAATCCTATTTGTTCTTCTGTTTCCCATTACCTGACCGACTCAAATTTTCAGCTGCGGCATCAAATTGTTTTTTTTTGCCTGCCCTTAATATTTTGTCACACAGTACCCTCTCTGGCAGAACAAGCAAGTGTCTGGACTGTCAACATCAGCTACAGTCATAGCGGCAGCAATTACACTTGTGTATGAACAGAGCATTACATGTACTTTTATGACGGAAGTTATATAAGTGGTGGGGGGGGGGGGGGGGCTGAGAACATTTTACATGTCAGTTGTGTAGAGAAGCAGGGAAAGGGTTTGTTACTAGGAATCCAATAAAAAGAAGATAGAGAGGAGGAAAAGGAGAGGCAGAGAAACATGAAGGTGATTTTTTATTTGTTTTACTTTTAAAAAAAAATCAACCGACCGATCTATAGTTGCCATGAAAAAGTGAAAAAACGCATAACATTTATATGCTGTATGTCAGTGAGTCTTGTTGAGAGATCTGTTTAAAAAAAAAAATCTCCATGTGTGGTCATGGAGAGAGACTTACTTAAGATTTGTCCATTATATTTCTATGGGGTGTGTTTGTCACAAGGTGATGTTGGTAGTTGACAGGTGCTGTCATCTGAGATTCTCTTTGAACGGGGAAAAAAATAAATGAGTGTGTTACACGATTTGCACTGCTTGCACTGCTGTCATGGAGCCCCTCACCGTGGAACACACACTGGTCGAGGAAACCCCCTCTCTGTTCACACTTGCAGTGCACGCGTACTTACACTCGTACATATTATCAAATGTTGCACTTACTTGCAGACATATATATATATATATATATATATATATATACCTAGATTCAACCATAGGGGGAAATGCCAAAAAAGTCAACCATAGGGGGAAATTTTATTTATTTGCTTGTAAAATCATAAGGAAAAGAATAATTCATAATGTTACTGTTCAGTTAACTAACATTTAGGTAGTCATTACAGATATCGACATTTATATAATATTTAAATAAATAACAAAAGATATATACTTTCTAGCCCTCCAAAAATTTCCCCTTAAGGTATTTTAACCCCAGGAGCTACAATAGGGGGAAGGTCCTTAAGGGAACTACATGTGCTCAATTTTCCCCCTAGGAATGGGTGAAAATATTTGACTTTATATGCCCTTAGGGGGAAATTTTGAAGATTTACTGAGAATATCCATAATTCTTTTTAGTGATCACAGACACATTTAATTTACCATAAATTGTTTTTGTTTATAAAATTCTGGGTGTGCGCAACCCCATATTAAATCATATGAGAACAACAAATAATAGCAACCTCCACTTAGAATAACTAGAGAGCTGATTTGTTGGCAAAATATATCTAGACATAGTAATACCCATATTTTCTCTGTTTTGTCGTGATTTTGTTCATTCTCACACGTTACCATAATACATGTATCCTTTGTGGAAAGGTTATGTTAGATAATTACTGTCTTTAAGAAATACTATGGCATGCACACACACACACACACACACACACGCATGCATGCACACACGCACAGACAAGTGCTGTCTTTAAGAAATACTACGCACACACACAAGACATGCACACATGAACACAATATTTCAAAATTTCTGACAACAGTATGGGAAATTCTTTTCATTTATTATTCATTTTATTTTAACAACTTGCTGTCCATTATTAAGGCAACTACAACAATAAGAAAAAGCCTGGCTTTGGGCCAACAACCCTGAAAAAAACAATTGACAAAAATTAGACATTATGTTATTTTCACTGAATTTGAAACTTGTTTTAAAATTGTTGTACTCCTTTCCAACTCATCGCCATTGTTTCAACTGTGCTCCTAATTTCATTTAGCGGACACTTTTTTAGTTAATCGTACACTTTTTTTAGTTAATTGTACACTTTTTTTCAGTTAATTGTACACTATTTTTAGTTAATCGTACACTTTAAGTTAATTGAACACTTTTTTTTTAGTTAATCATACATTTCTTTTAGTTAATCGGACACTATGTTTATTTAATCAGACACAAAGGAAGTATCCGCATACCGTTAATCCATGAATGTAACTGGCTATGGCCCACTCCCTACCTTGTCACTGTTCAAATGCAATCAACATGTGCTACCGCACCTAATTTTGCACCTGTCTCTCAGTAAAGTGTTTGTAAAAAATCGACTTTACCTAAATGGGTCTCAAACACAGTACCTCTAGTTATGTACCTATTCATCTATCCAAAGGTACGTTCTCTAACTACTTCACTACAAAGTGAGATAGATATCATCTCCAGATATCATTTGTTCATTGACTTGACAATGCGTATGTTTACAGGGTTAATAAGAACTGTGGATGAGGAAAATGGAAATACTGCTTGATTTGGGACTGTCGTTTTGATACAGAACGAATCCTTCTGGGTTCATGGATTTCACGCTAAACGTTTGGGGGAAATTCAGATTATTTAGCCGAGAAATGCTGGATGGGATTTCTATAGCGAATTTTGTAATTAACATAACAATGGTGAGAGGTTACATAACAGAGCTCAGATACCTAGGTTGACTTTCTGGTGAAAAACCTAAAAACTCGTCAAACTCTAAGTATAACGTCGTTATAGTACACGTCCTCGGACATTAACAGTTTTTATTCAAACAGTTTTGGTTAACCCATCAGTTATTTAGTCCTCAGCTGTGCCTCGGACAAAATAACAGACAGGTTAACCAAAACTGTCCAAATAAAAACAGTACATGTTCTCTGATGTGTACTATAACTATCAGTTATCCACTCAAATTCCTCCACTCAGGATCGAAACAGGTCGTTTTAGAGGTGAGGTGTTTCAAGCTCGCCGCTGTGTGTTTTGTAATACAGATTAAAATTGAGGACGAATCCCACTTTTTATTTCACTGTTGATTCTACTAGGTATTCAATTTTATAGTGACTAATAAGCCCGATGGGCTAGGTGATGTATTAACTCTCTGATATTGTTATTGGCAATTTTTAAATGTATATCACATGTCAACATCTCTTACTATCAGTGATATGCAAATGAGGGCTTGGGTAGTGACACTGGAACTTGGTGAGATGTTTCTAGAAGTGTTATTTTGCAGATGTTGTTCAAATTTTTTATAATTGGCACTGGCAACCATGACCATGCCAATGGCAACTTCTAAATGGGAGTACACTTTGGTCAAATAATGATATTCTGTGGGCAATTGAATACAAATTCATTAAAAATATTCAAATACCATGGCAACCATGACCACGTCCACAGCAACATCCAAACAGAGCTGTATTTCACAAAGATAGACAAGTGAACAAACATTCAAAAAGTGTATGCAAATATGCCTTAGCAACAACAAAATGGGAGTACATTTTGGCCAATAGCAACAGCTAAATGGTACCATATCTCATAAAGATAACATCGCAAATTCTTACACCAATGAATACACATTTCAAACATTGATAAAAATAGACAAGTGAACAAAGATTAATAATGTGTTTGCAAATATACCTAGCAACAATGACCACACCCATAGCAAAAACATTGGAGTACATTTTGGTCAAATAACAATATCATCTTGTAGGCTATTCAGTAAACATAAAAAAATTCATGCAAATATCCCTATCGACCTTGACCCACCAATAGAAAATGATGTGATGCCAATAAATTGACGATCAATTCAAATAAGACAAAATATACAATCTTAAGTATTGATTGGTTCCCTTGAATTTAAGGGGGTCTCACTAGATGAAGTTAAAAGTTCACCTTTTGTTGGGGTCAACATTGACAATACGCTGTCTTGGAAGCAGCATATAGCTGAGGTGAAAAAGAAAATTAGTAGAATGACATGTAGAATGAATGTGTGTTTTATAAGTTATGTCACACGGTTCCAGAATATGTACTTGTACTATTGTATAATGCTTTTGTTCTGCCCCATATCACCTACGGTCTCGAAGTGTGGGGTAACACGTGTCCGACATACCTGAATGAAATATTTTTAATTCAAAAAAGAATAGTGCGCACCATAACAGATAGTCATTGATGTGCTCACTCGGGGCCATTATTTAAAAGGTTGAATATTCTTGACATTTTCAAACAGCACAAAATACAGCTTGTCGTTATCATTCATGACGTTTTGCAACTCAGATTACCGGATACCTTTCAGGATTTTTTCACTCCCATTAAACACTCCTTCACAACACAACAGAGCGCCAGAAACGACCTTACCATCCCAAAAGCAAACCATAGGACTGGTCAGTTCACTGTCAAGTATTCAGGTGCTAAACTATGGAATTGTGTCCCTTACAACATTCGCAACATAAATAGCAGAAGTAATTTTCAAACAGAGTTCCAAAACTATCTCCAATCATTGTAAACTAGTTATACTTCATATTCATAGAGAATGATTACCGTTTGTCTGTATATTTAAGTAGGTCATTTGTTGTTTCTTTATATTTGTTTGTTTGGTTGTTGTTGTTTTTTTGTCCACCTATATTTATACAATGTATGATTGTTTTCTATTCTGTGAATATTGCAATATACTCAATTTGACCAGCAGCCCCAGTAATTAGTAATTCCTAATCCCTAAGATTGTAAAAGGGGACGGACTCGACTAGTTGCAAAGACAACTATTTTTCGTCTCCCTTTCCCAAGTTGAATACTTCATATATTGTAGAATTGTTATATATTTCTGGGAATAAAGATTATTATTATTATTAATAACAACAGCTAAATGGTAGCATATTTCATAAAGATAACATCGCAAATTCTTACACCAATGAACAAACATTTGAAATATTAATGAAAATAGACAAGTTAACAAACGTTCAAATAGTGTATGCAAGTATGCCTAGCAACCATGACCACGCCCTTAGAAACAATAAAATGGGAGTACATTTGGTCAAATAATGATATCATCTTGTAAGTAATTGAGTAAACATTCAAAAATAAATGCAAATATGACCCCACCCATAGCAATAGCTAAATGCAGGGCTTAAAACTCGGGTAGTCTCACATCCACAGACTACCAATGTGCATCTCTGGGCTACCAAATTATGGTGGTAGCCAAATTGGGCAACAAAGTTTTTAATGAAACTATGACAACTTGACTATAGGACCTGTGAGAGGTCACACTTAACATCTTATTTGATGCCATACTTGACGAAGGGAACCGAGATGAACATTTTTGGATGTATGGGTCACTATAGGGACACATGCATATGGGCTACCAACCATTGCTCTTGGGCTACCAATCTCAGATGATGGTAGCCCACCTGGGCTACCAAGAAACAAATCATTGACAATGACATAGTCCCAGCTCTGATTGGATTTAATGAACAGGCAGTTTATGTTGTCATTTTCTTGATATCACTACTCTGATCAAGCATCAACACTTGTGAACCTAAATCAAACAGACTTAGATATGTTGGTTCTGCTCGTTGGACATCGAACATGCCTACTCTTCAAGATGACATGATGGAATAAACCATTCAACAATAAAGGATAGGTCAACTACGGGGGTGGGGTGTGGGGACCTGGTCAAGCATGGCTGAGTTATGGCTTTGGACATGAAAACTGTGCCAACAAAATTGCTGCCAGGAAGCCATATCAGATCATATCACGACGAAAATGGATATGCACATATATGTCCTAGAACACTGTCCTAATACCAACTTTGAATGAGATCGGTTAAAGAATTTCTGAGTTATGGCTTTGGACATGGAAAATTCACAAACAAAATGGCTGCCAGACAGCCATATTGGATCATATCACGACGAAAATGGAGATGCACATATGTCATAGAACAATGTCCTGATACTAACTTTGAATGAGATCTGTTAAAGCATGTCTAAGTTATGGCTTTGGACATGAAAACTGTGCCAACAAAATTGCTGCCAGGAAGCCATATCGGATCGTATCACGACGAAAATGGATATGCACATATGTCATAGAACACTGTCCTAGTACCAACTTTGAATGAGATCTGTTAAAGCATGTGTGAGTTATGGCTTTGGACATGGAAAATTTGCCCAACAAAATGGCTGCCAGGCAGCCATATTGGATCGTATCACAATAACAATGAACAGGCACATGTATGTCATAGAACACTGTGCTAATAGGTAACAGGACAATTGTCCCCCGGACAACTGCCCCCGAAGGACAATTGCCCCCCGGACAACTGCCCCTGAAGAACAACTGCCCCCCAGACTACTGCCCCCGAACGAAAAAAAAACTAGTATTACAGATGTACGGGTTTGTCATTCATTAAAAAGTCACCGTCGACAACTTACCGCCGCAATTTGCATACATTATACTCACTAAACACAAACACGAAGTCATTTTTTTACTGGAAAAGATTTATTTATTATCAGTTTAATACAAAATATACAGGTAATCTCTTCTCAGTCGTGACTAATTCCCGACTTGGACTTGAACGATCCCGTACGAGAGTATGAGAGTGTAAGTGCTAGAGTGCAACGTTAGAACTATCCATACTTATACCGTTCAACTCTACGACTCACAACACCTGTATATGATATTGATTGTTGTCCAACTGATGTCTTCACTGGCGGAATACACAAATTGCCCTGAGCCTTCTGTCGTGTATTGTATTCATAATTAAACAGCGAGCAATAATCGGTTATAGAGTGTGGTAAATTATTGTGTATTAAATCGTAAACAAAAACACCTACTAAATACTTGTGTAACTTAAACACGTCGAGAATTGTTAACTGGTTGAAAAGAGGAGAAGAATGTTCCAGAAAATTATGTGAATTACGGCCGTAAGTTAAATCATCATGCCGACATTTATGAATGACGTAACAGTTATCACAGATAACAATAGAGTAAAACATGTGAGTGAGTAGTAGTGAGTATAATGTACACAAATTGCGGCGGTAAGTTGCAGACGGTGACTTTTTAATGATTGACAAACCCGTACATCTGTAATACTACTATTATTACTAGGTTTTTTTTCGTTCGGTGGCAGTAGTAGCAGTATCATGACAACAATGAATAAGCACATGTATGTCATAGAACACTGTCCTAATACAAACTTAGAATAAGATCTGTGCAAGCACGTCTTGAGTTATGGATTTGGACATGGAAAAATCACAAACAATATGGCTGCCAGGCAGCCATATTGGATAGTATCATGATGAAAATAATTATGCACATGTATGTCATAGAACACTGTCCTAATACCAATATTGAATGAGATCTATTCAAGCATGTCTGAGTTATGGCTTTGGACATGGAAAATTTGCAAACAAAATAGCTGTTAGGCAGCCATATTGGATTGTAGCATGAAACAAATTAACATGCATATGTATGCCATTGTATGTTGCCCCTGTACCAAGTTTGAAAAAAAAACAGTCCAGGCATCTCGAAGAAACAGCTCTGGACGGACGGACGGATGGATGGACCCCAATCCATAAGTTCCCGTCCCGGACTGCGTCCAGCAGGGACTAAAAACACGAATTTTGAGCTCTGAAATGATAGCATATTTCATAAAGATAACGTCGCAAATTGTTACACTAATGAATAAACATTCGAAACATTGATGAAAATATATGCCAAGCAACAAGACCACACCCATAATACAAGACCACATCAATAATAAAAGTCAAATGAATTGCATAGATTACAACTATGTTGGATAGGCAACTCGATAGTCATTCAGGAAATGAAAACATATAACCTAACATGGCTCATGTATGAATAGATGTTTTAAAAAACAATACAGTTGTGCTTCAACACCATTGGCGCTATTTTCCTTGATCCAAATTTGAGAGAATTCAGTCTACTTATGTCCATGGTCAGACAATGTTAGTCCCACTGCTTTTTGTTTCAGTCTTTTTTCATCATTTTTTTCCTTTTCTTATCTCATTCATCAGCTTGGTAGAGGTTGTTGGTAAATCATGCCCAAAGTCTGTGTTCGCATTCAAACATTCACGAACTTGTCCTCTTCCTGTAAATAATAATGAGAAGAAACAATATCCTGTTTAAGTGTTATATATATATAGATAGATATATATATGGACTTCTGCTCTTAACAGAAAAACTAAACAAAAAAAGAGTTATTGCAAATGGTGGCTATGTACTTTTTAACCCAGTGCGAATAAGAAATTGATTGGGGATATTCCATTATTAATTAAACCTTGTGACACCGTGAGGTCGTCAATGGCAGGTCGCGCGATCCTGCCGATGACAAACCACAGATGCCAATGCTGTATGATCCATCACTCCTACGTGTTGGTTTACATGAACTGATAAAGACGTTATGGCAGGATAATGTGGCAGGATCTACATCATTGTCTTTCATCAGATTTCTTTAAACAAACGAAGTATTTGATATAGTCGTCTGTGAGACGTATCATTATGCTGCCAGACTCACATGTATGCAGTATTTGTGTATGCAAATTTGTTTGTATTTACTGTAAACATGATAAATATTTTACCCAACACCCATACTATCTGTCTATTAATTTTTACAGCTAATTTCCAATTGTAAATGTAATCCTTGTATTTATCAAAAAAATAAATTTCACATGCTTTTTTGACCAAAAATGTGTTTCATACCAATTTTCCCCAATTTCTTGGTAAAGTTACTGATCATACATTCATGTAAGTTAAAATTCAATATTTCATAATTATATACTTGTAGATGAGACCATATCCCACCTGTTTTGGTGTAAAATGATCACTATCAAAACATTGTGTACAATTGTGTGCAACCTAAAAAGTCCTAGGGGGGGTCATTTGCATGGAATGTCTATGGCATCTTTAGGTAGTCCCACATCTAAAAACTACCAATGTTTGACTTTGAACCACTAAATAATGCAAATGGTAGCCCAATTTGGCTACAAAGTTATGAATTGAACAGTGACACTGTGTGGCACATTAAAAAAATAATGTCCCCAGTTTGGTATTATTTTGTGTTGATGGTATGTACCAAAACAAACCATTGTAAACATACTGGCATATACATAATGGCAGTAGATTCAAATCTTCATTCAACGCACATATCTTTCAACACTGACAGGACACACTATTGGACTTACTTCAACTAATCAGGTAACAAATTTAGAGCTCTACTATAGATCTGATGATTGATTTTTGTAGTGATCTCTGATGCAAAAAAAAAAATTCTTTTTGTGTTAAAACTGTCCTTGTCTTTCTATATATAGTTTGAAAAAAATTGTAACTTTCCTGAGAAAACTAAGCAAATGCTGACTAAAAAAAATGATTTGCAAAAGATTAGAGTTATAAATTTGCAGAGAAAGAACACTGGGCTCTAACTTAGTTTACTGCATGACAGCAGGTTTTTTTGTTTTTGTTTTGTTTATTTATGTTATTTTTCCTGTTTTCTTGTTTATTTGCTGTTTGTTTCTAACATGGTTCATGGGCTCCCTGCGGTTCAACAAACATCTCCTTTGCATATGAAAAGTAATCTTGTTCTGACTGGTAATGTAGTTGGTTATCACGGTTTTTAATGCATACCACATCTTAATTGCACATATCCACTGTAGTGTAGCTAATAGAAGGGGTGGCTAAAATAATTCTAGGGTTTCATTTGGTGGGTCTTAACATTTCAAGAGGAGCTACACAATTAGTTTAACAGTAAATTTGCGTTCATTTCCAAACTGTACAACTGGAAATTTATTGATATTTCAAGTGATAAAATTAAAATGAGTGAATAAAATCAACTTGGATTTTTTTCCTATATCATGATTACTATTTTTTTTTAAAATTGACCTACCTGCCCAATATGTTGGGTTTAGTTGCCCGTTGAGCATTTTTGTTTTTGCCATAAAGGAATATATTTGCTTATCAAATACCTAGTTAACTTGCTAATGTTATGAACCCATATTTACTTAGTACGCAAATACATACTAAATTAAATGTTAAAATCTGAGTAGTTTCGATTAATGTCAGCAGCAATGCATTACTCATTACCGGTAAACACAAAAAGAAAAAAAAAATAATTGTCCTTACCAGCATTTGTCTTGAAAGTATGATATTTGGGCTGTCCATTATTGGTTTTATTAGAAGCACCAAGATCCCCAACTGCAATAAAGGTAAAGTAATTATAATTGCATTATTGACTAGAATTTCACATGTATTCTGCAGGTGGTAATTTCAAAACTTCCCCAAAGTATTATAGCTAAGGTACATATTTCTACTACCACTTATTAAAGTCAAGAAGTCATTGGGCCAATTGTTTTGATAGTTGGTGAGGACATCACTTATGGTTTCTAGTTGATCACATTACATGTATGGGATATGGGTTAAAAAATAAGATTTTTGTTACAAAAAGATCAACTGATCTTGCTTACACTTGCTGTTGATATTTCTAGTGAATGTGAAAAACCAAAATATATTAGGTCTTGAAATATGCTTTTGGGGTTAGAAGTCTCAAATAAAAATTACCTGGGCATATTAAGCTGAAATATTTTGAAGGTATGTTCATGTGGTTTGGATATGAAGAAAAATGGTGATACACTGGCCTATCTGGTATAAAAATTAGCATAATACATTTTTCTAAAAATCAAAACTCAAAAACTACTAGACCGATTAAACTAAAATTCAGTGAGGGTATGTTTTAGGAATGTGAACGTTGTGATGAGTGATATTCACATTCTGTCTAAAATTTGCATTTCTGTCTAAAGTCTGAAATGTAAACTGTGGTGGGTTTGTTCTCTTGGGTGTGGATATGAAGACTTATCATATGTCTATGTCAATATCTCCCCATTACATGATATGGGAAATTAAAAGTCATTACATTCACATTATATGTCACCGGGAAGTGTCTCCTTAGTGAATAAGATATGGCGCTACCAAATGTAAAGAAACAAAATGGGGATCAATGTGCACAATTGATGTCACTATAAATTATTGCAAAAAATAAGATATGTTCCAGAACTGCTGTAGTAGTATAGAATGGATAATACAGACATGTATGAGCAGAATTTTTCCATGTTCCCTTAAATGTGGAAATTATTGTAAAATTGTGAATTTAAGGATAAGCTTTAAATTTTCAGAAATATTGCAACATATCAGTAAATTCAATTGTGCATTGAGGTAATTTGTCATATTGTGTATAAACTATAACCCAAACACTGAGTATGCAATACAAATATATGGAGTTATACAATGGATAAGATGGTGGTTAGCACTAGATTTCACATGCTGAAGTCATTTGGTAAAATAAGATAGGCGGTTATTGATAAATCTATGTAGACAATAAGTGTCATCTGTGTGTGAGAAGGATGCAGGTAAACTGGACTTAAGTATGTAGTGGTGATGTTATCAAAGCTGAAGTACCTGTACTTACCATCAACTTTGCCTATTGAATCACACATAGTTTGAGCTGAGACTCTGGTGGCTGAAACGAAATTCAATGTAAATTATTCTATTGGTCATAATAACACAAACAAATGTACATCATATACATACACTCCAGTACATATGTGCAACATTCAACATATATATACAAACAACAGAATTGTTACAACCAAGCAATGCATCAATATGGATAGTATAGAGCCTGGCTTTCATGATCAAGTTAAACTAAGTTACAGCAGAGGTCGCGGTAGCTTTTTTTCTGATGCGTCCCTGGGACGCGTTCCTGCCAAAATTAGCGTCAAAATCCTGTTACGTGCGTTTTTTCCAAATTTGCATGCACACAGTCACTACATGTCTTTCAAATGTACACTAAATGCGTTGCAAATGTAAATACATGTACATGAACACATCAGTGTCATTCTCCCGCACACCGTATACAAGTACATAGTTTGCACTTAGAAAAAGAAAACATTTATATGCAAGAATACGCTATACAGAGGTTTAACTTCATCTTTC
Organism: Glandiceps talaboti; assembly: GCF_964340395.1. Lineage (NCBI taxonomy): Eukaryota > Metazoa > Hemichordata > Enteropneusta > Spengelidae > Glandiceps > Glandiceps talaboti. Next base: position 15,271,171 of record NC_135562.1, on the reverse strand, counting down.
TCGACTTTCGATTTTCTATGGTAATCACTCTCTAAAAATATGTGCTCCGAGAAAGAACTCCGGGTGAATATATAGCGGAGTGGGAGAAGACGTGTCGAAACCCCATAGCGTATAAATCCATAGCTAATGTTAGGGCGGTTCTTGGAGTCGGACCGTACGGAGTACATAAAACTACTCCATGATACAAAACCGCAATGCATAAACTAAGTTCCATGACATGAATGATGAAGTATGAACGACAGCGTGAACTTCAATTTGACAAAAACACAGTTGTAAAAGTTCGATACAAATTTTGTGTCACTACGTTGCAATCGTTTATTCTTGAACGACGCCTTTACGTGTGCCATGTTCACTGTAAATTCACGTAATGCGTTCGATCCCGTAACGAAGCTCAAAATAAGTTTCAGTTTTAGTGAGAATGAAATGGCGACTTGGCAGTATGAATTTATCAACGTGAAGGCTTCAGAATAGATTACTGTCCACCGATGTGGTCTATTTAATCATCGCTTCGCCCGTGAGGGAAGATGCTTCACCGTAGCGTAAGGCCGTGCTATCGATGGAAACTCTGCCAAACCATGTCTGTTAATAAGTAACTAATCACGTGGATAAGTAATTATAATATCACGTAGTTTCTAAACTACCCAAGACGTGCTCGGCACGTCAGGAAATGGTCATGGGGCACATGAAACTGTTGGAACGTTTTATATACGATGGGTCATATTCAAATTTCACAGGTCACACTGCACATATAAATACAGTTACAATCAGAACTGACTAATTCCACGATGTCTGTTCTACAACTTCGAAGCAAAGATGATAACCGTACGTTTGCCAACAGTAAGCCCCATTTGTCCCCTGTTTATGACGCGTCCCCAGTGACGCATACATCCAAAAAAAGGCGTCCCAAGTGTCAAATAGTGCGTCAAATACGCACAAATAACGCGTTAACGCGACCTCTGTTACAGGTAAGTTATTCCTTAGTGTTCACATCTGTGTTATTGTGTGATTCCATGAATCAAGAATATATTAGTCTTGTATATACAAGAATAACGGTCAAATCTTACATACAGTAAGATATGTGATGATTATATATGCAAAGTAAAATAACAGAAATCCAGAGTCATGTATATATGTTCCTACCTGGTACTGCTGAGGAATTGTGGTCTGGATCACTTTGGAAGGAGCTCCCTCCTGAAATGAAATGATACATAGAAAAGGTTTGGTTTAGAATGTTTTGAGATGTCATTCATGGTTGTTTATTCATAAAGTGTGCACTTTTCACATTTTATGACCCAAATTTCAAACCTGTGGTGTAATGTTTATTTGAGCAACATTCTCACGAGACATCATAAGTAACATCTCTACCAAATATTAAAGCAATCTGTGTAAGTTGTTCACACACACACACACACACACACACACACACACACACACACATGTTTCCATGATACTGTAAAACACATTGAACCTGTCAAAAAAAGGAAAATTGTCCTCACCCAATATCATTGGCATTTCTCAATTGAAATTGTTCACACACACACACACACACACACACACACACACACACACACACACACACAGATGTTTCTATGATACATACCGGTATAACACTGAACTGAAGTTCATCATATTTATTCAGAATGTAATGAAATGTTATACTCATGGCACAGATCAACAGGTTACACACATGGCACAATCAAAAGAGGTAAAATATCCTTCCCTTGTGTACCTAGTGACAATATACACATTAAAATTTCTCCCTATGGTCACTTTCACCATAAGGGGAAATATACATATACATGTACCTAGTGAAAATATACACATTAATATTTCTCCCTATGGTCATTTAAACCATAAGGGGAAATATACATATACATGTACCTAGTGACAATATACACATTAAAATTTCTCCCTATGGTCACTTTCACCATAAGGGGAAATATACATGTACATGTACCTAGTGAAAATATACACATTAATATTTCTCCCTATGGTCACTTTCACCATAAGGGGAAATATACATACACATGTACCTAGTGAAAATATACACATTAATATTTCTCCCTATGGTCATTTAAACCATAAGGGGAAATATACATATACATGTACCTAGCGACAATATACACATTAAAATTTCTCCCTATGGTCACTTTCACTATAAGGGGAAATATACATATACCTAGTGAAAATATACACATTAATATTTCTCCCTATGGTCATTTTAACCAAAAGGGGAAATATACATATACATGTACCTAGTGAAAATATACACATTAATATTTCTCCCTATGGGCACATGTACTATAAGGGGAAATATACATGTACATGTACCTAGTGACAATATACACATTAATATTTCTCCCTATGGTCATTTAAACCATAAGGGGAAATATACATATACATGTACCTAGTGAGAATATACACATTAAAATATCTCCCTATGGTCACTTTCACTATAAGGGGAAATATACATATACATGTACCTAGTGACAATATACACATTAAAATTTCTCCCTATGGTCACTTGTACTATAAGGGGAAATATACATGTACCTAGTGACAATATACACATTTTAATATTTCTCCCTATGGTCATTTTAACCAAAAGGGGAAATATACATATATATGTACCTAGTGAAAATATACACATTAATATTTCTCCCTATGGTCATTTAAACCATAAGGGGAAATATACATATACATGTACCTAGTGACAATATACACATTAAAATTTCTCCCTATGGTCACTTTCACTATAAGGGGAAATATACATATACATGTACCTAGTGAAAATATACACATTAATATTTCTCCCTATGGTCATCTAAACCATAAGGGGAAATATACATATACATGTACCTAGTGAAAATATACACATTAATAGTTCTCCCTATGGTCATTTAAACCATAAGGGGAAATATACATATACATGTACCTAGTGAAAATATACACATTAATATTTCTCCCTATGGTCATTTAAACCATAAGGGGAAATATACATATACATGTACCTAGTGAAAATATACACATTAATATTTCTCCCTATGGTCACTTTCACTATAAGGGGAAATATACATATACATGTACCTAGTGAAAATATACACATTAAAAGTTCACAGCAAGGTCAAAATGGCAGCTTCGAACGATGTCGTCTGCCAACCTCAAGAGAAGAGAGCAAGATTTTCATGAGGTATATTATAAAACACATATTGCCTGGCCTATATTTGGCCTATAGCACCCGTTTATTACCCCCTTGTGACTGTGAGTTACCAGAATTACATGCTATTTCCTGAGGCCGAAGGCCGAGGGAAATAGCATGTGATTCTGGTAATTAACTCACAGTCCCCCGGGTGTAATAAACAGGTGCTATAGCCCTCATGGCCAGGCAATATGTGTTCAATATACATATACCTAGTGACAATATCCACATTAATATTTCTCCCTATGGTCACTTTCACCATAAGGGGAAATATACATACACATGTACCTAGTGAAAATATACACATTAATATTTCTCCCTATGGTCACTTTCACCATAAGGGGAAATATACATACACATGTACCTAGTGAAAATATACACATTAATATTTCTCCCTATGGTCATTTAAACCATAAGGGGAAATATACATATACATGTACCTAGCGACAATATACACATTAAAATTTCTCCCTATGGTCACTTTCACTATAAGGGGAAATATACATATACCTAGTGAAAATATACACATTAATATTTCTCCCTATGGTCATTTTAACCAAAAGGGGAAATATACATATACATGTACCTAGTGAAAATATACACATTAATATTTCTCCCTATGGGCACATGTACTATAAGGGGAAATATACATGTACATGTACCTAGTGACAATATACACATTAATATTTCTCCCTATGGTCATTTAAACCATAAGGGGAAATATACATATACATGTACCTAGTGAGAATATACACATTAAAATATCTCCCTATGGTCACTTTCACTATAAGGGGAAATATACATATACATGTACCTAGTGACAATATACACATTAAAATTTCTCCCTATGGTCACTTGTACTATAAGGGGAAATATACATGTACCTAGTGACAATATACACATTTTAATATTTCTCCCTATGGTCATTTTAACCAAAAGGGGAAATATACATATACATGTACCTAGTGAAAATATACACATTAATATTTCTCCCTATGGTCATTTAAACCATAAGGGGAAATATACATATACATGTACCTAGTGACAATATACACATTAAAATTTCTCCCTATGGTCACTTTCACTATAAGGGGAAATATACATATACATGTACCTAGTGAGAATATACACATTAATATTTCTCCCTATGGTCACTTTCACTATAAGGGGAAATATACATGTACCTAGTGAAAATATACACATTAATATTTCTCCCTATGTCATCTAAACCATAAGGGGAAATATACATATACATGTACCTAGTGAAAATATACACATTAATAGTTCTCCCTATGGTCATTTAAACCATAAGAGGAAATATACATATACATGTACCTAGTGAAAATATACACATTAATATTTCTCCCTATGGTCATTTAAACCATAAGGGGAAATATACATATACATGTACCTAGTGAAAATATACACATTAATATTTCTCCCTATGGTCACTTTCACTATAAGGGGAAATATACATATACATGTACCTAGTGAAAATATACACATTAAAAGTTCACAGCAAGGTCAAAATGGCAGCTTCGAACGATGTCGTCTGCCAACCTCAAGAGAAGAGAGCAAGATTTTCATGAGGTATATTATAAAACATATATTGCCTGGCCTATATTTGGCCTATAGCACCCGTTTATTACCCCCTCGTGACTGTGAGTTACCAGAATTACATGCTATTTCCTGAGGCCGAAGGCCGAGGGAAATAGCATGTGATTCTGGTAACTCACAGTCCCCCGGGTGTAATAAACAGGTGCTATAGCCCTCATGGCCAGGCAATATGTGTTCAATATACATATACCTAGTGACAATATCCACATTAATATTTCCCTCTATGGTCACTTTCACCATAAGGGGAAATGATACATACATGTATACCTAGTGACAATATACACATTAAAATTTCTCCCTAAGGTCACTTTTACTATAAGGAGAAATATACATATACCTAGCGACAACATATACATATAAATTTCCTCCTATGGTCACATTTCCTGACTTGAGTTTGTGCTCATTGATTGCCAAAAGTTTTCACTCGTCACTATATTGGGAATAGAAATGATATGTTTATGGCAACTTAAACCTTTTTCTGCTATCAGAGGTAGTATATTACTCGATAGTGAGATATTTTCGGCTACCATTAATTTTGCTATTTAGGATACAGGAGATTGCACCAACCTGTTTTTGCTCCCATGGCAAATTCTTCACACCATAATCACAGAGAATTTCTTCTCCTTCTTCAATATCTTTCATTGTGAAGAGGCAAAGCACTGGTGATCCATCCAATTTAAGTAATTTCATTTTGGAATTTGGTACCCCATGATTTACCAAACGCCCCATACATGAGTTTGGTTCTTCTAGCTGTAGCATCGATACTGTAAAAAAGAACACATATATCAGATTCTCATCTTGCAACATGGTTTTTGTCAAGGGAAGTCATGTCTTACTAACTTACTCAAATTTCTGGATGAAACGACACAATATGTAGATGTTATATACTTAGACTTTGCAAAGGCTTTCAACAAAGTATCCCATGTCAGATTAATTAACAAAATGGAAAACCATGGTATAACTGGTCCTGTCCTTCAGTGGGTCAAGGCATGGCTAACTGATCGTCAGCGAGTTGTCATAAATGGAACTTCATCAGCATGGAAAGCAGTCATAAGGGACTGGTCAGTTTCTTCAGCCTGGGGGGGGGGGGGAGGAGGGGGTGGATTGGGAGGGGGGTCGGTCACCCTGTTTTTGACTTTTTATACAATGGCGTACCATGTATAGCTTTGTCTGAAATGTGGTACATGTAAATATTTGTTCTTCTCCCTGTTTCTTACATAAATTCTTTAATATTAATTATTAGTTCAAGCATAACTATAAATATACATATACATGTATTACCTAGCTACCACACTAGTTACAGAACATGTCAAATTGAACTTGAAGGTTTCGTAATGACCGATAATCTTCATAGATAGTTTATAAAAGAAGTTATTAGTTAATCTAAAATGTTCCCTACTCATCACTATGAACTTGTCAGAAGCACAGTCGCTTGTAAACTGTTATTCCTTTCCTAAATGGTGTTATTCTTGTCTATGACGGTCCTAATACAGAACAATGACATTATTATAGGGATTGGCGATATTCTTATAAAATTGGTAGCGATGTCATAAATACAACACAAGTTGGGAAACCAAGCTTGGCCAAGCCATTACCAAAACGGTGACATCCGATTTTCATCGATCCAAAAGTATTGCCAAAACACCAAATGTAACCAAAACATAACCACCCATGCCACACTTGCATATCACTGGACCAACCTGATCACTAATGTGCAACAACATCGATCTAAAATACGTTTACGATCGCGTTTCCGAAACAATACCCTCATAGTTGAAAAATACCGCGGAATCAGGTTGACCTGTCATGTTAATGAGGTGGTGCAACGTCACTACGTTAATATAGCATGATATATTCATTCATGATGAAGAGAACTATGGCTAAACATGTCTTACAGTGCGGTTTTTTTTGACGTGGGAGCGTGATATGGTAACTGTACTGTAATCAATAATGTGTCATCCACTATGTACCCGTGTTTGGCATGATGCAGTACTTTTCCAGACACAACAATGGCAACAAAAATGTGACATTTCTAAGTTTATACGTTGATTACAACATGACAGGACATACATTATCATATGCATCAAATTGAAAGCAATCAGACTACGCATTTTTTTTATTCATTACACATATACTCTTAATAAGCTACATTTCCAAACATTTGCAATGTCCCATATTTGTTCAATAACCACCATCTCCAATCCACCACAACAAAACACAAGAAAGACTACAAAAATAAGACATCTTTGATAGCAAGAGAGGGAGTGCCCCCTTCTCTTCAGTATCGACCTGAGAGGATGTCAGTAGAAGCTCCAGGGGTATTTTCCCTGAGGTTTCAGAGGTAATTTAATGAAGTATTATGTAAAGAAAATCAGTTTCTTTAATTTTCTATATACCTGTTTTGAAAGCTGTATTTTTTTCCATGTAGCCTCCCAAAAGATGGTGTTTGTGAATGCAGTATTACCAATAAAGATAAATATGTTTATTGTGTTAATGTAGCAGAGATAAATTGTGTTAGAATTCATAGTGGTTACTAGTTGATGCAGCATTATAGAAACTTCTTTCATCTTTCCTTTCTTTTTCCTTTAGCAGGCTAACATTTTATCCATTTTTGGCAATCAATGAGCACAAACTCAAGTCAGGAAATGTGACCATGGGGGAAATTCATATGTATATATTTTCACTAGGTATATGTACAACTATGGAATGTAGAGAGTTGCGGTTGCTTGCATGAAGTGAGCTTCAAGCAAGGACAATTTAGGTAAAGACCAATCTGATTAAAATCCGATGTGGTGAAAGTGGCTAGATGTCCTTATTTACCTCTATTCATCGTGTTGTGACTTTGTTTTGTTCGCAGTGATTGAACAAAACAAACGTCACAACACGATGAATAGAGGTAAATAAGGACATCTAGCCGCTTTCACCACATCGGATTTTAATCAGATTGACCACACACGTTTGTACAGTCACACAATGTTTCGACCAGAATTGAAGTCATCTTCTTGCTAATCAGAGGATGTATGATCATAGCAAAGATGTCAGAATTACATGTACCAAGCGAAGACAACAGTACTTGATTTGGTATAGCATGTTTACAGGAGGCATCGTCTACCCTTGCAAGTCGATGGGAAAGCCAAAGTCAATTATTTACATGTCAGACAAACAGTTGAGTTTTAAATAATGATAAATCGATCACATGTCGAGTATTTTTTTTCAACTCTCCCAACTTTTGAGCGTAAATTTACATGAACTATTTTTCGAGGGATGACTTCATTTTGTAAAAGTAGTGCTACTTGTGCGCCTGTTGGATAACAAAATAAATCATTCGAAGTACATGAATAGATACAATAATAAAACCATTTCAATATTGATTTCAGTGATCAACAAATAACATGTTGTATGTAGCTTGAATTATAATAAGATGAAGTTGTTGTTGTTGTTGTTGTTGTTTACGAAATTGTATCTAATATTATACTTCATAATGGTATGAGCCTCTGGTATGAGCCACACTGCCCCAGTTGATCATTATCACATGCAGTGTCCTAATCAGTAAACAGAGTCGTTGGATGTTGGATCCCATGGTGTTTATACTTTGAAAAGTTACCGACACTGATTATATTGTTTGTCTTTGCTTGAAACTTGTCTCATTCTTCATTGCCACAAGCAAGCAACCTCAACGCTGTTATTTCCAGAGTATATTTCTCCTTATAGTACAAGTGACCATAGGGAGAAATTTTAATGTGTACATGTATATTGTCACTAGGTATAATATGTATATTTCCCCTTACAGTGAAAGTGACCATAGGGAGAAATTTTAATGTGTATATTGTCACTAGATATATGTATATTTCCCCTTATAGCAAAAGTGACCATAGGGAGAAATTCTTCTGACAAACCATAGGAATTATTCACAAAAGAGTATTGCAGCCTGCCAGCTGAAAATGCAAGACTATCTGCTGACTGGATCTATCTGATGTCAGCACACCATGATTTTTGTTTTCTTAATACTTTGCTGTGTACCAAAAATTATTTTAACATGACCCTTCCCCCATTCTCCATTTGTAAAAAGTAACCCTCCTCTTTGTCCTATTTTGTAAAACATGACAATTGCATATACTGAAGGTTAACCAATCTTCCCATTATATGTATACATACAAATTAAAAGATTTTGACTCTGTATTAGAAAGCAATATTTGTACATGTAAATTTACCTCCCGTTATTGGCAAGATATTTTGTTCCATTTTATATAAGAGACAGGATTTATGGTTAAATGAAAACGGTCCTATCATCGAACTACAATCAGCCTTTAAGAAATAGCGAAGTGCAATAGATAATATATTTATTCTTAATACTATTATTACAGATTATTTAGCTAAACCCAAAGGACGAATGTTTTGTGCGTAAGTCGATTTTGAAAAAGCCTTTGATAGGGTACAACACTATCTACTCTTCTATAAGTTATTCAAATCTGGTATGAAGGGAAATTACTTTCGTACTTTAATGTCAATGTATAGCAATGTTCAAGCTTGTGTTCGAACACCTCATGGTTTGACTAACTTCTTTCATTGTAATTGTGGCTTAAACAGGGGTCTGTTATATCCCCACTTTTATTTTGCTTTTTTGTAAATGACATCGAAAGAGAACTACAAACCGAAAAATCTGCCGGAGTCTATATTGCTGGCCTAAATTTGTGGCTATTACTATTTGTAGACGATCTGGTCTTAATGAGTGATACCGTCGTTGGGCTGCAAAGATTATTAAATAAATTGTCCATGTATTGTAAACGTTGGCTCCTAAATGTAAATCATGCCAAAACTAAAATTATTGTATTTAACAAGGTGGGATAATTAAGAAAACTGAGAAATGGTTCTTAGATGGGCACAAACTTGACGTTGTCCCTTTTTATAAATACCTCGGAATCATTATGTCGAGTAGCGGCAAATGGTATTTAGCTCAGAAAACCCTTGCACTTCAAGCCAGCAAAGCTATGTTTACTGTTCAAAACCAACTGGCTAAACTTGGAGACATACCAGTCAATGCCGCGCTTAAAGTTTTTGATGGAAAAATATCACAGATACTCAACTATGCAGCAGAGATTTGGGGTTTTCATAAAGAAACTGACATTGAACGTGTCCATAGTAAATTTCTACGTTACATATTGGGTTTAAATCGACATACGCCAAACTGTGCTTCCCTTCCTGAAACCGGTCGTTTACAATTAATTGTTACCAGACAAATCAAAATAATCAAGTATTGGTTTAAGCTGTTAAATTTGAAACCAGACTGCATCCTGTCTCTATGCTATAAGTATCAGTACGGAACGGCTGAAAATGATGTAAATTGTTGGGCCCTTGACGTCAAACACTTGTTATGTTGTTTTGGTTTTAGTGAAGTATGGCAGACACAGGGTGTTGGAAATGAAAATAGTTTTATCAATATATTCAAGGACAGGTGCAAGGATATCAATAGTCAACTAATACACAGTGAAATGTTAGAAACCTCTAAACTAGACATGTATTGTAATTTCAAATCTTTATTGACCTATCATATGAGATTTACCTAGACGTAGTGGACAAAAAAGTGTTCCGCTATGCACTCTGTCGCCTTCGTACGTCATCTCATCAGCTACAAATTGAAAACTGTAGATGGGAAAGAACAAAACCCCCTAGAAGTGATCGAGTGTGTCCTTTCTGTCAAAATGGAACAATTGAAGATGAATATCATTTTTGTCTGGTCTGTCCTACATATGATGACATACAAAGGAAGTACATTCCAGATTATTTCTTCGACCCACCTGCTCTACAAAATGTATTTAAGTTCTTAATACTATTATCAACAAAACATGAACATTTAATTAGACAACTCTCATGTTATGTTCACTTTGCTTTTCAGAAAAGAGCTGAAATGATTGAAAAATCTGGATGACGGTAAACAACTGTACAACTTTTGGTTTATAAAGTTTTGTACATAAAGGCCGGTGGCCTAATATTATACGAATAAAACATTTATTCATTCATACAAATTAAAGGATTATGACTCTGTATTAGAAAGCAATATTTGTACATGTAAAGTGACAAACAGTGAAAGACTAGCTAGTTACCTTTCTCTTATAACCACACACAATCTAGTTAGTATCTAAAACATGCTTTCCATGTTGTGCATACTCTGCCTGATCTGGTCACTTGTAAAAGTTCCTGATATCATTGTCATCATCATCATCATCGTCATCACCTTCACCTTCAGTATTGCCATTATCAGTGTCACTCATCTGACTCACTGGTACTACTTAATTAAGTCAGTACAAGTCTCACTGTCCGTGTTCTCTATTACATTCAAAACTAAATCACCACCACCACCACCACCACCACCACCACCACCATCATCAGCATCTACATCAGTATATGGTACGTCTCAATACTTCTTTTGCTGGCACTCATTAGAAGTTGATGTTTGTGTTGGAGTTGGCATGGAGGTACCTTGTTAATATTGGCTTAACGCTCTGTGCATACTATTCCTTTTACCTCCATGGAGTTGGCAATCCAGTTATACCTTTGTTGTTGTTGTTATTTAATATTAACACGTGTTCTTCTGATGGCGAGCCCTGTGACCTGGCAAACTTATGCTGTTCACGAAGAATTCTGTCCAACTCTTCCTTCGAGTCTATTGTCTCACAGATACTATCAACTTTGTCATAACCAAGATATATCGGGACATCCATAACTTTATCTAAATTGTGCATTCGACGTTCGACATGTCGCGACACCATGTCTGATAGCAGGAGGGACGAAAAGCTTCAAAAGTTCAAGCGTCACTCGACTCTGAACTCCAGTATGGCACAAACAAATCACCAACAAACTAACAGAGTCAACAACAAAGGTCACTCTGCGAGCGATATTCTTATAAAATCGGTAGCGATGTCATTTCCACAGTCACACACACAACACAGTGTGTGACTGTGGAAATGACATCGCTACCGATTTTATAAGAATATCGCCAATCCCTATAATAACATCATTGTTCTGTATTAGGACCGTCATAGACAAGAATAAAACCATTTAGCGGTGAACGAACTTACGCATATCGTAAGTACAGTACTAGCAGTAGTAGTAAGAAAACCGTCTAGAAACGGGACAACTACCGATTACCAGATTTAACGATTTCGATATTACCGTATCACTTTCTTCTAACGATGTCTTTAGACCTTAAAAAGTACAAAGATTCCCCCCCCCCCCCCCACATTTATTGATTTTCGAACAAATGCAAAATTCAACACCAAAATTTATTTACGGACGATACGATGGCGGCCAATGTACAACATATTATAATGTTGTTCAGGCCCCGGGGTCCAGACGATCGGGATTTCTTTTTTCAATCGTTCTCAAATCGAACAAGACTTTATTTCTGAGTGAAAAGTATTTTCGACTTACAGCTCATAAACAAATCCAGTGAAAAAATGTAAAAAACTTTATACTTTCAACAATTTTGTAAGTATACCGCGCAACTTAATTTTAAAACTTCGGACACCCGGCCCACCTGCCCCTTGCACTGTGCCCGCCATGTTGGATACGATACGAAACTCAGGTTTTAGACGCATCATAAATATATGTGACCGAAATAAAAGTTAAATTGTTTTAATCAAGATTAAATTATATTCATTGGGCTTTGAAGGAAAAAATGTCCAAGATGCAAGGCTTCAAAACAAAGATATGCTTTATACTGTACAACTACTAGTACAAGGGGGCATCCAGTTTACAAGTTTCATTTTGAAGCGACGGACATTTTCTCAATCGATCTAGAATTAAATAACTTCATTTCTGCCAGAATATTTTCGTCACACAGCCAAACCATATACTTTTGTTTTGATAGTATTGGGGTTTGTATTTCAAAAAGAGGTTACGAAATATTGGCTTTGAAACAGTAAAATACTACATTACGAAGAATGAGGCAGTGGTGTTCAACAATGTCCGACCGACTGCAGACATGATTTGACTTCTGACTGAATAATCTTTTTAGCTTAGAACTATCATAATAAACTATCAAATTTCTCCAAAAAAGGGGAATTATACTTACAATTTTGGAATGATACTTACTGAAAAAGTTCTTCACTCAATCACTGTGGTCAGCCGAGCTCTGCACTCCACCACGGACTGAATCTGACGCGACAACTGTAAGTCACGTGACAATTTACGTTCGATGTAGCAAACAGAAGTTTTCAGCGCATTGTCAAATATATAACTTCTGAGGAGCAATTTTAGAAGGGCCCAATCACTATATATTTTGGTTTTTGGGCGTAAAAATTAACAATAATCCTCGAGACTTGGCGAATATGTCCGTTTGAGTCTCGGTAACATGTATGTGGAGAGATAATACAGATATTATATGAAAATTAAGATTTAAATTTAAAAAAACCTCACTTCCCCCCATGGTTGACTTTTTATGCATCGAACATATAAACTGTCGATTTTGGAGTCCCTGATATCACCAATTTAAATCAGTTCCTGTGGTTGAAACCTGATATATGAGATTGTATTATCATTCCCTGTTGTGTCAATCTTTAACACTTCAAGAGGCACATCGGAAAGTATTGAATCATAGTCACAAACCGTTAAGGGGAAACAAAATTTTCTCCCTAAAGATGATTTCCCCCTATGGTAGATTTTTTCCGCATGTATATTCCCCCTAATCCTCAGATAGGTACATATATATATATATATATATATATATATATATATATATATATATATATATATATATATATATATATATATATATATATATATATACAGCTATACACACATATTCATAGTCATCAAGATAGGATAGCTTTTTTTAAAACTATTTCATCGATATGTCCTAAAACTTTCATGATTATTTATCACACAAAAATAAACAGGCTAACAAAATCTTTGTAATCACTACAAAATAATCACTGCTAGAACTCGTTCCTTTTTTTTAGTCATCATTTTGATCCATAGAAAAGAAACACAATTTTTGATAAGTTTGCAACATTTCTAAGTTTGATCATGGAGGTAGAAACACGCCTCCATGGTCAGAAACATCTATTACTACGCTGTGTACTGCATGCAGTAGTTTGACGATTTCAGGAACATGTCGTCGAAGAGGGCGCTCCACTCAAATCAACCGAAAGCGCTTCCAAAGGTCAAGTGAGGGCGCTTTTGCAGGCGACGAATAACCAGAACGACAAATATCTTTACAATGGTATTACGTAGCCCTTAATACACGGGACGTAGATCCTCCTGTTTAATATGTTACCGTTACAGCCAGCCGCCAATGTTATGAAACTCGCTTCACTCGATCACTTTTCGACTATAAGAAGTAATATACACATTAATTAATTTTCATGAATTCGCATCCCGAGATTTACAATGTGTCTTTGTGTAAAAAGTACATTCATACGCAGATCTACCCTTTCAATAAAGATGTAATCATATCAATTATTATACAATAGTAGATCCATCCACAATTATTTCAAAATGCCTGGAGGGGTGGGGGGTTGGTATTTCCGTAGAAAGTCATACGGATATCTGCTGCCCAAATGGATAAATTTATATCACGAAAAAATCCCTAAACATGGCCGACATTTCGTCATGAAAATTTTATCGATAACATGGTAAACGTCATACTTTAGAAATACCTTCAAGGCATCAGAATAAAGATAAATGACCCTATGATTGTGACTGGAAATTCCTTAAAACAATGGGCATGTTTTCGGGTTATACATGGGAAGATATTTTGAACTTGGGCCACTGGCCTCATACCACGGTCTGAAATTTTGTGGAGCCCCTCCCGCCATAAATACAACACCATTGGTCTACGTAGAAATATACTGCCAAACGTGACCACTTGCTTAAATCAGTTAAAATCAGTGATATAGAGAGCACGTGAGTTTAAAAATGGCTCGGCTTGTGCTGCGCCCTAGTCGTTTTTTCAGGAATTTTTTCATTCGAATTGAGAAATTACAGGGGGGGGGGGGTATGGTTATTGGGATTTGATGGCCAAGTTTTGGCCTATAACTACTAAAAACCAATTTTCAGTTTCTGCTTAAACTGTATAGTTATTCTGAAGATCTCGATATTGCTGAACAACGGTGTAAATCCCGGGGGTGATAATCCTAGGAAAATTGACTTATTGACAATGTAAGGAAAGACCTTGACCGTGCTTGCCATATCAATGTATGTATGTATGTATGTATGTATGTATGTATGTATGTATGTATGTATGTATGTATGTATGTATGTATGTATGTATGTATGTATGTATGTATGTATGTATGTATGTATGTATGTATGTATGTATGTATGTATGTATGTATGTATGTATGTATGTATGTATGTATGTATGTATGTATGTATGTATGTATGTATGTATGTATGTATGTATGTATGTATGTATGTATGTATGTATGTATGTATGTATGTATGTATGTATGTATGTATGTATGTATGTATGTATGTATGTATGTATGTATGTATGTATGTACTGTTTGTCGTCTGTCCGTCCTATTCTGTTCTTCCACCTGTCTATGATATCTTCAACTTTGCAAGGCGTCATTCTCCCGTGTCAGCATGCCACTATGTATATACATATACGTCTTGTATACCCCCGGTTACCATTCCTTCACACGTACATTACTTCAGTCAGTACCCCGTGTACGCATAGGCATCATACCTCAAATAGTCCTACACGGCTGTATTTACACACCCTGAAGCTGTATGTCATACAACCGTGGAAACCTCTCTCCCCTAATACATCAATACTAAGATTGACTATGAAAGTATCACCCACGCGGGTGTATGGATAAACACAAACCAGAACTTTTGTTGTGACATGTTGATATATTATGCTAATGAAGGAATGTTTGTTTAATATTATACTCAACGTAGGGTGACGTTTCCATGATCTTGCAGAGTACAATTTTAGGACATCCATTGTTTACACTACTTTGATTACACTGCGATTAATTTATAACTTAACAGCAATGTCCCCACTATATCACCCACTCAGTGTAATCTACCACATCGAACAATAATATAGTTTTAGTTTAAGTCAATCTTAGTAAGCCGAGACCTCGGTTTCCAAAGTGGTAAGTCATGGTGGTTTCTGGAGACTCAGTTTCACGACACGTTCGCAAATTAAATCTATTTTATCATTTGATTAATAACAATAAGTGCTTTCTGAGTCAGAATTTTTTCTGGATGAACTTGTAAATGTAGACATTGATCTAGCAAATATCCTAATCTACAAGCCTTTATCATTCTTCTTCCGAATCATTGCGTCGTTAGATCTCGTCACGATAATATCCAATCTCGTCTCGTCAATCATCCATATGCAATTTTTTTTAAATGACGTCATTTCTATGACGTCACAATCTTACAATATAGGTCGAGCGACTGGAGCCCCAAGTCACTCAGAATTATTTCGCATATATATTTGCGTGAATAATTTAACGGTCTTATCATTAAATTTACCTTTGAATGACTTTGAATGTATGCAAATTAGACCTCTTATATCAGTTTACTTTACTCAATTTCTAGGATTTTTGTACAGTATCTACATGCTGTAGTCAATAATAGAAACTAAGAAGAGCAAGTAGATTAGCAAGTCGTTATAATGCAGACCATTTTATTTGTACGAAGAGACAGCGAACGTTATGCTGAAGAAAATCGCGTAAACATATGTCGTCGTAAAACAACAGTCTCTTTTACGGCACCGTCCAAGATCACCCTCTCTTCAGTATTTAACCATTTATTTGTTCTAAATTTCCAACTATTTCTAAAAACTTTCCTTTACTTAAATTCCTGTCCATTTTCCATGATACTACTTAGTTTTGTTCTGACATATTTATGACAAAATATCTTACCACAATAACATTGCTACATTTTATTGTCTGACGCGGACAAAAAACCTCATAACATTGCTACATTTTACTCTGTCTCAACAAACAACTCATAACATTGCTACATTTTACTCTGTGTCGAGAAAAACCTCATAACATTGCTACATTTTACTGTCTCGACAAAACATTCTCTGACATTGTTACATTTTATCGTCTGACAGAAATGGAAGTGAAATTGTTACATTTTAATCCATGATGTGTCTGAAGTTAGTACGAATTTGTCGAACCAGACGAAAAAATGTTACTAAGAACTTTATTGCATCAGACGACCTTTTGCTTCTAGTCAACTGGCTTTCAATATAATTATAAAATATATTGCTCATTGTATCCACTGACATAACATGAATTCCTTAGCTTATAAATCTGGCATTTCTGCCTTCTTTTTAAGACTGGGTTTTTGGATAGCACTTTCACGGATCTCCGTGGGTTCACTGCTCAGCAATACTTCATCTTCATGATTATTACTCCAGGCATGGATCTAAAACGGCACAACTCCCTTTCATATTGCCCGACTCCCTAGGGGAGCATGACAATCCCTGCAGCTTCTTTAAGTGCATATGGTTAAACCCTTTCCTACCAAGTCTCTAACTATACATCAGGAATGATTTGGGCACAGTCGTGGTTCAAATCTTCTCAAAATTGACTTTAGCCATTCGAAAACAATTGGACCGTCATGCAAATATAAAATCCACCCTTGAGATTGAACATGCATAAAATGTTGAGATATATACTGCCTGGCTTGCCGTAAGAAAACGTTATCGAATAGGGAGTAGTAAAAACGAAATCAAACCATCACGTTTTCATATCACAATTTCAAGAAAGATAAATAAAATTATTGATCATGATCACCAAGTTATCTAGAATTAGTCTATTGGGTCTAATTGTCAAGATAGTCTTGAGGGCAAGTCAATCAAGATTACGTCGTGGTAATAACTATAGACCGAAAATTCTCAATTATTCCGTCTTCTAGCTGTTGGCATTCATTTTGCTTCGACAGCAACTTTACAAATTTCAATATTGGATATAATAAAGCTATTTATTAGTCGATTGTTAAAGTGGAACAAGCTGGGTATATAAACTATTTACTCAAGTAAAAATACTTACATAAAACCGTGATTGGGGTACTAGTATAATGTTAATGTCAATGCATTACAATTGTCTTCTGGCATTGTTAGAACAGTTGATTTCACAGTAAGGGTTTCCAGAACATGTACATTTTTTGCCACGTATGATAAATGACGTCATCAGATTGTTTATAAGTTATATATCTTAATACCAGGTTTGAGTTCAGTCAATTGATAGTGGTGGTTACGTGTGCTTCAGTATATACAATAATTCGAGTGCCTTTTAAATATGCAGTAAAAATTACACCTAAACACACTAAACTCAGTTGTTTCACTTTAAGTGGCCATTTCAAATGCCATCTAACTTAGTAGCCATACTGAATAAAGATTGCATTTACGTTAGCCCCCTTAGCTTGTTAGATCTAGAACCAAAAGACCATTTGCCAGGTCGACCACCAGAATGCCATCAAAGACATGATTCGATATATGAACATTATACTAGATCACGTTAATGTCAGCATATTTTATAAACCACGATTGAAATGATAAACAAATGCCTTTTTAACGTCATTTCATCAATTAGCAATGTCTTTACATTTATTTTACATGTAAGAACTTCACCTCAATTGGGGTTGGTTGGGGATACAATATTCAAACTTTCATTTAGTCAGTTATTGCTGTTATTTATGCATACATAGATACATACATAATACATACATACATACATACATACATACATACATACACATACATAATACATACATACATACATACATACATACATACATACATACATACATACATACATACATACATACATACATACATACATACATACATACATACATACATACATACACACATATACATACATACATACATACATACATACATACATACATACATACATACATACATACATACATACATACATACACATACATACATACATACATACATACATACATACATACACATAGATAGATAGATACATACATACATGTGACATACATACATACACACATACACATACATACATACACATAGATAGATAGATACATACATACATACATACATACATACATGCATACATACATACACATACATACATACATACATACACACATACATACATACATACATACATACATACACATAGATAGATAGATACATACATACATACATGTGACATACATACATACATACACACATACATACATACATACATACATACATACATACATACACACAGACATACATACATACATACATACATACACATAGATAGATAGATACATACATACATGTGACATACATACATACACACATACACATACATACATACACATAGATAGATAGATAGATACATACATACATACATGCATACATACATACACATACATACATACATACATACATACATACATACATACATACATACACATAGATAGATAGATACATACATACATACATGTGACATACATACATACATACATACATACATACATACACATAGATACATACATGTGACATACATACATATATACATACATACATACATACATACACACATACACACATACATACATACACACATACATACATACACACACATACATACATACATACACACAGACATACATACATACACATACATACATACATACACACATACATACATACATACATACATACATACATACATACATACATACATACATACATACATACATACATCTCACAGGGCGTGGACAGTGGCCAAAACAAATTAAAAGAGTACACATGTATTTATAATCAACATTTTCGTGTTTTATTATATACTCTGTACTTTGTTCTCCAAATTGTTAATTAATAGCTAACACATCATGTCAAGAGAAAAAGATGCCAGTCTGTATGGCACGATTTGATCGCATGCTACAATGGATGGCGGCAGCTGTGTCAGACACCCTGCCAAAGTGGGTTCTGCACATGTGCACAATCACAAAGTATGTTCTGCACATGCGCACAGTCACAGAGTGGGTCCTGCACATGCGCACAGTCACTCAGTCGTCTTCCGTACGGGGCTCACACGTAAGAGCAAAAAAAAAAAACCCCACAAAATAAAAACATCAGAGTTGAGACAAAAATTACAACCAAACAATACAGTCAGTTTCTGATTCCACAATGCATAGCTCATCAAGTGTTCTTTCCAAGGTGATAGTTTGTTTTCTTGTTATGAATTTCAGCCAAATTTGTCAAACGGCACCCACTTGTGATATTCTGCTGTGTTGAGAGAAATTCTGAATATTTTGACAAAAATATAGCCAGAAAGTCTAAAGATGTCTTTATCATATCCCATAATATAACCAGAAACTCATCCCTCCCCTCCCTACCCCCCCCCCCCCCCATCCCATAACCTACATAGAGTTTATTACAAAATGTATATCGTACACATGGCGCGCGGTGCATTATGGAACCGGAAACAGGCCTACTGTGTATTATTAGTACACAGTGCAATAAATTAGTATTTGTTACAATGCATTTTTCAACATTTTTTGTTACGTTTTAACACTACATACTAAGATCTAAATAATACATTCATATATCAAATATATGTCTTGTTATAATAGCTTGTTCATGAAGCTGCTTGAGTTATCATGCCCACAGGAAATTTGAATCGATTGTCAATTTTCAAGCCCCGCATAGAAGACACACTGTTTTTACTCTACGAAATCTACACAGTCACTGCCTATAGGCATACTGAAAAAAAACAAAAAACGAGAGGCCACATACAAAAAAAGAAAAGAAAAAGGAACAATCATACCAACACATATTTTGTTCTTAAAAGTCGAAACAAATGAGCATCCGATCTTTAACCCGGATGTCATGACATGAATTGATTTTTTTTGCTCTCTTTCCAAAAAAAAGTGTGGAAATTTAAGAGATTTGTTTCACAGAAATCGTTCTTATTTTGTTCTCGATGCAAGGTTTTTTTTTAATTGTTCTGCCAAGGGTTGTTGACCTATACTCAATGGATACAATATGTTAAGTATCTTGACCACGTGACCTGTTGTCAAGGTGACCGATACAGCGTGATTATGTACAAAATGATTCTAAGACACTACCCGATTTAACGAAGAATACTGTTCCAGCACGCATGCGCACGCATGCGCACAGATAAAAGTTACACAAGAAACATGGATCACAAAGTTAACAATATCATATCGTTCAAGTTCCAGACTGTATTTTTTTTTAAAGTTTTACAAACAATATGTCGACAAAAACACTCAGAACAACATCCAAACTTCAAGACATTATATCACTTGCAAAAAATTATACATTTTTCTCTTTTCGTCCACATACAGTCAAAACACCGAATTTTTGTCCATTTTTTGGTTCAAATGTTGCATTTCAACAAGTTCCCCCAAAGTTAATACAAATTAAACCAAATTGCTGGGATATTACACAGGGGAGAATTAAAAAAAAAATGTAATAACGGTATTAATCATACCCCTACATACAACAAAACTATTTCTCCCGCCATACTCATAATTTGAGACCGAAAATTAAAAGCCTACATTTTTTGCTCAAACGCAATATAGCGATCATACCACTGACTTCATATATACTTATATTTTATGAATATTAAATTATTGCCAACATGATCGTCATGTTTGCACAAAAAAAAGAGAAAAAAATGAGTCACTGACTCTGTTTTTTTTAAAAATTTGATAACCGTTAATAACATTCTGGAATGCAACCATGATAATAATATAGAGCTAAAAAGTTATGCACATGCGCAGTGACAGCAAGACAGGCAAAATTCCTCTTTTGTCAGTGTAACTTGTCAGTTGCGATAATATTCGCTCCATGGTAAATTCTTCAAACGATTGTTACACACAAAAAAAAGCAAATAAAAAAATGAAATAAATTCAATAATTCAACTTCTCCAATTCCAGATAAAAACAACGGGCACTGCACATCTTATAGGAGAGTCCAAAACGAAAAACTATACAAATCTAGAGACAAAACACGTTTCTAAGAATACAATTAAATGTTTTTTTTTGTTTAATGTTCAACGAGTAGTGTTGATTGTCTAAAACTGAAGCACAACAGTCTCTGCTCGCTTGCTATGAACAGACTACATCAAAAAAAGTCCATAACTTTGATTAACGAAGGTTATATCAGTCATGAGGGATATTTTTTTTCTTTTACCTCCAAGCCCGTCACCACCACTGTAAAAATACACATCCTGTTCACTCGACTTAGGACGTTGAAAATGCTGAACACCGGCTGCACATAAGCATTGAAATGATTAGCAGCTTTACGGCTGTGATGTAAGGCAGTAGCTACTACGCAATATTGTCTGTCCTGCAATATTATAGAGGGCGCTGTTAAGAGACACCATTTTTTTTAACTTCCGGAGTTAACTCTTTATGTGCATTGGCAGAGAGCTGCTCAAGATATTTACAAGCAATTCATAGATATCGATCTTGGAATTTAAAAAAAATACTTTCTCGATTGTCTTGTCAATGATTTCCTTGCTTTAATATTGATGTTCGAAATTCAAAATGGCGACTGAAGAGCGCCCTCTAGAGCACACAATATGCTGATGATTGTAATACAGAACCACGAATAAGTCAGTAAAATATGTTTAAGGTAAAAATTGATCATGTTTATGTTTGCCGGTTGTTATGCTGATCAAAGCACGGACGGATTACGTCATTGCTAGCAAGCAGCTGATTGGATAGAGAAATATACTCTCTTGATTTCCCAGCATTCAGTGCAGCATATAAGTCAGATAACTCTGAAATGTTGAGTAATTTTCTACATGCCACTTAAGCAATCCCATCAGATCTTGTAACTGATGTGAGATCGGGGTATAGAGCGCCCCCAATCTTTGATACAAGTGACATACCAGAGTTACCGATTGAGTTGTATAAAAAAAATTAAGCAATTTATGGTCACACCAACAAAATACAATGTAATATCAATCACCCGGTGAGTTTAAAAAAAAACCAAGCGGTTTAAACGAAGAAAAAGGGTGATTGTACCAGGTTATGACGTTGTATCAGTAGTAATGCATGCAAACAAAATGTTAAAATTAGAAAATTACTATATATATAGCCGCTGCTTTAGCTAGAAATGTGATTGTCAAAGCAGTTATAAAATGTACGTCAAAATAAAATTCAAAGAAAACAAGTCGTTCTTGTCAAGATATCCACGAAATAAAAATTTTGCCAGGTCTTGCTATCAATGCGCTTGCAAGTTTGAAGTCAGTCCGAACATTCGGGCATCATAGTCGGAACTCTTCGGTAGACATCGGACTACAAACGAAACATCTCGATGACATCCGAGTACATGTATACAGTGCATAGTTGCCCAACCCGAACAGTGTTGAATGATTTCCGAATGAATACAACACTACAGTGTTCCTAAAACGGCAGAGATACTTCTTCTTCTTTTATTTTTATACAACGTCTTGTTTTCTATTTTCTTCAGACGTCTTCTCGCCACTGTTTTTATTAGAGTTCGAATCTAACTTAGCACCAGAGGATGAATGCTGTGCAGTCACGCTAGGGAATGCTTTTTCTTGATACTTCAACATCTCCGTGAAATAATTCTGTATGGCTGTGAGGGCGGCACACATGGCCGGAGTCCCGAAACCGTGAGTTATTAGACTAAAATGGGTGAGACAGCGTTGTATGGCCGGATCTAGTATCACTTGTGGTCTTGTGTTACCCAACGGTGAACGGTCCTGACTTAGCATATCTTGAAGTTCTTTGCAAACTTGTCTGTTGATGTTTAAAAAAAAATACACGTGATTTAGCAAGGTTAATATAGTGAAAGATTGTTTCACGTTTGGTGAATCTCTTCGATCAACGGTGTTGCAGACCATGACTAAGTGTCTTATAAATCCATATCACCCAAGCATCGTTCGACTCGACAAAAAATCTTACTAACAGCGCTACATTTTCCTTGCATGCGATACCATTACAGGCGAAATGAAGTTGCCTTGGTGTTTTCCTGCGATAGGATGTTTTTTTTAAACACAGAGAACAAAAGAAATGAATATAGAGATGTCGCACACAGTGTGGATGTAGAAGTAGACAAGTTACCTTATTGATTATATCAGTTAGAAAGTAAAACACTTGAAGCTGTTAAAATCATCAAGTACGTGTGTATTCTTTTCAGCATAAACCTGTTTCGATTACATTAGCAAGTTTATCAATTGTCATTGTGATTCGGTAAAGGATCCTGCTATGTGTGTGTTTTGTCTCTGTTGTTGGTAGTCTGGAGTGTCTATCTGTGTACACTAAACACACCACGAGTGAAACACCAAGGTAACTTTATTTCTCCTGTATCTCAATTTAACTTCTTATATTTCCATCAAAATTTGTGTATAACCTTTTTTGTCTTTCTATAATGTTAGTGTTTCTGAACTCTTTGTTGTTGTTGTTGTTGTTGTTGTTGTTGTTGTTATTGTTTGGATGCATGGGGAGCGTGATCTTAGCCAGCATCGTCTCATTTTACTACAGAAATGTATTTATAATAAAATGTCAAAAAATGCAAAACTGTTTGTGTGTGATTTCTTAGAAAATACAGAACTCAAAATATAAAGGAGAAGGAAACTAAAGACCAAAAGTTCGAGAAATTACAGGTCACTCACTTTGCTGCTAACACCATGTTTCGTCTGGTTTGTTGTTCGGTGGGATCCGAATGTTGTCTGGCGATATATTCTGCTAACTGTCTTGCAGGGAATTCTGTTTCACTAACATAACCAAAATCTCGAGCTAAGTGTACAGCTTCTCCTGGAGACAGTAAAAGAATGAAAGATGTTTATTTAACAAAAATTCTGTACTTTTGACTCGTTACATACCATGAAATATATACATATTTATACGGTTTGTCAGACGACATGAATCCTTTCCAATTTGAAATACAAAATGGAGGACATCTTTGTATACTTTACGCCCTCTGGTGATGAGATTCGAGGTGGAATAACCATTGGTTGCCTGGCACACATTGTATTCACAACGTTTCCTGTGAATTACACCGGCATATCACAAACAAACAGAAAATCGTCTAACTAATACCCAATGCCTTGGTTCCCACCATCTTCGTTCATTTCCATTTCTAAACTAATTCTCCAAAATGTCACCACAAACACCACACACATGTATACATACATACATACATACATACATACATACATACATACATACATACATACATACATACATACATACATACATACATACATACATACATACATACATATATACAAACATAATACATACATACATACATACATACATACATACACACACACATACATACATACATACATACACACACACATACATACATACATACATACATACATACATACATACATACATACATACATACATACATACATACGCAGACAGACTCACAAAGTTTATAAAATGCTAAAAATGTCGAACACCGTTGTCTACAATTGACACAAAATGAAAATACAGATTAAAAGAAGTCCTGTCTGATTATCCTTATAATTTTGCGCCAGTCCGATTCATTTTTCAGTTCAATCGTAGCAAAAGAAGACACACTTCTCGAATCATGTTATAGTCTGACTAATAAAGACATTTGACGTCACACTGCCTCAAAACTGTTAACTCTACAATTAACCTTTATCAGTATCAAAAATGTTCCCGCCAAATTCAGTCGAACATATTTTTTCCGACCAAAAATATTTTGTCACTTTTCAGCGTTATTTTGGCGCAAATTCATTTAAATGCTACACATCAATAAAATGACCCTATTTGAAAAATTACAGCACTTTCAATAATAATCTAAACCCAGACTCTAAAAAAAAGCGAATGTTTTATTCATCCATAAAGATGCTCTATGCATCATCCAATTTTATTTCATTTAACAAAGTTCACTTCCCTAATGAAAAGTTTGCGTGTTGTCTCAAATGAGTCCTATTTCTCGTGTGGCAACTTTGATATCGAAATTTTCTTTCGCGCCATTTTCGCTCAGTAATTGCCAATTAACTTTGCGATACTAGGGGACCAATCTTGGAATCGCACAATTTAAGACAATTCGCACCTGATAAAATGATCGGCGTGGTATGAATACCAAAAACTGTTTATTTATCTCCCTTGTGGTCGCACGAGGCGTTAATTCGATCAAATTTCGATGAATAAACTGGCACCCAGAAGTACGGAGAGAATCATTATCTAACTCACAAGTGCTAATTCTTATGAAACCAATTTGCGCGCAAAAATGAAAATTTTGATGCAGCGGAAATCTAATTCTTTTCGCAGAGCAAGCTGACGTGAGAAGACGTTTCAGTAGGTCGATACTGTTTAGGGAATGAATCTAATACCTCATTGGTTTCCCGCCTTTTTAATCCTTGCGGTACCTCAATGCTTGTCAGTCATAAACGGTGTCTTTATCTCGCATCTCTGACTAAAGCGAATTCAATGTCTACCCCCTCCATTCCGGGTATTGGATGCACTCTGTATCTCCCCATCCCATCCGTCTGTCTGTCTGTTAGTCTATCGCCTTTTCCCATCGTTTTTCTTTCGTGCTTATCTCCGTTATTCCAAGATCATATTATTTATCGGACTCTCTCATTCTACGAGTCTGGTTGTCTTAGTGTCTTTCCTACCCATACTACAAAATATATCTCTAGCAATTGCTCTCTCTCTCTCTCTCTCTCTCTCTCTCTCTCTCTCTCTCTCTCTCTCTCTCTCTCTCTCTCTCTCTCTCTCTCTCTCTCTCTCTCTCTCTCTCTCTCTCTCTCTCTCTTTATAACCTGCAATAATTTGTGCTTATTTACTAAAAAGTACATACATACATACATACATACATACAGACAGACAGACAGACAGACATACATACATACATACATACATACATACATACAGACATACATACATACATACATACAGACAGACAGACATACATACATACATACATACATACATACATACATACATACATACATACATACATACATACATACATAGATGAAGAGAGTGAGAAAGAAAGCATTTTGCTAACTGTTAAATATTGATGCGAACTGACGTATATCCTAAGTAAAACCTCGTAAGAGATTTGATTTTCAATTCTCAAGATGCTATCCATGTATAAATACAAGTAATCATTTATGTACACTTTGTCATTATCTACGCCCAATTTGTTTGGAAATGACATACCCTCTCCACTCGTCTAATTCCAGACGTCCGCCGAGCTTCACATGCAATATCACTCAAAATTGATTTTGTTATCAAAGCTCGTCTTTCGGCTTTTCTTGTGAACACGTCAAATAAGATACAGCAGGCTTGTTCAGTTCGAGTGTTTTATCTTTATTTCGTAGTGCCTAATTTGCATATAAATGAGGTTCATGGGTCAAAGGTTAAACCAATTCACCTCAAGACCGTCCTGAACATGTTCATGAAATGGGTTTTTCAATTTCACCATATATTTGGAGAAGGTAAGTTTATCAAATTGCTTTCGAGCCGACTTTGAAGTTGTCAAACTTTAATTTTACTTTGTCAAAGAAAAAAATAATTCGAGGGAATGTAATTGAAGGAAATCTGCCGGCATTTTTTGATTTGTGTTTGACTGGAAAATTAAAAAACAGAATCTATTACTTTTTACAATACAGCTACGTCAAGTAAACAAGTTATTTTTGTAAAGGCAAACTTGACAAGGAAAGTACAGCCCATGTCGTAAAAAAAATCGCGTGAACGAGACCGAACGAAAGATGTGCTTGACTTGACAGTCGTCTGTCACTGGCGAGTATTCGATCACTTGGAGTTGACGACATTTATAGTCGTGTCACGTGGTGCTAATATCTTTCGCTTGGTTGAGTTCTAAATCAAATTGTATGAATTGAGAAAATTATAGCATAATCAGAGGCACTTTGCTCAACACTATTGATGTGTTGTCATTTTACATCATCTCTAAAATTCCAATAATTTTCTAGGCTATCATTGGTCGGCATACTTTTTTTTCATGTCATGCACACATTCTGCTTGTCTACCGCTCAGTAATCCTACGTCGCTTTTTTTTTACACAAGTAAGAACGACGCGCCAATAGGTTGACGATATCACATTTGTTCGTGGGTGATTTATACATCCAACAAAAGTTGCCATAATTGCTCTAAATATGCCCATAGGAACCGAGCAATATTTACTAACATTAAATATTCATCGACAGCTTGCAAGTCCCCGATTCAACTCGGCGGCCATGATGGATTAAGGCTGTGGAGGGGCGTGGCGACGACAATATTTCATTACGTGTTACTGTCAATGAAGGCGTCTCGCTGCTTGCTGCGTACAACAAAACGATCTATAGGGTCGATTTCCAGAGAAAAAAAATGACACTTTTCTTTCCACTTCTGCCGTTAATTTTTGATATGATTGTCGAGATAATGAAACTAAAGTGTCTCTACACGTGCCTATGAAATTGTGTGATATGTCAAAACCGGTCAAAGAGTTGCATACAATCTAAACTCCCTAGGATTGTGACGGTGTTGTTGTGAATGCTGTGGGAAGGACTTCCCCTCATCAGCTGTCACGTAACGTAACAGATGGACAAAATCAGGAAAATTGTGAAAATATTTGACAAAAACACTCCCATCGTCAACAACTGCAAACAGCGTATTGATTTTAAAACGATAATATTCATGCTGCAAAACTTTGGCGGTTGTTAAATTTCAGTAATCTAGGGAGTCAAACAAGTGGATAAAATGAATGAAGATTGTGTCAGTAGATTTTCAAAAACGTGTTTATCATTTAGGTGTCATTTTATCATATCATACATCATGAAGCTGTACACACTGTATATCCGATTTATCAAGCTACTTTTATAACAATAGCAGTGTCGCTTTATCGTTTACATTAGAAGTAATATCCACTGTCAAGTTCAACACCAGTTTATGTAGCAAGGTCAATCATGGGCAGAAGCTTTACAAATTGTCAACAAACGATTGATCAAACGATACATTAAATCGACACGCATGGAAAGTAACAACTCTGATAAACCTAACCTCAAAGGCGCACTGGGCCTACTACTGTCGTCAACTCAACTTTCCCGCCAAACTACTACACGTTAAAAATCTAGAATTCTGTGATATTTTCAACAAGAAAATCAGTCATCTGACATCATTTAACATCATTTTCACCAATTACTCTCGAAGTCAAGTTTCGTTTATAGATTTTGTGACAAACATGACCTCAACGACGAATTGATTCCTCCGTGGTATGCCAAATTTCCCGTCAAATTATTACTTACGAAAACTTATAATAATTTTCACAGATTTAACCAGTAGGGTTGAAAACTTAAAATCATCACAATTTACACACTCTCAAATAAAGTCTAGTTCATAAAATCTGGTACGTGTCATCTCCGTGTAGCCGTCAGCTGAATTCCCCGCCTTATTTAAAGCGAACAAAAATTCATTTTTTAAAAAAAGAATTCCCTATAAAAGTATAGTTATCATTTTTTTACATTGTGATTTCATAAACAAGAAGTGTAGATCATGGAATTTATATTCGACAACCCTTTATCTCTGGCATCACTTAGTTCTGAGAAAACCGCTTCACTTTCAATGCATGTACCTACTTTTAAGGTTCTCTCAAACTACGGTGGTGAGTACAAAGGCAGAAAGCGGGTAAACCACAAATACCTCGTTGAATCAAAGAAAACGACATTCAATCGATAAAGTGGCACAGGTAAGCTTATACTTAATTTGACCGATTGTAATCTGCGGCATCACTTTTTTTCTTTTCTTGACTATGCTCCTTAAACTATACAAAAAGTCGATTTAATTAGAACGTGGGAAGAGAAAGCTGTCCCGCAAATAGATAGAGAACTGGTACGAATCAATTTGAGAGCAAAAGGTGCGGGCAATAGTTCATCAAATCGACCTATCACTGTAGTATTGAATGGTAGTCTGCTATTTGAGTGCCCCGCTTCTATTATAGATAGCAATTTCCTTTCTTCGCCTGCAAAGTTATAAATTTACCCCTACGCGAATGAAGGGCAAGATCTGTTCACTGTGTGACACAGAAATTGTGTAATCGGAGATCAGCTGAAGAGCTAGGGTAAAGACTTATATAAATTTATATTTTTGACGAGTTAATACCACGCAGCTTTAGATGACACATGTGTATAGAATTGTCATCGTTAGAAGTAGTCTCCCATCCCTTGTAAACCTATATCTCGATCGGTTTCAATTTACTCCTTCACAGTTATAACAAATTAAGTTCAATTTTTATGACATTTTGGTGAATTTGATTAACTTCTAAACTATAAATTTGATGTCAATTCATAACTAAAAGATCTTTTAATAGTATTCTTGCATCAATTTATGGTAAACATTAAAATTTCACAGAAACGACAATTTTTGTACAAAATACTTATCGGCGGGAAAATGATATTTTGGTAAAATTTGATAACTTTTACACTGAGCCTTATAATTTTGGTTTAAATAAATAATTAAGAGATACTTCAATTATTGCAGTCTAAAATGATCTTAAATGTGTTAAAATTTCACAGAAAACGACAATTTTTGTTCAAATATTGTTGGCGGAAAAATGATACTTTGGTAATGTTTAAATAACTTTTACACTATAATTTTGGTTTAAATTAATAATTAAGAGATATTGCAATAATTTTAGTCTAAAATGAACTTAAATCTTTTACAGACAAACGACAATTTTTGAAATAACTTTGGTTGGAAAGGGGAAAAGGTTTGACTCAACACGACCAATAAATAAGCGCTTTACTATCCACAATAATTGATGAAGATATAGAGCTTAGCAAAGTTCATATTCTTGCTCCTACTGTTTTATATCTATTAAAAATGTAGTTAAAAAGCTAAAAAGCTTCTACTATCACAGGACATAAAGTTTTGTAGTGTATGTCAACCTACATAACGACGACATTCTATTTACCCAGTCGCCACAATGTCTAGATATTTTTTAAGAGGTGGAATAATGACAAATTTCTCTCCAGTCTACGGAAAGATTTGTTTTTGCCAACCACAATTAAATTACATTGTTGGTTTTATCAAATCTATACGATAATACATCACCAGATTGCATGGCGATATTTAACCGTTGAGGGCGCTATGTTCAGTTTGATTTCACCGTTGACAGTTTTTGACGATAACAAAAAAATACGAGCTTTAGTTGTTTCATGCCATCAAAATTAATGTTCGTTGGGTGGCCATTTTTCAACACTTTTTCGTCATGGGGGAAGACTGGTACGCTAAACCCAATGCAAAAATTGTAAGGTTGGGTTCAGTATGTAGGGATGATTGATGGTAACGTTGCGACTCAAAGGGGACGGTATAAGCCATGATACGAATATCGTCCACTTAAACGCTCAATACTAGTACTTGCTCGTAATCGGTTGAAATTGCTGCACTAAAAGTTCGATTGATACATCAGGGCTGATGCATTCAGAGCCTCCGAGGTATAATTAGCAGCGCCATTACCGGTGCGGTGCTTAGAGATCGCCATATACTAAAAATTACTCAATTCGGAGTCGGGAAAACTACCAAATACTATTCACTCAAAATTTGCTGAATATCGAAAAAAAACACCTTTTGACAATGTTTAATCAATTTGGGTATCTTAAACTGATGACGTGGCTTACGTAGAGTTACGCACGAATAGGACAGAATCACGACAAGCCTGTTCAAAATTGAAAATTGGAAAGCTAGGCAGATGGTCTCTCGAACAAAGGCAAAACGGGACCCGTTGTCTACAAACTTCGATAATAGTCAGATAGTTAGGTACGAGGAATTGGAAAGCCGTTAAAAAGGAATACCAAACCTGGTAGCGGCCTTTGCTATTGAAAAACAATCAAAAATTGCTCCCTCGTCCCACACACATACACAATACCGACTCTAGTTGAAAATTGGCTTTACATTGCGGTAGGTGTGGACTCAATGTCCCTCAATGGTAGTATACATGTCAGTTTTTGTGTTGACGATGGTTTTTCTGTTGTGGGTGCCATTATTGTTAGCTTGCTATGAAGTCAATGATCGAGTGCGAACAGCTGAGACACAACGTTTTGCTTAATAAAGAGTTGAATCGAAAGAGACAACCGGATGGGTGTAAAGTTGAGTCAATGCATTCAAATCTATTGAAAAGGTCAACCATTCTGTGTTCTAGTTGACTACAGAGTGGGCCGGTCACACACTGTTGAAAATACAATGGTGGAAAAGTTACGAGGACAGCAGGTCAGCTGTTTAGAATCAGCGTTCCAAACGACAAAAAAAAGTGACAGAGACGCGAATCGTCGTTGTCGTAAACCGAGGGTCACAGCGTTTCATTTTTTAACAAGTTTTCGGATGGAGAATTTAATTCTAAAGAACTGTCGTCAGAAACAGTCCCGCCAAAAAATGGAGTTTGGTTGCGACATAAGCTGAAAATAGGACATGTAGGTTTGTCGATTTATCAGCATGACCTACCCAGATTTGAAAGTCTATGTCGGGCATACGGATTGGGAAGTCCCTGTGTTCATAATATAGGGTCTGATTTATTGGCGGTTCATTCAAACGTGCACATTTTAATGACAATTTCATGCAGTTGTACGGGTAGTAGCGTGGGTGTGTTGGTTTTGCTGTACCGACACCTCCTGGTGACAATATCGTCAAAAAACTTGCACCTCTCGTTTCCCGCCTAAATTTCACTGGTCGTCTGCAACTTTACTTCCCGCCTTTTTTTTTCATTGTACTTGACGGAAGATCACGGAACCAGCCAGCTGCAGTGAATTAGCCATACCTTAGTGAAACTGTAGCCCGTCTTTTCATTGTTAATGTACTATTTCAAACCGAAATCACCAGCCAAACAAAATTATGCATGTTTCTCTACCGTAACAAGTTGTGCCATTAAACCGGACAATATGGTTTCTGTTGAACTGAGCCGCGTAACCGATAACAACGTTTCGTCATAATGAGTCCGAATGATGTAACGGGAAAGAATAAGCATTGACTTAATAGTCAATGCACAGAAACAAGAAAAGCGATTTATTAAGGAGAAAACGTGTATTTGTGGTGATATCACTGTGTGTTTCCCCTTGTTCTCCGTCGCTTGTCTGTATCTCTGATGTTACAGGCAGTATTTTAACATCAAAATTCTCGCCAAGGATGAAATAAATGTCACTCTGAGCGTATTGCTCGTGTCAAATGATAAGACAAAGCTGTATTGGGAGACTGAATCGAGGAAAGTGATCTGTTCTATTTTGTTTTAGTAGACACACAAAAAGTGGTAAGGGTTTTTTTATACGTCCATTTGTCTTCGTTGGCGCGCTGACACTCGCAGTGAATGGGAGAAGCCACATGGGAGCATGTCCGAAACAACGCTGATTTTGTTCCAATAAATACTGAAACGAAACAAATTTGCAAATGCAACGAAACGTCAAACAGAGGTGAAACCTAATACGTATGGACATCAAGAAAAAACAATAGACTGAATGGATGGCAGCAAAACGAAACAGCAACGATATGGCGTTCAGAATTCATCCTGCTTGAGGCCATGTGAGTGATATCCATTCTAATTAGAACTACAGCCCTAAATTTGCAGTATTTCTAAATAGAATTGTTCAAAAAAACCAAGGCAATTATTACAAACAGCTTATATCAACTCCGGTATCACTTCAGAAAACTAACATTGGTTTTTGCAACTGTTTTTGTTCAATTCAAATATTTTACTGAAAACGGATCACCTGACGCTCAGTTAACAACAATATACAGGAAGTTAGACAGGAATTGTTTGGAGTTATTTTTTTTTTCTTATTTTCTGAAATTTGAGTGAAATATTTGATTAAGCATTTTGTTTTTCGTTTTTTCATGTATCGAGGAGAAGAAAAGAAGGTTCTAAAAAAACAGAAAAATACAAAACGTCGAGTTAGTATGTAGTGTTTGGTAAATGAATATTTTTTCGACCGCACTTGATATCTTTTTTTTGGTTTAATCAATTTTGAAATTTCAAGATAAGCAAGAATTTGACTAAATTTATCAGTTTACTTTTTATCTACTCGGAGAGGAGAGGGGAGAAGAATTGAATTTAAAGGTAAGACACTCTGGAATGTGAGCATTTGTGATGTAAAAAAAATGAATGTTGTCTTATTTGTCAGTTGTTCAACTTGTGTTTTTTTAACTTCAAATTTTGTGCCAAAGGGCAATATATGAGGGGTAAGTTGTTGAATTGAAAAAAATAAAGGACAAACTCAGAACGCTGGGTGACCATTTATGTCTTGTAATGTTACGACCGTAAACGTAAAACAGTTTTGTGTATTTACAGTGAAATACGACACACGAGGCGGACAAGGCAACTCATGAGTGATGCGATGAAACGGGACAGGTTGATTTCCTCGGCGGGTGCTCCAGCGAAATTACCGGGAAAATGATCTGCTATACGGCTGAAATTGGGGAATAAATATTCCGGTGACGTGTAACTCAATACGACGTTTCGTCGACAAAATACAGAAGAAGGTTGAGCGTGTTCATTAAATTGCCTGACCCTTCTGCCACTTCGTGTGTTTTTCCGCTACCGACCTCGCTGAGTATGCATCCATCTCCAATGAAGCCCCCTAACTCACTATTACATTACAAGTTACAGGTAGAACAATTCGGATAAAATGATCGCGTTAGTACATATTTGTTTGTCTAATTATTGTACTTTTATTTGACGATAAAAATGGGTTAATTAATCAAACCACCGAGGACATTACAGGAGGTTTTTTCTTCCCCTTAGACAATTCAGCAACTTTATTTTATTTGAAAAAGGAGACAAAAGTAGGAATCTTGGCAACAAAATAGGCACCGGAAACATTAACAACTTTATCTTGCGCTTCCTCCCCAGCCCCTCCCAACAGCCACCACCCCACAACCAACAACACAGCCACCCCCCCCCCAAATATTGCCACAAACACAACCATCGTCCCAACATCACCCCCACCACAAAATCATCCCACATCATGACATCCAACTACCATCACCTTCATCAGTATGAAAACCCACATTCCACACTGGATATTTATTTGTACCTCGTGTTTTGAGACCAATTAATGCACGTGCAACGCGAACTTTAATTTAACAAGTTTGGCATACCTTTCCTGATAATATATATATTTTTTAATTATCAAATTGCAGTTTAATATATTTATACAACAACAAAAAACCACAAATCTTACAATCTTGACCGTGGTGATACATAAAGTTGCGCAAAACCCAGATACAGCTTAAGGTTCGGTTTTAATCAAGGATAATTAATTGGTGCGAATTGAGTGGTACGAACAGTCAGGAATAGCCAATTAATAATTAACGTGCTCCTGTTCAAACACGGGAAGTATGAAAGGTTCCCGGAACAGCTCAGCTGTTTGTCGAGACCAGTCTGTTGGCAACGGTCAGACCCGCATATCCACATCCGAATAAATCATCCCATCACAGTGGTTAACACAAGCACGATAATAAATCATACATATTGCAAGCCGAACATAAAACGTCCGAATGATAGATTTCTACAACTATTAAAAACGTGAAATTTTCCGCGTTAACTGACATACGATACATCAAATGTGTCCATTTCTACCAATTATGCAAATGTCAAAATTAAAAGCCAACGTATCAAATTAAAAATGGACAATAAAATTTATCGAAATTCACTAGGTAATTTGTTTCTTTTATTATACAGCAGATTTTATGGTCTCTTGAATAAATATTGCCATAAGCTCTGATGTTATGACATTGTGTTTAGCTATAAATAGGGACTGTCACTGAGAATAGCCTGAATGGAGTGTGGACGTAAACGCTCCGAGCACATTTGCCAGATATCATCATATTTTTATATACTTAGAGATTTACGTGTAAATAAAACGTGTTATACAGTCAAGTCTTAAATAAATACACAGTTTTACTGAATCACCTTTGGACTTTCAGTTACAGTGTATATGTATATGTGTAAAAATGTGAATTAAATTTACAAGAATTAAATGATATTTTTAATCTAAAATTGGGTTAGGCAACTATAGGAGGTCACGGTTAGAAATATAATGATATCTCTATCAGAGTCCTTGCATTTATAGTTATAGCATAGTATAGTATAGTATAGTATAGTATAGTATAGTATGGTATAGTATAGTTATAGTATAGTATAGTATAGTATAGTATAGTATAGTATAGTATAGTACAGTATAGTATAGTATAGTATAGTATAGTATAGTATAGCATAGCATAGCATAGCATAGCATAGCATAGCATAGCATAGCATAGCATAGCATAGCATAGTATAGTACAGTATATATATATATATATATATATATATATATATATATATATATATATATATATATATATATATATATATATATATGCAAGACAATAACTAGACAATACAATAACTATTGTCTTCAGTATTTAAAGTGTAGAAGAACTTGATTTGTTTGACAGAACTGGAGACCCACCGATGAAGAGGAGCTCAGTCTCTTCGAAATATTTGGGTTAGAACTGTATGGTTTATGATATTATTTATATATAGAACCTCGGTGTAAGTTATATATATATATATATATATATATATATATATATATATATATATATATATATATATATATATATATATAAAGCATACACATACATACATACATACATACATACATACATACATACATACATACATACATACATACATACATACATACACAAACACACATACATATATACATACATACATACACAAACACACATACATATATACATACATACATACACACACATACATACATACATACATACATACATACATACATACATACACACACACACATACATACATACATACATACATACATACATACATACATACATACATACATACATACACATACATACATACATATGCTATTCAGTATACATCCTATAAGTTGTCGAGAACACGCCAAAGGTGAATTGATACACATTTGATGTGCCAGACACGAGACAGGGATGGCTTTGCCTTGCAGCTCTAATAAGACAAACGACAAAGGTTGGCAGTAAAATAGAGTCTCTGTATTGACGTGTATGACCTAAAGGAGAAGTAAGTTCACCTCTATGTGAGAGGTGGTAATCAAATCATCAGGTCCCGGTAGCAAGGACATCTAAATCATCCAGTCATTGGCCCCGAGAAACAAATAGCAATTCTTCTCTTTTTTTTCAATCTGTCAGTTGTTTTTGTTGTCTGTGTTTTTTATCTCTGTAATCAATCCATACCGTCTTGTCTTGCGATGTCACTTTCTGCCGGAGTGACGTATTAGCGCTGAAAGCACAGGGCCGATGAAGTGTTACACTCGATTGGGCTGGAATGGGTCAGTACAGAGAGTTTACAGTTCGGAATGTTGTAGTGTCAAAATAAGGCCCTTTTATCTTCTTGATCTTAAACTTAAACTTAACTTAAACCACCACTTACTGAGACGACTGAACTACACGTTCATTTTTTTGGTACTTTGGTAGTTGTTGAGTTTGGGGAATCTACGGTACGAAGCTCAGTTTGAACCATACCTATTTTTTTTGGAGATTAAACTATTTGACGGACCGCTTTATCCTGTGTTCTATAGCTTTCCAATTAAACTTGTAATTACAACGTTCAGTTCACTATAATTGTATTCAATCGATTCATGATCTTCTTTCAAGGCAACTAATGTTGACTTTTAAAGACAAATGAGAGATTTCAAACGAGTGCTTTTAGAGTTCATATGTCCGTATAACTAATAAACAGGGTTACCCAACCAATGCTGCCCATTGGCAATAGTCAACAACGTACACTACAGGAAAAAAAAATAACCTCGATGACAAGGTTGCGTGACAAGACACTTCAGCATCGAAAAGCTATCTCTCTGTACGTGAAAAGAACAAGGAGAACGAATAAATTGGCCACCTATCAAACCGTCCGAGTTAATTTCCTCAATTACCAGAAAAACCATACCCGTTGACAACTAATCAAATCATATCCATTGAGTGAATCGATTTCTTAGTAACTTAGGGGGTTTTGTCACGGTGAGCTGCCACGATGTGTTTGTTTCTCGATGTCGTTGGTGGACATTCATTCTAATGTTTTGACCGTACCTTTCTCTCGTTTGGAAGCTGTACCATGACTTGACTTTACCTAGTTCTCCTGGCTAAATAAATCTTCACAATAACCATTTCTGACAAAACACGTAAAGAAAAATACTCACGCGATGTGAACGCTGAAAAAATGGTGATCTCTAAGGTCGAGGGGGAGGGGGGGGAATCGAACTGTATACATACTAGCTATTTGTAAGGATGAGCGTTGCGATATTTCAAACTAAAAAAACCATAAAATGTAATGTCTAGAGTTTCCTTTTATACTCTTACAAACGACTTTTTTTGTTTTTGTTTTTTCCTCAGTGTTTTGCTGCACCCAGTCAGTTAATCTTCCGTGACGTTGCAATTTTTCATATTGGTTAGACACCAGTACACCCATGGTATGAAGTAAAGATCTCTTTATGTTCTTTGCCCGTCTCATCTGTATGTTAATTACATTTAAAGACTGCTCGTTAATGTAAGAAAAAACTTCGAACGTCATTGAAGTGTAACGGGCTATCAAAACATGGAAAACAACCAACTAGACGACAGGGCACGGATATTATATACAGCGCCACTGTTTAAACATTTCGGCACGTGTTGTAATTCTTCGACAAGTTTGATAGTTTTTGAAAGAAAGAAAAAAAAACCCTGATAAATGTGTAAGCTTTTCCCAAAAATTGTATTTCTTGTCATGAAATCAAATAGAACATTAACGTAGGAAGCCTCGTTTTGGGTCAAAACGATATTTGGTCAGTTTGTTTGGGTGTATGCAAAAACGCGACCATCTTGGCGATAACACCTGCTTGGGCCGCAAGGCCACAACAATGGTTAGGTGACCTTAATGACAAATAAAAAAAACGCATCGAAATGTAAAATTCGTCAAACTACCATAGTGTTAATATAAGAAACGTAATGAATTTGTTAACTTAAAAAAAAAACCTTGAACGAAAACAACCAGTGACATAGAAATGCTGGGTATGGAGTTCTTTAATTTTGTTGTTGTTTTTACTTTTCTGTGTGACGATGACCGACTTATTTGCGTTGTGAGTACGGGGTATAAGTTGGCAATCCACGGAGTATGAGCAGGTATATCCCGAGAGAGATGGACAGTTGATCACGACTGTAGGCTGTACGGGGATAGAATTTGCCTTTAATCAGTGTACGTGGTAGTGTGAAGCAATCGTGCTAATGTCACCGCTTTAGGGCTAGATATGTCCTTCTCGCATATGTAAGTTTCTGGGCCGTAACGACGCGATTGATATGAACATCGCAATGAACATCAAAAGTGTCTTCGACGCCCTCAGAATCATGTCAATTTCAGTGTGTCAACAAAAACTCTCTTTTGTCAATAACTTTTCATAACATCAAGTACCGAGGCTTTGAGCTCCTCCTGGCAATACAACCAATCTGTTGGTTTTTTCTCACTTAAAGTTACACAGGGGGGTCATAATTTATTCTCAGTCTGACGTTCACCAATACCAGCCACTCACAATGGATACGGCTTTCAGCTGTTTTACACACACCGTTGAAATTTACAGCGAGTTTTTTTTTTAGTCCAACTGTTGTTTCGCGCAGTTCAAATTTCTGGGAAGTGAAATTCACGCTCATTTTGATGAAATTGACATGGAATTAATAATGTTAGTTTCATAGGTGTTGAGATTGGTTGGCTAGTCAGTCACCAATGCCCGCTTAGAGGTATAGCCCCCCAGGCATACAAATGACTGGTGACGTGTTACAACTACTTTATATACCAATCCTCCTTGTTTCGCTGCCAGTTCTCTTATTGTAATATCAGTTGATTACTGAACTGAAAGACTGGAATCACCTATAATGAAGCTCACACCGTTCAAATCGCGTCTTCAACAAGGGAGAGAGTATTTACGTCTGTTTACACTATTTCTGAATACGCTGGCAAACAATGGACCAAGGCTGTTAAAAACAGGCGCTAGGTCAGAGGTCACCGGGCGCTACTTGAGATAATAAATTATATACACTAAGTGGCGCAAATCTATCTTGTAGCAAGCAGCATATCATTCTCAACAAAACACTCCGAATGAATAGAGTTTATGGCTATTAACCGAATACCAAAATTCCCGACAAAAAAAATTTAGATAGGTTTGTTAAAACTTAATATTCAAAGTGTAGCGTATTTGTTGGCAAATAGGTCCTGGACAAGGCCATGAAAGACGACCGGTGTCGAAAAACGAAGATTTTTATCTGGACGTTTTTGAAAAAAAATCTTTTTTTCATAGTCAAAAGCGTGACGGAGGTTGAAACCGAGAGAAGAAACAGATGCCGGGTCCGTAAACGCTAACTGAATGGCAATACAACTGCTACATAAAGTCGTGGTTTGGACCGAGTCTCTAGGGACCCTCCAACATGGAGACTACACCAACAAAAGCCCCTGCCACATGAATAGCGAAAGAAAAAAGAAATCGCCAGCACCTGACCAGTTCTTTTGCTTTGCCTTAAAATGCACATCAAATGCTAAATGATCGTAAAAAGATCGAGGGTCAAAGCTATCCGTCGAAAGAGCTCTCTCGTTCTTTCTGACCAAAGGGACAATGGAAGTCCTGTTGAATTTAGACTATCGGACAGTAAAACTGTGAAATCTCAATAGAAAGTTCCCCCCGGGGTCAAGAAAGCTACTACGTTTTATATTAGTAAAATATCATAGGCAAAGGTAACATTTTAGCGTACCGTGTAACGCCATTTTGACTCTGTCATTTAATAGGTGATTCTCCGCTACCTACTTTATGGACTACCAAGTTGATGCGCAAGAGATCTCAAGATGACTTATAATACGTTGTTCGAAACCTATCATTTTTTTTGGTTCATCGCCATTTCTTTGATCGTCTCTAGACGATATCTTCGAAGGTCTTACGACTTTGAATCGAACTTGGCGTAGTTCTTGTGATTTGTACCGTTTGGGAATTAAAATGACTCGGGGGTTAGACCAGACGGAATTATGGTGAAATTGTCGACTTTTTTTGTTCTTACTTCAAGTCCACTGAAGATGCCGCATCGATACGACGTGTTAACATAGAACGTATTGACTCTTGACACGAAGTGACTGTGTGTAATCAACACGATCCAACCTGGAAGCCCTCCAGCCTTCTACGGTTTCCGCTCAACGATCGCCATTTTGAGAACGACCGAGCCTTTTGAAGTACAACGTTCGCGTGTCGCGGTGATTGCTTTCTTGAAGGGTAGACCGATACTGGTTTCCGATTGTAGTGAGATGGGCGGGTGAGCAATGGAGCTGGCCGCGGGGCGTAGAGCCATCAAAAAGTTACAAATCTTACGATGTGTAAAAATGCACACTTTCTGGGTGATAAGGATCGTCGCACCATTAGCAACAGAGTGTTTTTTGCACACCATGTTTGATGAAAAGACTCGTCTATGTATAAGAAATTACAGATTCGTCTATTAAGTAATTGGTCCGATGCCTCTTGGTAACTTTCCCCCGTCACAATGCCCGAAGGCCGGGCCCACACAGCACGACACCACCAGAGTATCTTCGTAGTGAATAGATTTCGCTATCAAATGAATGAAACTTTTAAATGATTCTTCGCCTTTTCTTTTTACATACACAATTCAAGTCACCGGGCAACTCTGAGATTGTAACTACATATCACAATGGACTCAACTCATATTGCCCATACTGCTCGGGGCGGACAATTTTCTTGCGGACTGCTTAGGCCCTCGGGGGAATGTTTGTGATTCACGGATTTAAATTGACGTACTGACTACGAGTTAACCGTCAGGTGTACGATGTCAATGATATACCTGGCGTTTAGAAGAAGAAAAAAAAACGTGGCGAAACACACGAACGAGATAAACCGCCTTCGATTTTTCACAAAGGAGAAAATATTTATTGTGACCTCTGACACGTTTATGTCTTTTCCTGACATCTATGGGCCCATAAATGTTCTAGCAGGTCTGCGAATGACGATATTCCCGACCCTTGGTCTAGATAAAAAAAACCACCCCTCAAGCTAAATGTTCTTTGTTTTATGCTTCAGTACTTCCTTTGATATGGCAGCAAACATACCAATCGATATTAGAATGTACGCTTGGTGGTAAGAGAAGTAAAACAAACCAAACAGGTATGCATGCAAACAAACAAACAAATAAACAAACAGATGCACAAACTAATCAGCAACCCAGGTATTCATAACAAATACAAGAGTATGTCGGTGATCGACCGACATTATATATCTCCATTCCTCCAATAATATTTCCAGTAATATCACACTATCACTCTTTTTTTGTATTTTATGAAATTTCACTGAAATAACAGTTGACTTGGTGAAATAGAACTTATTTATCTGTTCTGAATATACGCTTACATATATTTACGCGAACAGTTTGCAAACCAATATCATACACAGGCCAAATAATCTGCAACGTTTATCAATTCTTGAAATTCGTACACTTAAAAGAGCAACGGATATAAAAGTACAAATGCATCTGTATCTGGTGACAAGCGTCTTAATTAAGAAAAAAACACTTTCTTGAAGATACACGACGGCATTGATCTAACTGCCAATTCAGCATTTTCACTCTTTCTGAGCCTGATTGTGTGTCTAATCAGTTCTTGATACCCCAACCCAAATTCATACTAACATATTACCTTCTGGTCACCATGGTAACACGTCATGTTTAATTCCTACTGGAATTCAGCATAGTTTTGTATTTTTTGCGTAGACCCTCCTTAATACGTGTATGGTAAAACCCTAGGAAACGTCCATATTTTACTTAAGGCTATTAACAACCACCTGTTTCGCGTTGTGTAAACTCACAGTATTTGATGTTTGTGTTAATGATATTGACACTTTCAATCAACAAACTTCAAGTTCAAAAGTGTAAATTTTAACACTTATTTATTTTGTATCTTGATACGCAGGGATGCTAAC
This sequence comes from Glandiceps talaboti, assembly GCF_964340395.1. Classification (NCBI taxonomy): domain Eukaryota; kingdom Metazoa; phylum Hemichordata; class Enteropneusta; family Spengelidae; genus Glandiceps; species Glandiceps talaboti. The sequence continues at coordinate 15,228,379 of NC_135562.1, read as the reverse complement.
CTTATGAGGGTATTCAGTCACTTAATGGGTCTGTGAACTGTTAAATAAATACTGAAAATCTTATTGTCTAATGTTAGTATCTAAACATTAGAATTACAGAGTCGTAGCTAAAGCCTAGATGTCAAAGTTAATTATCAATATACACTTAGAAAGTTAAGCACACTGTTTGAAATCGACAGTGAAACTGTTTGAAATCCGACAGTGAAATTGCTTGAAATCCGACAGCGAAAGAAACAAACTTGAAAACGCCATATCTGCGACTACACAGAGTGTCTAAATTGGCCCCATCAAAAGTAATTTTCTCACCAAGTGTGCCCGGGAAAGTACAATACAGTCGCTATTTACAGGCCAATTTAAAGAATTCGCAATCAGACATCAGTGTACGTAATAACGGCCTTGGCGGGACTCCGAGCGATCACAATGCCATGTTGATTTCAGTTGAAATTGACAGATATGATACACGCCTTTTAGGACACCATGTCCTACTCTTCAGACGAAATTAGACCCTCTTCTATACCCTATTAATCGTGGAGAAATTCACAAGTGCCAATGGCTACAACATCTACTGTCTATCCGGAGACACAACCTACAGCAAGGACACTGGGCGGAGTGTAAAGGGTTTTCAATTAATTTTTAAACAGTTCGCGTTACTCGAGTGCCGTTTCGTTACGTTGTGCTGAAAAGTGCCCATGGAAGTTATAATTGAAAATGTGCGTTTTTTATCTTTTGAAATCAACGCTAAGTGGACAATGGTTCTCCCAGATGGAATAATTGTCTACGCCTGAGGACTTTAGATGGGAGGGGGGGGGGGAGAAGGAGTATGAACTGTTGTTATTTGACAATTAAGAAGTCCATCCATTGCTTGGTTATTTTAATTATACCATCATGTAGAGTAGCTTGAGGACTGATACACAACTCTTTAGTAATCTTTAAATAATTCGCTTTTAGAGATAACGGAAACAATTTTGATAAACGCAAGTCAAGAAGGGCTTTGAATAGCATAATCATCTTACGACTTTAATATCTGCATTTATAAAAAAAAAAAATCTCATTTATCAAGCACATTATATATTGACTAAAATCATTTTCGTTATTGCTTAGCGATAAAGGAATTAACAAGAAAGTTTCGGGTTCTAAGGATTTAGGATAAAAAACAATAAATAATGTAAACCGCGTGAGTCAATCAGGGAATCGTCTTAGCCGCTGGCATATTCAATTTCGTTCCACCGTGTGAAATAGACCCAACGGTGAAATCAGCTCATCGGCCTGCTAAAATGATTTCCAAATTCCATTTCCATGTATACGTCTTACAGCAAAGTGACGTAAACCCCCGCCAGGAGCTTCTTAGGAAATATACACACATGGCGTTTTTATATATTGGCCATACAAGCACATTACATACAACAGGAGACGTACATTTCCACTTTTATTTTTTTTCCATTTTATCCAGTTGACACCCCTGAGGAATCACGGCTTCTGTTAGAGAGAGATATTTGTGCTTTGCAAGTGTATTTCAGTAGTTGTTCATTTCACTGCGGGAACTCAGTTTCGTTACACTCTCAGGCTGTGACTTACTAATTGGCGTGCTACTGTCCCGACTACAGAGACGAAAATTGGCTATGTCGGATAGCGCGCTCCCTCGCTGTTATTTGGACGTGTAATTACCTAGTTTTTAAAGTAATACTCACTGCTTTGCCGATTGGAATATTACAAACGACCAGCTCTTTTCCTGACACATGTCAATAATAATAAGATTTTGAAATTCAGACTTCACAGTATGCCCTCTCATTTAAACAAATGTACCGATATTGTATCTCGGCGTATAAATGTCATCTATATGTATGTCATCTTTCTTATACCAAAGCATCCTTTATTTATCTCACTTTTGCTCCTCTCTGATTGCATTGTTTAAAATAGTTTAAATTCATCATCAATCAATCAGTGCACTTATCTATCTATCTATCTATCTATCTATCTATCTATCTATCTATCTATCTATCTATCTATCTATCTATCTATCTATCTATCTCTCTCTCTTACTCACTCACTCACTCACTAACTCACTCACTCACTCACTCACTCACTCACTCACTCACCCACCCACCCACCCACCGTCCATCCATCCATCCATCCATCCATCCATCCTTCCATTCATTCATTCATTCATTCATTCATTCATTCATTCATTCATTCATTCATTCATTCATTCATTCATTCATCAATCAATCCATCCATCCATCCATCTATCCACTCACTCATCAATAGGATTGTCAAACAAACAAACAAACAAACAAACAAACAAACAAACAAACAAACAAACAAACAAACAAAGTTAGTGAATAGTACTAAGTGCCTACAGACAACTCTACAACCGGCTTACGTGTTAAGATCACCAAACTACTCAATACATCATGACCCGTACATTTTCAATCACTTCTCATTCCATGTTCCAATCAAGCTGTGCTGTTTTCGATTTCCTTGCACTCCACACTTCTCAGTAGAAATAGTACAACAAGGATAAAACACGATAGAAGAAAAAAGAAACACTTACCTTCAACTAGAGACGTAAAGAGTGTGACGGTAGCGGTCTTTCGACGTCCTGCCGGCAGACTTAGACCGATTTTCTCTAATTTTTCTCGTAAGATTCGCCCACCGTTCTTGGACTTTGCCCTGGAGGTACAAAAAGGAAAAGGATGGAAAGTCAGTCGAGATACATCTAGTCATGTCGTCATGACAACTACTGACTATAATATCAAAATGCACAAGTAAAACATATAATGCATGAATGGACAGACATACAGACAGACAGACAGACAGACAGACAGACAGACAGACAGACAGACTGACTGACTGACTGACTGACTGACTGACTGACTGACTGACAGACAGACAGACAGACAGACAGACAGACAGACAGACAGACAGACAGATCGGTGAAAAAATAAACCCTATATACTAGGTGAAAAATTAGGCCGGGGGATGACTTGAGTGAATTTTATATGAATTGCTACACCCTTTAGTTCCTTTTATTCCATTATAATTATGACCTCTAACCACGTTGTCGTTAAGGTAGAACTGCTAGTAACTCAACGTCTTGAAAAATAATGTTATTCTTGAAAAAAAATGTGCGTGCGCCATAGACTCGAAAACTCGTGACTAGTCCGTTATCTATTTTGCCATAGACTGGAACTTTTCAATATTGGCAAAAACACACATTGTAGTAAATTCTGTAGTAAAAAATATTCCCACCAATCATTCCCGGAATAAATTTGAGTAACCTTTTTTTTCGAAGAATAACTTTATTTTGGACCGGAATCATTGTACCATATATTATTTTTTAAAGTGACAGCCAGACACTGGTTTGAAATGATATCATTTTAGAGAAAATACCCATAAAATTACAATGTCACTAATTTTCAAATATGTCCGACAGACGAAAATATGTCTGACAGATGAAAATGAGCAAAACAGTGATTTCTTGTTATCGCAAGTATAGATGAAAGCACGTGTGAAGCACATAAAATCTCATTCACGTGTACGTGCAGCACCGTCTTTCTGTGTACACCTCTTGGCGTTTAAGAGTCGACTGTTGCGTCGTCGAGTTTTGAATACTCATTGTACGTTTGAAAGACACGTGTCTCATTCGGGATACACGGTAGTTATATGAAAAGAGAGACTATGGGGGGTTTCTGTATTTCCGTGTTACGACCATGAATATGGTCGCTTTGCAAACGTTTACCAACTGTTAGCTTCGAACCATATGCCCAGTGATCGGTTACTGTTTCGGAGCAGTTCGGCTGACACGTGTTTGCATGACAATAATGTGACGACACACGGCATCAGTGTCGCCACAGTGTCGGAAGCGTCCAGATGAATGAATTCCAGTAGCAACATCTGACTCACAAACATAGCTGCTATAAATCTTCTCCTCGCTTATCCTATTGTCTTACTTGTTTACGGCGAATCGAAGGGTCAACTTGCACGATTTTTGGGTATCGGGTTCCCCGACATCTGCCGATTAAAATCTTGGCAAAAGTTTTTAATTAAAAGAAATTGAGTATGTTCTATTTCACCTTCTGGTTACGGGGGCCGACTACTATGTTTACCTAACGTCAAATTTACATGGACAAAAGGTAAAAGGTCACACCCCAGACTCGGCTTCTTTACACAAAGGCCCCCCTATATCCCCCACTTCTAAAATTGTTGCATCCGAACTCCTCGGAAACTCTTTTCACCCATAAAACATTGTTGTGTGGATTACTGATGAGTACTGATGCTTTACCAGTCAGTACATTTACTAGCAAAACAATCATGGGAGCGATTACCAGCGTAGTAGTGGCGTTGCCCCGGCAATGTCAGTGAGGCATGACGGGAAAGCCACACAATGTACCACCAAGCATTCAGACGGACAATTTACTGGAGACAAGGTAAATTTACCGTTGATATGCTCAACAATAATGCACCATAGTTTTACAAAGTATGGCGTGGCTTTGGTTACCGTTATGGGATTCCCATTTCTAACTCATTTATGATCTGATTACCCTTTCAGTACCCATTATAGGTTCCCGCCAAAATATATGAACAAAATTGTCGTCTCCCCGATAATTTATGGCAAGTATCGAGTTTATATTTAAACTGAAAGTACCACAAAAATCTTAAATTTAGAACTTATCTCAAAATTTTGGTTCAAAATGATAAATTTATATAAAAAATGTCATTTTTCAATAAACTGAACCTTTTTTTGTAAGTCTCTGAATTTTATGTTGAAAAATTAAAACAAAAAGTTTCTTTAGAATGTCACTTGATAAACCGAGGCGCCATTCTATTTTCACAAATCTCAAGCAGAAATTAATTCGCTGCAAGCTGGACTAGCTGCAACTGGATTTTTTTTCGAAACTGTTTCTTTTAGATGTAATAAGGTACTCGTAATATCATCCACCCTGAACAATAGTTCATCACGTGAGGGGGACGAATCTGTGTAGCTCAGTGTACGCACAATATGGAACAACTCCAATCAAATTGATTTTTGGGTTCGCACCCTTAAATCAGCGCCCCCAACGTGGTCGTGATTTCAACCCATTACTGTACTATATATGGACACAATCTACTTCTAATTAACATACAGAATACCTAATTATCGGTATTTTAACTATTTTCATGGAAAATGTTGTGGTTGTCTGATCGAAATAAATAATACTCTAATTACAGCAAGTGTAACTTTAATCTAACCACAACTCTGACGACAGAGGTCCAGAAAAACGGATGGTTGGAAAACGTAAGAAATTTAACACTGAAATATATCTTTAGTACAAGAAAATAATATGCAAATTATCTTGTCCTATATTTTCGGCTTCAAGCATTATAAAATGTCTGCACGAACAAATTTAAATCAAAATTTTGATTGATATTGATAATATTTATAATTTTTTGTTCATATTTTAGTTAGGTAACAATATTTGATCTACTAAAACATTGATCTACTAAACTACAACAAATGAATTTATGAAATACCGATATAACTAATTTAAAAACAAACTATTTTGTCATTTGGTAACAAATGTTGATAACAACCGTGGTTCTATCGTGATGGAATTTCTGACGAAATGTCGCGGAGAAAATCCGCAAAATGAAAACGTATTGTTGAACAAATGCATTATTTTCAAAGATATTTCTTTTTAATATTTCCTTTCGGTGGAGGTTTTATTTATAATATAACCGCTGAAACTGGAAGATAATGCTTGCTCACGTGACAGTGCTCGATCAATCTGCAACTCACAGCTTAGTACAGTATTGGTTTTTATTCCCCCAAAAAAGTTATCTTTGGGCTTCGAAATTGAGGAAGTATGAATTATCGTGTTCCTGGAGTATTTTTAGACTTACGAGAGAAAAGTCGAGTATCGTGATTTTACTAGTTAATATTCAGTCAGCCAAAAAATTCCACGTAAAATCAAATTTATATGATAAAAAATTGCCCTTTCTTTGTCAATATGTATTACTACCATTTCACAAATCAAATATGACATGACTGTCTTTTGAGATGGATAGGGGTAGGCACAATCTACGCTCGAAGGGTGAAAATATCTCTGGTCTTGTCTGTAGGCTGACCTTTGCCCTTTTCGCGATAACTGATGGTGTGGGGACGAGACAAAGATGTTTAACCGTGACAGGAGACAAAAAACCTTAACTTTGAAGAGTGAGAGTGTCGTCTGCCGACATACAGAGTGTGCCATTTCTACGATAATCCAAAAACAGCTATTATTAAATCAAACTAAGCTCAAATTTGGCTTATTTGAAAGACTTCTTGTTTTCTGTTCATTTTTCAGCACTTGGTAAACGATATTTTCCAAAATTACACACAACTTCTCTGGAATATGAAATTTTTTCATCTAGCTCATATTTCCGCCAAATATAGTCGATTGGTGATATACGCAGCTATGCGAGAAGCGACTAAGATTTTTAATATACTTTCAGATAACAGCATTAGGTTTAATATCGAGAACAAAGCAGCAAAACCAAATTGAGCGAGAAAATGACATTGTCGGCGAGTAGCACCGCAAAAAGAGGTAGAAACCCTATCGTCCAATGGCTTAATGGGCTTAGCAGTCTCAACGCTGCAATAAGAGGGCAAAATATCCTTGTCAAGCATAAAATTACAGCAAAACCTGATTATGAACAACAATGGATTCTAACCTAAAATTAATAACTATGGCGGTTTTATAGATATACACTATCGTCCACCAAACATTTTCCCTCCAAAAATTATGTCAATTTTTAAAAATAAAAAATAGTTTTTCAGTAAAATTCATGTGGCATGTCTTAACTTTTAGACCGCGATCATAACAAAAGCCGTGTATAGTTGAAAAATGTTAATATTTTGGTATAAAATTGATATAATTTGATCAAATTTGACAAACAAGAGCCTCCGTATTCTTCATTTCGTGAAGAAGTGTTGAATCACTCATAACCAGATCACACTAAAAAAGTATTCTTCGTCGCTTGTACTACTCTTAGCGGTTAGAATTCACATTTTACTACACCTCTAAATGCGTTTTCTTTTCAAAATGAAGATGCTTAATGATACGGTAGAGAAGCTATCTCGATGTACTTCCCCTTGCAGACATTGTGTGTGTTGAACGGTTGGAAGAGTACGTACGGAGGGTGGTAAATACACGTTCGTCTACTGGGGGATATAACAAGCGATGCACTTAATTTCTTATGGTGCGGAAATGGTGGCATCACGTCCGGACTACAAAAGGATACACGAAAAGCAAACGTATAAAGAAACATGTAAAGACTCTCTGACAATAGAGGAAAGTAATGACACTCTGGTATTAAGCACGAAGTTGGCCGAAGTGTTGTTAACTGACGATGATGATAACGGAAACTGATGACGAAAACTATGATAGAGCTGATAGAGCGATGCACGTGGCCATAGCGGTGATTCTATATTCCCTTTGAAGATCATCACTTCGAGGCTTAAATAGCGTGGGGAAAGTGATCACAAGTCAAAGGTCGCGATAACAACACCAACGCCTTTTCAACAGGTTCGTTTCGATTTTTCCGGGCCACATCGCATCCCTCACGGGCCCGTGCTTCATCAAAAATCGAGGAAAGTATCTCTTACGCTACATTGGTTTCGGCATTTTTCGTTGGCCTCCCAGGGAGGCAGAGGTCGGGCCCCCGATCGTCAACTCCTTTGTGGAGGAAGACTCACCGCTATGGACGACCGCCTAATACGCTTAATATGGTGGAAATTCACCAGATCTTACCATAATTAAAATGTGTTTTGGATATTGCGGCATGGTTAAAAACACTGCCGTAGTAGGAGAGAGATGTCGGATGATCTAGAACAACACAGTGGATCAAAGACTTCTAGGTGTGATTTGTCAGGAATTTGGCGTGATGACGTCACTTTTGAACATCCTTTGCGTGCAACCGACACCAACATTGATATTAGAGATATACCCGTCTTCTTATTCATTTCCCCGTGTTCCGTTCGTTGATCATTTCACACCTGATCTGACTAAACATTCTCGATATTAACTCCCACTGTTTTGCATGCATTTGTCGCTCTTTCTTGCTTTCTTTCACACTAATTGGCGAGACATGGAGAACAGTGGCTTGCACTTCAATTACTTCCAATGTGTGGTCTAATATACTGGTAATTTCTGCTTTCAACACCCATCTTAAACTTAATCGTCAAACTCAACTCTAATAAATTAACACTTTTGAAAACACACCTGACAGCGATCAACAAACAAGGAGAAAGTGCTATTAAAGACATCCAGACCCACAAAAGGTGACCAGTTTTCGCTTTAAATTGCTTGCAATTTTGATCATGCAGTCAAAATGAGTTATCGGTGTCGGCGGTCTGAGAGACTAGAGTCCATGTCCGTGAGAAAAGGAAAGGCAAGCCCAGGCGCAATTACGTTGTCGTGTACCCATTACATACACGGTTTCAAACCAAGCATATTGATCTGTGCGTTATGCCCAAGTCGCTCTGTATACACACAGTTGAGCGGCTATTACTTGATCACGTTGACGACATTTATGATATGGCGGGAAACATGTGAAAAACCCTCTAATTCATTCTCAATTAGCAACAATCACCCTGAGTCACGTGTGAGTTTTTTCGTTCGGTTTCATCTTCCGACGGAAACAGCGTTGGTGAAACCCGCACATTCGATCGATTCCGTTACCGCCAATTTTCCCCCTGTAATTGGGTTTCTGTCTGTAAATTAGATGGTGCTTATAAGATGCTCTGAGAGCGATGTGAGAGGTATCGTTCTCCCTCAACACACGATGCCGAAAGAGCTCTGTAACATGTGCAATTCATATATTCCTTTTAAACACCACACTCGCCGCTTCTCTGTTACAATGCCAATGATCAATACCCCCTTACGAAGATGTGACTTTCCACGGGATTGGTTTGTATAAACACACGCCTACGGTTACGAGTTCTCCCATAATTAAGACGTTCTGGACACCCACTCACTTCGACGCCGATACTGTACTTTTTTTTCCGAGTTCTATGACTTAAAAATGGATTTTCTAAACTGAATATGCATGAAGATGTGTATCTCAGCATACAATGTAGTGCGTGGTAACCTACGGGTTTTCGTTCTGTCTTTCGTGTTATCACTCGGGGAAATCTGTATCGTGTCTCCCACTTCTAAATCGAATAAGCCACAAACACAGGGATATATCTACTTGAAAACACACATTTTTACTCAAAAGAGAGACACTATTACCAAATAAAATGACACATTTTTTGCACTGTAACAAAAAAATATTTTCCCAGCAGAAGTTATCTATGCTATTGATGAGGAGTCCCCTATTACGCAGGACAAGTTATTGATTATCGGGTTAAATATTACATTTACCACAAAAAAGGTTGAATTTCCAGATATTATTGTTCATATATATCAAATCCATTTCAAAGTCAAAGACCCTCTGAGGAAAACTATAGTTGACAATGCTGCTGAACGCTGACGTATCAATTCGCATTGAAAAAAGTCAACGTTTTGAACTCTTAGAATACTTGGTGAGACAATGGTTTTCAGCTTGGTCTGAAGGTAATACACCATGTGATGGTGACAGTTTAGTCTGTCTGTCTGTCTGTCTGTCTGTCTGTCTGTCTGTCTGTCTGTCTGTCTGTCTGTCTGTCTGTCTGTCTGTCTGTCTGTCTGTCTGTCTGCCTGCCTGTCTGTGTCTGTCTGTCTGTCTGTCTGTCTGTCTGTCTGTCTGTCTGTCTGTCTGTCTAGCTATCTGTCTGTCTGTCTGTCTGTCTGTCTGTCTGTCTGTCTGTCTGTCTGTCTGTCTGTCTGTTACGTTTCTGTTTGTGTTCATTGTTCTGCGGTTAGTCTGAACTCATTCTGTAGACCAATGTAGACCAGCTCGTTTGATTGTGTTACCCATCATTCATTACATTGACCTGTCAACACATGACGGTCAGCACATGTCGTAACTCTGCTTATCGTAGCATTTACACATACCACGTGTTATATCAGGCTTTAAGCCTGTGTGTTGTTTTAAGTAGTGCCAGTCGGTGGGAAAATTGAACGACGTGCCTTCAAATTGAAATCTGGTTTATATACTATGTTATTTCAGTCGTCAGGAACGGAGTTGAGGCATTTCAATGTTTGTATATTTTTACAATTCGACACTCGAGTTGCCCAAGAGGCGTCTCCAGATTCACACATACACATAGCTAGCTCCTCTGGCTCTCTCGCTCATCACTGACTGCTGCAAAACAATAAACGATGATCGCGTCATACTTTCACCCCGACCAACAAACTCAGAGAGGACATTGGTGCGTTGATGACACTGTCGGTGAAATCGTCTTTAGCCCGAAGTCAAACTCATTATTGAGGCCCTAGACGCCGATCTAATACCTTTCATTTCACACAACATCAAGGGGAAAATACTCGTAAACTTCCGTTTCATTTAGCACTATATAAGGCTTCTCGTGATCTGAACTTAGATATTGAATTCTTCGTTACAATCTGAAGAAGTTCAAGTGTAAATTGCCACAAGCCGAGTTCATGCATATTTGGGCGTAGGTTTTGCTGCATATTTAAAAAGGTACTCGCAGTATTGTACTTACTGAAGCACATTTAACCACTACTCGCTATTTGACTGAATTCAAACTTGGTATCAATATAAAATTTATGAACGAACCGATGACGTAATTTCTCATACGTATCAAAAAATGTTCAGGAAATCCTAACTATGGCAATTAACTGTTATAACATTGCCAAAAGACAACTGCAATGTTATAGAAATGCATGCATCAACATTAACAATATATTTGAGCTATATGCTGACAAAGTCCGTTTATGCCCCTTTAACGCAAACTTTAACAATTCAGTCATCTTACATTAAGTTCAAATCTGAAGAGATAACTTGCGATAACGTTTTAAAAAACTTTAAATGCAGTTGTTACTGAACAATCACCACAGTCTTATTCGGGTTTTTTTCAATTTGTCGGATTTCCGAAATACAAATGAACAGACGTTGATAACGTCCCGGAAACAAACAGTGGCATTGACCGAGAGACGTGTCTCACTCTAGATAAAAATCATTGCTTGTCCATTTCACTTGTTGTATATTTCAACACGCCGTGTACATTATGGGTTCTGAAGGCCATTTAGGGGTTGGATACAGTTTCTTAAGAAAACAAGTACACTATTAGCAAGGCTTGTCGGACTAGGTGGGGCAGTCGCTTGATGAATAATGGCTGGAAAATGCATCGCTACTTCAAAATACATCCACTGTTCGGAGATTGCAAAGTTTAAAGTGTAAACATACCGTGTTTCGTTTCATGTTGATGTAAGTTGTCACACGATGTGTCTGTTTAGTGTTTTATGATTGGGTGACATTTACTTCCGGGTTTCGAAGGATAGAGACCCAATTCGAAAAAATCGTTGAAGTATAGATTGTTACATTGAATTTGGAATTTTTGAACTGTAGAAAGTTATCACCATAGCAACGATATTGAATAACGTGACAAGATAAAGATATGCAACAAATCACCATCATCATCATCATCATCATCATCACCACCACCACCACCACCACCACCACCACCAGCAGCAGCAACAGCAGCAGCAACAACATCAAACAACAACAACAACAACAACAACAACAACAACAACAACGACGACGACGACGACGACGACGACGACGACGACGCACTAAAGTAAATAAATTGAGACTCTGATAGTTTGAGGATGACGAATAATGGCTACATGAATCATATTTCATTCTAGCCACAATTTTAAAAACAAAAAAACTCGAACTTCAAATTCCCTGTTACCTATATTTATTAATCTGCTCATTCTTCTTCAATATCTTTACTTAAAGCACTCGTTCAAATCTGAGATTTGAGATCTCTTTACTGTACGAGCGACATTGACAGTAAAAAATTTACGGCCTTAGCTTCTTTACAGATGACTGGACAGACAACTTAACGACATGTACAAGCCAATTATAAGCAATATTGGAGTAGGCTGTGTGAGTGTATTATGACTAACACTTTTCGGGCCTAAAGATGAGCTCACTTGCGAGATACCAGATTAATCACCATGCCTCATCAGAATCATAATTAAATTGTTCCGTTCAGAATCGTGCGAGGGGAAAACTTTTCGTAAGTTGTGGTCTGAGAGAGCTGGAGAAGAAGGTTTACTGCTCTTGTTGTCTGTCGAGTCAGGGACGTGCGCAGACACATGTAAAAAGTCAGACAGTACGCGACGCTTGGAAGTGATTTAGTGGGTTTCGACCGTCATCGCATGTTCAACAAAGCCATCACGTCAGAGTTTCGGATATCAGGCTATATTGAGAAGGCTGGCGGAGTTGTACATTACTTGCCATTAGAACAAACATGTCCGACGCATACTAAAGCGAAAACGATATTTATGATTGCATTTTGTGCAAATTTCTACGACATTAACATCCACGTGGGACTGACAAGTTTAATTGAAGTGTACAAGGCGGAAGTTGTACAGCGATGAGGAAAGTTTTCAAAGGAGAAGCGGTTTGCATTAAACAACAGTTTTCTTAAACTTACAATCGACTTAGTCTCAACATTTCACTTAAACATCTTAGTCCCGTTAAATATTTCTCAACTGAATTTTTTTACTATATTTAAATATTTGGATAAGTTTTCCATGAATATTTCGTCAAAATTCCAATATCGCTACAATTACGAACACTTTTCGTTCCTTTCAGTTTAGTTAAAATATTATCTCGTCTCATCTTTCCAACAAAGAAGCTCATCCGTTCCATCAATTCTTAGACCACTATTATAGTGGTCGGAGATCAATTTCACCCCCTCCCCCCAAAAAAAGATAACAAAAAAAACCCCAAAAACAAAACAAAAGCAAACCCCAACAAAACAAAACACCCAAACCTTTCCCAGTCAAACTTTCGAACAATATGGTAATATCATTTCCTTATGTACCGCAACAAAGATTTCGTGTTAAATGCATATCTTAATAAAAGTCAAAATATTTTTGGGATACGAATTTGTAATTACTTGGCGTTCTGTTTTGATCTGGGACAATGGAATTATCATTTTCATATCTGCTCTGAATTATGTGTTCTCTTTTAATTTGATTTTTTTGAATATATTTGTTATATCAACTTTGCATGCGTTCTATTTCATCTGGAGTGAAACTGTTATAAATCAATACAACTGTATATTGAAATTACTCTAGTGGAGATGTTAGATGGGGAATTGAGGGGAGGGGGGGGGGGGGTGAAGGATCGGGTTGCAAGGTGTTTGGTACTGTTTGCGATAGAAACAATTGTCTTGTCACTCATGGTGTAAACAAAAGTGATGAAATACCAACACTTCTAGACATATTGTTTAAGGATAATTCAGCATTTTGTAAGAGATAGTTTCGGAATCTTTGGTCCACCAAAATAATTGCCAATGTCTAGAAATTTTCTATCTCGTCTCGCTTATTTTTAGATCGGTATGCTCAAAATGATAATTGGCTATTTGTCTTCGAACCCATAATAATGCTAAACAGAAGTGATGAATCAAAACCATTGGTTATTTCCCCCGGCTACATGTCTGTCTGACGTAACGCTAGTGATCGTGATCGTCTGCGTGTATGCTTCCCGCCTAAAAAAAGTATTAACACTTTACTCTGAAAAACAACAACACAACGTTGCTTCTTCTACTGTTTCGTCTCACCTTTGTCTGATTTATATATCCGGGCATCATAAAATGCTCTTTTTTTCGAGTTAGTACTTCTTATACACCTATACATTAGGGCACTATCGGCTTGAAAAGAAAACCCTTACCACATAAATTGAAGGGACAGTCACAGGGCCCACATATCATTTTGTTTAGACATGTTCACAAATTTTCACACGAAAATGTCAGTCCTTCAAAAATGTCTCCACAAGCAACACATCAATAGTAAACTTGGTGACTAATAGGCGATAAAAAATGTTCGCGCGAGAGCGTCATTTCCGAATTCGCTGTTTATCACTCAAATTTCTGACCCTGTTTTGAAACTTTTTTTTTTGCGGAGTCTCATCACTGGTTAAAGATTGTCACTCATTAAAATTTCTGTTAAAGGGAGTCTGTAGTGGTTACTTTAAAGGGACACAGTCGGTAACCTGACAATCTGTGGTGGTTACTTTAAAGGGACACAGTCGGTAACTGTGCAGTCTGTGGTGGCTGCTTTAAAGGGTAGAGTTGGTAACTTTTACAGATTTTGGTGGTTACTTTAAATTAATAAAATCTGCAGCTTTACGGTCTTTATAATATTCCAATAGCTAAAAGATGTTGATCAAGTCTAAAAGCTGGTATAGCATCTCACAGAAGTTCATATATTCTATAGATCAGTCGTTAATAAGTAAATCAATACAAAACAGATTGAGTCATTGATCAGTTTCGCACCTTAGTGGCCACAAAGAATTTTGTCCTATAAATAGCATTATGACAAATTTTAGGGGATGCCAATAAACTCTACAAACGCGACATGTTAGGTTTCACAACCTTTTTGTGCTCACTAAACTACCGTTAACTCAATTGTGTCAACTAGGATTTATTTCTGAATAAGTTTTAATGTGTTTTGTAACAAATTGCAATTTTTTGACTGTCGTCAAAATGACTCCTCGGTTACAGAGTATGTCACGTGACTTTAAGGTAGAACGTTCCTCGGGGACAGATCTCCCAGAAAATCAAAGTTCTTCAATTCTCTCCAAACTTTTCCATATGAAAGCTTGTGCCTGGGTCTTTTGAAATAATAAAAGAAATTTGGGGTTTCACCATCTCGTTTTCAAGGAAATTGCCACTCTTTATTTTCCTATAGACTTAACACAGTATTCGGCGGCCATATTGGATTTTCAAATGACTAAATGTTGATATCCTTCTGACCTCTATTTCGAAATTATTGTACTGCGACCCCGCATTTTTTTAATTGATTTTAACTGAGAATAGATTGGGGTTTTCTTTATCAATTGAAAGTAACTACAAAGTTTAAATAATGTATTTCCGAGGAGCAGTCTACGTCAAAGTTGAAAACATCCAATTAGCAGTGTAAAAACACATCAGCTTGGTATAAATACAGCAAGCCAATTGTCCTGTCAATATCAAAACCTAAAATACTTCAATTTACCATAAGTACTGTCATTATTCGTTTTTAGGATTGTCTTGTCCTTGACATAGGATGCAAACGAAGAAAATACACGACAAACAGTACACGCGAAGTAAATACAGCATTATGGCATGAAACACGCCGTATAATTAGTATGAACTTGGGAAAGATTTGAAACAAATATATTTGTAAATTTTTTCAAAGGTATACGGACGTATATCAACGAAGTGCCAATATGTATTGATTTGTAAATATTTATATTAATTTACGAACGTTTTATATAGATCATACATATAAAATTCAACACTGGTTTTTCCATTTTTCTTCTTCAATTTACAACATCCTTGGAACGTTGTTTTGATAAGAAAACACCATTACCACTGCAAGTAGGTCGCATTGATGGTTCAACCTGAGTAAACGAACATTTAGGGAACAAAAAAAACGCAACAGTTTCGACAAATAGACAAACACAATACCACACTTGTCGTGGGTTTGATATGATTTGAAATCTATTGTTCGTAGTATCAATTTATTCCCCAGATTTTCCAATTACAAATCGAAATTAACAACAAAGAATGGATAACTGACAGACCATACAAAGGGATACTTTTCTCACACATCGTTGATTTAATTGCCCTAAAAGTGATAGATTTCTAAGATTGGTTTCGTTTCATTTGCCTGCTCATAACGTTAGGTGAGATTTGCTACCCTGTTCCCCAAGGAGCGACTTCTCTATTGTTGCGTCACCTCCAACTAAGACGAATACCTCGCCCAAGGCGAAGAAATGTAATATCGGAAAATGGCCCATATTATTTCAACAAACTGGCAGGCAACGTAATTTACTTGGCCGGTCCGTATATACTGCTCTAGTTGGTAACATTTGAGTTCTTTTTTTGTCATCTTCATCTTCTTCTTCTTCACAAAGTAGAGACCTTTTAAGCGTTGTATTGTAAAGTTGATGAGGGTGTAACTGCCGAGTCAGGTGTACAAGTTTGGGTTAAATCGCAGTTCAGGGTACGCACCTTGTCATGGAGTAAAAATGGCCGGGGTTTGAAACACTGAACGCTGAGACAGTATTTAAATGGTAGGAAGTTGTCGAAGAGGATACAGACTGGGATATTTAGACAGAGAAAAATGATCGATTTGGGTGACGTTGACAAATAGGACAGAACACTTGTAATTGTTACGTTTAGCATCTATTTACATAAACCAAATATCTGTATGCTGAGGCACAATAGAAACGATGAGAGTGAGCGGTGATAGAGCAGTTCCTCTGTTAGTTCTCCTTGACAAATCACTCCTCTAGATATCTCCTTTATTATAACATTCATCATACGTGCACAACTAAAAAAACTGTCGAGGAGTCGATTCGCCGCAGGTGTCCAGCGTGTATCACTCCGCCGGGGGCAAGCCTGCCTGGGTGCAAAATTTGAACGCATCAGATTGAGTGTATTTTTTGTCAGCAATAGTGCGTAAAATCTATGTTTTATCAATTTGGGGGAAAATTTGGACAAAAATTGATCAATCAATCAAGATGGCAGAGAATGTCGAGGCCGATGGGTTAGGTTATTAATTAAACCGAATTTGATACTATTTAAGTCCCGGAATATAAAATTTTGATTTCCTCCTCCCCCTTCCCCTCTTTTCTACTTGAACTTCCCCTCCTCCATTCAAAATTAAAGAGACCGGACAAAACTAAACTACTAAAAAAAATAGAAATCCTATTTTTAACATTTTGGCGCTAAAGGCATCCTTTGGTCACCAGACGACATTTTACAAACTGACACTTTTTTTTCCGAAAATCATCTGAGAATAATGGAGACTTAGTCAGCCCTCACCCAGCTGACTACACGTTGCAGACTCTCACCGATTTCTCGATGTCTCGGTACACACAGTAGGGGTGATTGTACAGAGTAAATTTCAACTTATAAATCATCCAAAATGATCGGCCATTTGTAATAGTGGCAAGCTAAATTTCACGAGGGTCAGAGATTGATGATAACGCAGAAGCTAGCTGAGATCGCTTTTAGCGTTTTCTTTCACTCGACGACTGGATTTATTTATATATATAAAAAAATGAAATTACAATGATCATAAAAATCTTTGTAACCATAGCTACAAAGCAATTACGTATCAGATTGGCAAGTCCGCGAAAAAAAGATATATATGAAGCCCGATAAAATATATAAAAAATTACCTTTATTCGAAAGTAAGAAATTCTAGTATTTCAACCGTTCATTTCCTAAAGCTGTACAAGTGTAACCCGAATAATTTTCGAACTCCCGTGTTCCATTTTTTGTATCTTTACACGAGGGGTCAGTTATGTTTGTTTAAATTCAACATTCCCCCTATGGTTATTACGTGAAGTGTTGAAAACGTGCAAAAATGAAATGGCTATCTTAATCACACTCGTTCATCACATTCACCCTTTCACTGCGCAGTCTCACATTTAGATGAACGATAACACCGACATCCGGGAACCTTTCCTTTTGTCAGTCACATCCGGGGGCCGGTTGCGACTAAAAAACTTTGACCAATTGGAGAAGCGCTTTTCTGTCGTTCACAAGAACGGTGATAAATCTTGATCAAAGTTCCGTGACGTCACAAAATTTATGGAAATAGTATTTTTTTGGCGCTAAAGAGAAGCTCAGGCTCGCGCTAAGATTGATCAATGGCCGCAAGACATGGTAACATTTCAAATTTGCATAGATACATCACGATGATGTATGGTCACAATCATCCCCGTGCGAAGTAGGCGATATTTTGACGGTTTAGCAATCATATAGCATATACAAGGTAGCCGTGATAACTAATTACTCTGTGCTTTCTTAAACGATTCTGGAAATTGCTTGGCCAAATAGCAATTTGATATTGGGCTAATTTTGTCAGACGTCAGACCAGAAATCACGCTAACAACCGTGATTGATTTAACCAATTAAAAGGCACTGGTAATATGCGTTGCTTTACAAGCCCTCGGTGTTAAAGTGATTTTTGTGTGTATGTAAATATATCTCCCAATCCGATAGGACTGTGTGATGATGATGGAGCGAGGGGTGCAGGTTTTTTGATCTTACACAAGTGATGTCAAACGACGAGATTTGTTTCATACGTGAGACGGTACTTTTTTTTCTTCTCAGTTGAACTATATATCGACGGATTCTTTATGAGGTTCATATATCTACGTTTATTGTAGCTCAAGTTAGACCATTACGACTTTTTTTTCGCCCCGGGCTGGTTTGCTTAGATCTGACAGAGGTCACGATGTACAGCTAGAGAAATTTAGGAAATTGAGACGCTGGAGAAAGTAAGCAATCACATCGAAGACGATAAGTAACAATAAAAATGCAACAGAAATGACTCGGTGAGCGGTGTATGTTTTCAGTGAAGACGAATGGATGTAATTATCTAAAAATAATGGTAGCAGTCACGACTCGAACCAAACACAGATTTTTTTGTGATCTTCCCAGAATGCTGTTCAGTATTAGAATACTGCTTAACAAATGGTAAATATTTAGTGCTTGCGTTAAATATACGATTGTTTTTGACTGCTTGCTTTGCTAGTTCTGGCTTGGAATAAAAAGCCAGTTTTTTTGTTGAATATTCATGATTAAAGCTCGCGTGACAGTATTGATAGAATGAACGGGTTGATTTTTAGCCGACTGTCTTTGCAACCAATGTGGCTCTCATCGGCATACGCTACTGTATGTTTGTTGAATGAATGGGGGATGTCAAACGGTAAAATGATCGATTCATAAATGTCGTGTTGCCATGCTACCTATCCAGTCCACGTTAATAGCTATCCGGTGTCATGGTACTGAAACCACGGGAACAACATGACACAGACTAACTTACGACTCCTACATCCCCGACGGCAAAGACAATTTGATTATATATTGAAATAAGGGTTTATTGCGATTTTATGAATGAAACTTAAACCTACAATACGGGCTTGACAGAATAATGTATATTTTGCCACGGAACTCCCGGGAAACACGACAAGTGTTGTAGCTTATGCCTAGACTGGGAATATCCTTCATACGTCCGTGTTCCTCGTGGGGTGCACCGAAAACTATAAATCTCTCACCATATCGCAAGGTGCCACGACCTTTCAAAGAACTACCCCCAAGTTAAACGTTACATCATTTTGTTGCTAAGTTATGAACAAATGGGTTTGATCTCTGTGTATTGCCCGTAGTGTCAGGGGTGTACACATGGTTGTCTATATAACCAGGAAACTGTTAAATGTTGTCGGTTTCAGCTGGAGTGTATATTTATTAATGACAAAGAGCCTGGTATCTGACAAAAACCAATAGAAAATGAGTGAAACGCTAAAGACTGACGGGTTCAAAGAAAACCATTAATCTTTTTTTTTCTCTCCTTTAATCAAATGTTTAATCTTATAAAACTGATAGTTCAGTCGCTGCCGGTTGCGTTTTTTTTGTATCTAGACCCCAGGGCGGATTGGCAACGTTCCGCAACTCGTTCAGTACTTTATTGCATGTAAAGAACAAATATCGAAAATCATCTGTGATTTATATGTGTATGACCAGAAGAACATTTGGGGTCGATTTTGGTGATTCTGGCGACACCACTTTTGGTACAGTATTAATGAAGATCTATTGTATCTTACTTGTCAAGTATATCGTATCAAAATACAAGAATTTTAATGATTTTGTAAGAAGTGTCACTTTTCGACATTTTTTTCACTATTTCAAAAAGGCTTGCAATGTATGGAATTTTGTGAAAAAGTGAAATTTTTCTAACTTTTCTTTGACATACATACATCCATAAAGACCATACCCGTCATTTCTATCCAAAATAAAAACAAAATTTGCCGAAAATCTGTAAAAAAAGCGAATATTTTGTTGAAATGTTTTGGCGGGTGAACGATCTCTTTGCACGTCAGTAAAAGAACACCTTTTCTTACTATTAATTGTACGAAATGTAACCTCAGCATATACTTAATATCTACTCCATTTGATGAATAGCTTAGCATACTTCGGCGGCTTTGAGATGTGGAGATGTTGAAATTTGATCGAGGAGTGTTGCACAGACAATCGAACAGGTGGGCCGGTAAGAACACTGAACCACTTGCCTACTTGAAGATCGTAAATAAACGATGAATGGTTTTTACTTGTTGGCTGAACGGAACGATTTCAAAATATCTCTTATTCCCCTGACTACTGAACGACAAAGTACGACTTGTTTACAAGGTTATTGCATTACTATATTGATACTGACAATGCGTATACCTTTTATCTGTTTCCCTTTCCCTGTATAAACATACTTCTAAGTTAGAGACACGTGTGATGTTACCAGTAACGTCCTCGTTCCCATGTCTCATTTTTAAGTTCAACGTATGTCAGTTTCTTGTTTCGTTTACCTCTCCCCCTCTCTCATCCTTTCCTCGCCACACCTCCTCTTTTAAATTCACCGTCTCTCGGTCTCATGTCTCATTTACCTTCCATCTTTATCTCTCCTCTTCATCTCTTCCTCCCCCACCTCCCCTTTCCCTCTCTGTCCCTACCCTAACTCCTCCCGTTTATTTACCAATCTCTTTAACGAACCATTGATACACTTCCTGTAACTACGTAAACTTTAAAGTGCGTATTCCTTCACTGCTCGCCGCATACCCCCCCCCCTCAAGTCGTCTCTGTATGGATCTCATGTCTGTGTATCTCACACCCTCCCAATTTTGTCCTTTTGACCCTCATCCCCAAATGTGACACATAGTCGAAATCTTTATGTATACAGTTTGGTTTGTTTTTTCCCCTTTCTTTATTTGTAGACGTTTTGAATAAGGAAGAAATCCAAAGGAACGGTGAAAATGCCCAGATAATATTTGTATTCTGATTATTATTACATGTATCGGCGAGGTTGGACTATATAAGTTGGCAGACAACTATTTTTCGATTCTCTTCCCCTATATTTATGTATGCATACTCTCTTTACGGACTTGTAATATTTTATGATATCTGGGAATAAAGTCATTTATCTATATATATATACACAGACATCATGTATGATTTCACTTGATTAACGGACAAATTGACAGCGATCGTTTCCACATCCACGTGAGAGTACCACGTGACCGTAAGTTCAAGTACACAATCACCTTCATTTAAAAGTATTTACACAGGTATTAATTTCAAGGAGAAGACTATTTCTATAGACATTTTTACGCGCTGTTAATCCGGAAAAAAAAAGTTTACAGAGCCGTATTTCAAGCTTACGGGTACACGTATTTGTTTAAAAAATATATTTCGATACAATTCTTTTATTAAGATAGAACATACTAAACAACTTACACACGATAGGGTTATGGAAGACAACAATACACATACGAGTGTACTGACGAGGGCAGATATATTAACAAAGAAAGACGCCTGTAAGGTACGGAAGCCAACCCCAGGTAACCCTGGACCGGGTCGATGTGATGACACCTCAAGCCTTCTACCTGGTATTTGAGCTGTCAACTAAAACAAGGATAAGCCGCCAATGATTTATGTTTCATAGACAGGTGCAAACTCGCCCTCGCACGTAAGCTGGCATACTTGCAGTTGAGAATTGTAAGCTTGTCTATACATGCAGGGAGGGAGGGAGGGAGGGAGGGAAGGGGGTGGGGGTTTGGGGAAGAGAGAAATATTATAAAATCCATTATATTGCGCTTGTAAATTTTCTTTCTGATTTTCATAAAAGAATTGCCGGCAATAATATTCCAAGTGGCCGACTCTGTGTGTCTGTGCAAACGTAAGATGAGAACATGTCAAAACTTAATGGAATCAAAGGAGTGCGGTGCGACGTAAAGGGAAACGGCAAAGCTAAAAAATCTGCCCCAGTTGACAACGGGTCGCGTTAGAATTGTTAAACTCGAATACATACTATCGGGTCTGCTGACCTTTATATTCATGATGTGCATAGAGCCCGTTTGTAGGCATACTTTCCTCTTACAAGAATATTAAGGCACATACTGGTTTATTATTCCGGTGGTTGCACATGCCAAAAAGCGGGGGGTTGAATTCGAATGTCCTCCTTACAAAGCCGTTAAAAAGAAGGTTTTTGGTTCGGCGTTCTTAGTGACTCACTCAGTTGGAAGAGTATACCTGGTCAGCATATATGGTATAGAATAGTTCGGCTAAATGGCTACTTTTTTAATGATTGCACATATTCAAAGCTTTCGGCTTAAGAGACGGTTGCTGTCTATTCAGTGGTTTTACTCGTAAGGTGGTTAGGACATCCCCACTGCTCCCGTTTACAAAAAAACAAACGACTTGGAAGGGGAGGGGGTTCATTCGTGGTTCATGGTTTTGAAAATAGTACACCGCCTTACATATGCACCAGACAACTGCGTATGCGATTCTCTAGATGTCTAATGTCAAAATTTTGTTCCAAACAAAAACCATTTTTGTACTGATTACGACCCAGGAAGGTTTCTTTCATTGAATGATTGAACATGTCAAAGTGAGTCGACTCCATGATGAGAAATTCTCTCATGTGGTTTTGAATCGTTGAAATTTATGGTTAAACAAATGCTTCCTTTGTATCTGTCTTTTTTTACACCGTCGAAGAAACATTCAAATGAGAGACTCGAGACATACAGTGTGACAAAGCCAAAAAGTCGCATGACTGGGCACAGCGCATATTGACCCAAATTGTCTCGTGATGAAATTCTAAAAAACTTTCAATTATTCAATTCCAGAAAAGTGTTTGTGCTTTTTACGCAACCACACAAGACATTCATCTTGTGTGTGTGTTTTTTTTCACTGTTATTTTAAAACCAAAACGTGGAACGGCAATACGGATAGCTATAGAAACTGCATCAGACGACGTTTCCGTCTGAGCTGATCAACAGTTTGGAGTTGTTTGTTGGTGTAATTATAGCAAAGCGTCAGTGACAGGACTAAAGCAGTTACTTCATCTGAAATCAACAGAGCCATAAAAAATTTAGAGAGAGTTTATTTAAATACGGGTGTTGATATGTGACAAGTCTACGTTTGTGCAGACACCTTCGCTATAACAAATAAGATGACAAACAGAGTTGTGGCGCGGTACGAAAGAGAAAAAAACCGTCATTGGTTCAACGATTTTGCACGGTGTCGTATGCCTAATCTGTCATTCGACTTCGAATTTTAATTATACCATTGGGTTGTGACAGCCCGGTATTGGGGTAGCGCTTCTACCGTGGCCAGTGGACAAAGACAAGCGGGACAAAAATCACCAAGCCGATATGCATCAATTGACGTGTACTCGCCCAGTTTCTCAATGACGAGAATGTAACAGGGGGTTGGCAAGAAAACGAGGCTGGTAATTCTGTCGACCTCGACAGGTGCAGAGAATTTCCAGATTCTCGTTTTCAATAGGGGCAAAATAGAGAAGTAAAACAAACCGTTGGTCTATTGTAAGAATGAATGCATCGCCGCGACAACTTTAATCCATCATGTCCTCGTATTATAAAATCAGCAACATATACACCCCCCCTCTTATTTCCTACACTTTATGTCCATTTCATAAACATTCGCATCAGATGTTGATTTCAGCGACTCTCTGAAATGAACCATAGCTAAAATAAACCCCTGAAATTCACATTTAAAACCAGTTTTGTTTTCAGTGACTTTCCCCCCAAAAAACCACAACAATGGAGAGAGGTTAACGTATGTAAAAACAAACCACGTGATAAAACTAATGAAATCTTAGACTATCTCAAGTTACTTTTGTCCTGTTTTAGTTACTTTTGGTTAGTTATTCATTCATTTATTTTTTTAGATACCTAATCAAATTTCTGAGTATTGAGTTCCGAGCATACATAGGTAATGTTTGTGTGTTTGATAGTACTAACTTGTTTACACTTCAAAACCAATAAACTGTTCCATTTGCTAATGTGATGTAAATGTTATTTATTTTAACGTGTATAACTTGTAGTTGGATCGGAGGAGGACTGAGGGGGGGGGGGATTTAAGTCTTTACATAAATTCTATATCCTGCTAACCGGAAATCCCCCAAATTCGATAACAGCTAGATAACATCCGGGATAAAACGAATAAACGAATGAAAAAGTAACTTCAAGTATTTTACGTGCCCCCATTTACACAAAAAAATCAAAATAATCGCATTACCAAAAGACTTCTAAACCTATACACTAGGTTATATATATATATATATATATATATATATATATATATATATATATATATATATATATATATATATATATATATATATATATATATATATATATATATATATATATATACATATATAACCATGCATGTTCTATAAATCTGATATCTTGAATCTTTTGGACTACTTTTGTCATCCTGTGAACTAAGCCATCTTTGTTCTCTGATCTTTTCACAAAACATCTCTAGCTATATCATGGTATGTCCATACCAATATCGGGTATACATTCCTTTAAGACCAATAATTGATTTCATTGATAGATGTATTGATTTGCATCAATTTCATATATATATATATATATATATATATATATATATATATATATATATATATATATATATATATATATATATATATATATATATATATATATATATATGTTATTATTATTATTATTATTACAAAAAACTTTAATATCAAACACAAAAAACCCCCCACAACATTTAAGACATGCCATGATATTCAAATTTGACGACTTTGTATAGATTAATATGGTTTTATTTGGTGTGTTTTTTGGTGTTTTTTGTTTGTTTTTTTGGGAGGGGTGGGGGTAAGTTTAAAACTTTAGGGATAGGTGGGAGACATGTTGTGTGAGGAGTTGATTTAGAGGAAAGATGTGGGGGTTCTTAGAATTTAGCTAAACCGATTTTGGAGGAAATCTGGCAAGGCGACTTTATGTGATCATAAATTAATTGTATTCATAAATGGAGGCCATATTTGCAAACGGCTAAACTGTTGTGATTTGTCGTGTTTGGTGTATGTGTATTGAACAGCACCGGATGAGTTTGGAACGGACGCTGACGTCTCTGAATGTTTAGGCAGCTTATGGACCGTATCGTATTGTTTGCACGGACATAGTCTACGACATATGGCATCAGGATTACCGTATGCTGGATCCCCATTTAGTCTGGTGCTAAAATTGGCTTTAAAGCATCCAAAAAGACGTATAAACAAAACATAATATTCAGATGAATGGCAACACTATTGAAATAATATGAATACCAGCGATCTTATATAGCGATTTGCTACGTGTTTAATACGATTGAATTCAAAACATAGTGTCGCATACAACATTTGCATACGACCGTACTACGTGGAGGCACAAAGACGTTGTTGATGGGAGAATCGTACTCTCAACACAGATGTGTCAGGAGTTATGTAAAGTGCGATGTGATGGAACATTCGCCGAACAAATTTATCGAAATTTACTTGAAATACTCCCTTCCGTCACCCCTACCCCAATAATACAAACATGTACCAATTCCAACCTGTGATCATTCATGAAATAAACATGTCCCAAAAGGAATAAATTACCATGTCTTTGTTTTAAAAAAAATGATCCAACCAACTTTGAAAAGGTGGTTTTTTATTTTATGCTTAATGAAAATAACGTTATTAAAAAGCTAACGAACACGACTATTGAAGTTATCATACCAGAGTAGACTTAAAAGTGGTATTTTGAAGAAGTCAGCTGTTTGACTTTTGAAAAATGTTATCATTGACAAAATAGCAATAATAAAAATAACAACGGTAACAACAGGAACAACAACAGCAGCAATTGCAATCGTATTGTCAAGTACTTGACAATAACCAAATCATTTAAGGACTTCTGATGCCTTGATATTTGTCGAAATAAAATTGGATTAGGAGTTTCAATGCCTGTAATCTGTTTAAACGATTTTTGACAGCGTGGATGACATAGCGATAAATTCTCTTTGGTTGGGTATATTGTACTGTGTGACTGCCTATAAATGCAAGAAGTTTTGACACAAAAATGGCGGTCAACGTACTATGATTACATTAGCAAAATTCGGACTTATTACCAATGTTTGTATAGTTATTTACATGAATGACGTCTCATTTCATTATACTATTTATAGCGAGACTGGAGTTTGGTTTAATCTATCGCCCTGACTATAAAACAACAACAACAACAACAACAACAACAACAACAACAACAACAACATCGTTGTTGTTCAATTCAAGTTGTTTAGCCCTCCTTACCCCTCAGACTACAATCAGACACGAGAGAAAGTACCACAAGTCTATTTCTCCCCTTTTTGTCGATATGGCCACTTTTGAACTAAAATTTTGACATAAACCCACAAATATGGCTAATTATTACGATTCCAGTCTAAAATAAGCATTAAATAGGCACAAAATTCATAGCGTTCATAATGTTTTATTTGTTTGTTTGCTACTTATTACTTCCAAACCAAAATTTTGGTACTAGTATCAAATCTAAAAGTAGGGGTATACTATCTTTAGTTCTGGTCCAAAATAAAAACAACATCCGCCAAGAATTTACTGCAAACAACAAATTGTGTTGAAAACATAATGGCGGGACATTGTTTTGTAAAGAAATCAACATAAACACCCTTTCTAGTGTAGTCTCAGTTTGTATCTCTAGTTATTACGCCATTTTCTTTGCAACGTCACGGTACTGGTTTCAGAATTGGTTTATTTTTTGTCTTTCTATCCTGTCTGTCTGTCTGCACGACCCAGATGAACCGCGCTTTATATTTTAAGACCTCCAGTCTTAGCGTCGTCTACATCCAAGGTGAAAGATTAGTCGACATTGAAAGAGGAAAAACACCTCGGACCGCAAAACCTTGTAGAGGAATTATATCAATAACTACCTCTGCTTTTGAACTCTGTAGCACCATTCTCAGTATAATGGCTGTGCCTAAAACTAAGTTCCATGAAAGTGGGTATTTATAATTTGAAAATAAAAGCCTCCATTATCGTTGGTCTATTTCATAATAAACTGACGCGGGCTTGGTCTTTCAGTCGGTTAAAATGTACCGCACAAAGACTTTGGTCAAACTATGCCAACTTTGTCACTGTTGCTTTTATAGGAGGGCAGTGGTCCGTGGAGGGTGGGATTGTTCGCTCCCACTAAACATTTCTATACCGACCTATGCAGATGTTGTAGTGAAATTTGGAGGTCTTTTCTTTCAACTTCATAGGACTTAGTGGTCCGGAAGAAATGTAGTGGGCTCAGACTGAGAACTACGTTACTTTGGTCTGGTTGCGATGAGATAGAGGTGGCTTGGCAACGCTCGGTATTCCATTGTCCTTACATGCAATCAGTAACACGAGCGCCATTGCTGTCAAATTGAGCATAACTTTTTGTACAGTCCCACAGAAATTCAATAAAATAAACTGCAAGAGTTACTTACGGTGTAGTAAAAAGAGCGAAACAATGAAAGGACCACTTTCATCTTTAGCCGCAGCCGATTCACCCTATCTATCAGATCACAAACATCACTGTATGTATCAGGGGAGGGAAAAACTTGGAAATCTCGAAGACCAGGAATCTAAACTTTATGTGTTTATTCCGTGTGAATCTCGCTACTTTAAAACCAATATTTTTAGCAGAATTTTACAAAGGGAGACGATTTATGTAATTCCTGTCTAAAATAATCTTTGATTTAGCTAAAAAGTTGCAGCCAAACAACCATTTTATTCTAAATAATGTTGTTGCCAAAATTGTTGCCAATTATTTACAATAAATTTATGGTGCTAAAAATACGATAATACTTGTATCAGCTTAAGTCAAGCTTAGAATTTAGAAGGTTTTAAAAGACAAGGTATTAGTAAACATGGTTTTTATTTATAACTGTTAACACATTTAACTGAAATTTAGAGAATTGTGCGAAGATTAATCGTTGAGGTAAATCTCGAACTTCTCGAGAACGCTGAACGAGAAGTGTTCAAAGGACTTGCCTACCTACTCGAAGTTAAAGCAGCGAGATAGTTCTGAGACCCCGAACGCTCTTGAGTTAATGCAATACGGGAAATTGATGTAATTTACGTAAAACAGTCTGTGTTAGACGAATTGTTCAAAGTAAAACGACAGAGACACCGGAATCTCATGAAATAGCCTGACCTGTTGCAATGCGTAATGACAGTCACATTACATCGACTAAACATGAAACTGTCAAAATAAAACAAGTCCACTAATATCACTTTCGAGTAAAAGTACTCGAGAGAAAATATTCAACAATAAGCTTATTTTTTTTGAGGGTATGGACGAAAATTGAATGTTTTGCACATTGCTGACGAACGTCGAACTCTAAAAACAAAACAAAAAAAACCCGAACAACAAAATTCAGACAAGTAACATGCATGGATGGGTCCAGATACAGAATTTGAATTATTTACCCATAGTTTACAACATTGACTTCGATTTCACTACAAAAGAGGAACATAGTACACAAAGGTCAAAGGGCATGACCTTTCAGTGCATATGACCCGATCAGGGAAGACTTAATATCAGCTTGGGTGGACGCGCATAAGATAGAAAATCGCCGCCGGCTTCGACTTCGATCGTAGCTCACTAATAAACGTTCTGTTCTCGCTTTAGAACAAAGGAACATAACAAGTTCTTAATCCCCACAAAAAAATTGTTTAAATTCTTATTTTTTTACTGCAATATTTGTAACTTTGACCCGCTAAAATTCCAAATATTGCTGAAATGTTTGAAATGGGACCGCCAGAACGACTGGAAGTTGACAACACGCGTCGCACATGGGGATAAACTGTGCGACAGCAAAATACCAATATGGTGTCTTCGCCATTCTTAGTCAAGATACCGGTTCGTTTTAATTTGGATATTAAAGTGATACCACATGAAGCACGTGATACTTCGAGAATACATACACAACTAAGAACATTATCTCAAAGACAATACGGGTGCAATTCAACCAAACAATACTAGGAAGAGCGAGTTTTTTAGTGTCACGAACAGTACTTATTGGAGGGACAAAACAATGAAACTAGCAAAACATGGACAAAGCGAAAGTTGTATAAACTCATAATAATTATTATACAAAAGAGAGGAAAGTATATTAAAATACAATCCATGGAATATGTGACATTTGAGACCAGATGGATGACTGGTTTGAAAAGTGATAGATCTCAAAACAATACGTTCATGTTCAACACTCGTTTTGACGACACACTCACACACACACACACAAGAGGAAAAATCCCGCCAAAATGGAACAACAGAATTTGCTACATTTAAACAATTTTACATTGTTGATAAAATAGACGTTTCTTGCAATGTTTTGATACATGCTTTTGGGTAATTTTGAACGAAATTTGTAAAAACATTCGCATTTTTATCACGTAAGAAACGAAACTATAATCTTAGTAAACAGAGTGTCATAGATTTTTTTGTGTATCATTGTTTTTGGCAGTTCATCGTGTCCGTTTTTCTGATTCAATTGAGCTTCTTATACAGTGATTGACATTGATGGACGTTGATATCGCAAAGAGTTTGAATGTATGAAAATACATAAAAATATTTTCGCCAATGTTACACAGCTATGGACACACACACAACTGTTCTCTTTAATACCTAATTTCGGAAGCTAAGAAAAGGCATATGGTGTAGAGCCTTACCTTCTGAGTACACCTCCAAGAAGGGATGCGTTCAGACATTCTGGTGGCGATAGGCGGCGTTGGACTTCTGCTACCGTAACTTTATATTTTGACGTTGAACTAAGCAGAGAAAGACGACCTGGTACCGAACAGAATACATCTGTGGGGGACGCTAGACCCGATACCAAACCATCCTTGCTGTTGTCATTCTTTGGCCTTATTCCAGCTACAACAGAAGACAGACAAATATACACGTCATAAAAACGAAAAAAAAGACATGGAATATTAAAATGATATCAATATTAGATTCATATTACGAGCGATTGGAATTTCATCATACGATATCAGATGAAAAAGAACATATTTGAATGGAATCAGTACAGAGAAAAAATGGCGGTCCATTAGATACTAGCAATGGAAATCATGCTATCGAAGTGCCTTGCTAAACGTAACACTGGTACAAAATGTTATTAGTTTATACGACTTTCAAAAATGATTTGAAGGAAATTGATACTGAGTTCTGTGTGAAACCGATTGTAATACAAGCTGGGTGTGACTAGGGGGAAGCCATATTGTCAAATCTGGCCTCTAGACTTCCATATAACTTGACACACAACGAAGTAAAATGACTCGCTTTTGAAAATGAAACGAAAAAATTAACAAAACAAAGCGAAGAGTATTTCAACTTACAGAATACAGGAATACATTATTTCTATGTATTCGACTGATGTATTTGTATCGTTTTGAGTTTGCGTATTTTTTAATAAATACACATTTGAAGAGATTTCGAGTAATCATTATGAACTCTGTTGTCATGGTGCACGAATAATACTCGTTGAGATACAATTACATGTTGTTTTCTTATTTTGTAAAAACTCCACGAATATTAGACTCAAAATGACAAAATATTGTACACAGTAACTATAATATGGCGGTTTAAGACGAAAAGTGGTGAAAATTAGAGAATGATTGAAACGGCGTCGTGTAATGTAGATTTAGCATGTATTTAACCTTTCCTTTGTTTTTCAGTATTCAAAACAACACAGGGAGAGTTACTTTTTCACACGCTTCGAATCGCGGTTAATACGAACTTAGAATCCTATTACACTTTATTAGGGAGTTTGAAAATTAGACTTTATTACAAAAACTCATAGTACGTACGAAAATACAGCCCGCTTTTTTTTCTGTCTTGCATTTTAAACTCCCAAACCTGGGATCGTTTTTAATGGCGATTCTAAACTTCGCGGCGAAGACGATCACAAAGGGATCCGAACGTATGTGATGCGGTGTATGCTTGGTGTAGTAAGCATGCCAGAGGCGCTTTATCGGGCTGAGCAAATCAGAAACGGCGAAAATTCCAATCGCGGACTAACTTATCGTGTGAGAGTGAACTAGGGGCTTATCCTCTGGAACACACACGCGAAGCTCTCTGCTCTCCCCTAATCATTTCGCGTGGGAAGATGCCGAAAATACGACATATATGTAACCAGTATACACGCGACTATTACCAAACCAATTTTCATTGTTCTAGCGCAGTGTGAATTCGATCACCTTTCGGTACCATCTTAAGCTCCGAGCAATACGGATGGACAAAATGAAGATAAAAAAAAACTCACATTTTTTTTTCAGAATGAAAAAATTGTTGATGCAAATCAATTCAAAATTTTAAGATATATGCTGAAATTTCTTGTATATTATACCCCGTTTATAAAGTTGATTCAAAGCTCGAAGACAAAAGAATTAAGTATCGAGTATTCAAAGGTGCAATTTTCAGATGTTTGCACGATTCTGATTTATAAATCTAATATTAGCATATTCCGAGTTCTTGACTGGTGGATTTTTGAGTTCTATGTAAATTCATCATAAAATGAGGTTTTTCTATATCGCAACTTCGACTATGGACTTCTCTTACAGGTTATCATTAACGAAATCTCCAAAAACGTCTCAATTTCACTCCAAACAGGCTATTAAATTTTCAATTTTCAATAACTCGAATCCCTTGGCTTTCAACTCGAAGTCTTAGATTACCTCAAATATGCTCTGTTAGGTCTACTTCTGACGCAAGGCATATAGCGTTCGACTTTAGCGAGAAAACACAAATCGAAATGTTGACATACTATATAAGGGATGACGTTATTGAAATGAACAATAACATCAATCAAACGTAATAAACATAAAAACCTGATCGGCAGTTATTTGTGTTCGCTTTGTAATTTTTACTCGACGCTGTTACTTTTTCATAGTCTCTATCTAATTTTATAATAGCTGTCAAACGTCTATTATTTTTATCGGGAATCCAGTCATCGCTTTTTTTTATGATGGAAAAGTTGGGTGACGGAGTGCATAGATTTGCTAATGTACGTCCTAAGCCCGCTGCTTGACAACCGTTGCTACGAAAACATACGTCGCTATATTGAGTTTGCAGGAAATGGACACGATTGATGTGAGATGTACGAGTAACAACAGACGTAGGAATTTTTTTGTGCGAAAGAAGAGGCAACTATTTCCGTTGCGTTGTTTGCAAACGATAACTTTGGTCTTATCTCCAGTAAGGGTTGGCGAACTAGCAGGAAATTGATTAGCATACCGTGCAAAGTGTCATCGCGTTTACTGTGTATTGTCTATCAAATGTACAACATATCCACAATTGAAATTTTGTTCGGATCTTCACGATCGGAAAAGTGATAGAGAATGCGTTGAGTCAATACAATACACACAGTCTGGTTGCTCAATGGCTTAACTCTATTTTGCCCTCCAGTAACATCTTCCGCTGAGGACTTCTAATTCGCTTCCGAACTTTCTACTGAGCGTGGTTTTTAGAGAGAGAGAGAAAAAAGAGCAAATCTTTCTTTTTTTAGTCGTCCGCAAAGAGTTAAAAATAAATGAAAACCCTGTCTCAGAGGTACACAATCTTTGCTTTTTTGATAATTTTTTTCTCTCGATATTTCTTGCATTGATCTTTCAATGTGATATCGTTGAAACAAGTGATTGAAAAAGAAAAAAAGAGACAAAAAAACCCCTCGCTTGAGTGATATCATATGTGTGCAAAGAATCGACGAGGTTATATTGGAATAAAGGTGTGATTTCTAAAATCTCTGTTCGCTTCTCAGGATCAGTGCGTTCTTCTTCATTTGAGCCCTGACTGCGATCTACCTTATTAAAAGCATGCCGTTCCAATCACAGTTGAGAAAGGGATTCCCTGATGAAAGTCCAAATGAGTTGTAGTTATGGAATGAAAAGGGAAGCCGTGTCTCTATGGGCCTTGAAAGCTAACTTAGATGTAGAACTGTGATACATACATCCAATACCGACATAACGGGAGGTTCTCGCTCACTGCTTGTCAGCGCCGGAAATCAACGGAGAGGGAGATATAAGGCCCGATAATGGAAACTGATCTGGTAGCGAGCAAAGGGAAATAAAATCAATTTTGAAGTGGATAATGACAAAGAAAAAAATGCCAACCGAAAAGAGAGGAGAAATATCGTGAAACAGCGCGGTCTGGTTAGTATCATTAAGTTTTGGCATAAATAAAGAGTGGGAAGATGCTTGACAGATACTGGGGATTCATACATAGAGGTGATGTGTGACGTCACAACTTCAAAGGCCTGCCGATAGAATTGGAGGCACATTAAGAGTTTTAATGACGTTGTTCGGAATAGGGTACAGTACCCCGGAAACGTGGACGGACCACAGCTTTTTGCTGAAGTCAAGATGGCCTTAACTTCTAATTGTCATGACAAAATTTGTTTTGTTTCACTGGCTTCAGTGACAAAGCTCCTCAATCGCCAATAGCGATGTGTGCGAAGCTGCAAAAAAGTCGGAACAAAAACTAATCAGTTACCAAACACGTTCGGAAATTAAGATGATGATGGCTAGTGCATGTGTGTGTGTGTGTGTGTGTGTCTATCTTGTCGGCAGACCTCGTTAAACCAGGTGCAAAAGCAATTTTTAATCAACAAATCAGTGCAGCCTTTTGTTCCGATTAGCTGTAAACCAAATTTTTGTGCTCTGTCAACCGTTCAAGATACTGGTTGTTCTCTCGAGTGAAAGTGATAAGTCCTATGTTGATTTCATTGTGATGAAATCAACATGGGTTTTTTACTGTGAAACTTAAAATAATCGAACAAACCCTTGTAGTTAAGGTGTAAACAAAAATCTGGGTAAATTTTCACCCACCTGAGAGGAGAAACAATAAATGAAAAAAAAAATTATTCGTTCCATAAGGAGTGTCTCACATGTTTTCAATTTATTTACCTCTGCGCATATCAAGATACAGATTACATCAAGCTATCTTTCCCGTACTTTTGTCCTACGGCAGTTTTTAACAGTTTCCCCCACTTAAGAAAAAGTTTTCTCAGAGCGTATGGGATTACATTGGCGCAAAATGCCGAGATTGTGTGGATGAGGTCTGCAAATCTCTCGGCTTCAAAAAGAGCCGACGAGCGTCTATTTGAAGATAAGGCCCCCCGAAAGAATTCTAGCAGGTGAAAATGAAACTAAATGATTAAATAAATGCTATCGAAAATTGGGGATTACTTTTGTGTGGCAAAAGAAAAACCCGTCTTTATATGACACTTATCTAGACAAGTGTTCAAATAAACGACTAATTTTGTCAAAACCTGCTAATATAGTCTATTTTGGGCGTATAAATACAGCATGCGATACCCTATTAATAATTTCACAATATGTGGGTATAGCTCACCTTTTAAAATGGAAGCTTATGTCAAACTTGGCGGGAAATATACACCAGACGACACATTTCATATATTCTATTTGTCGTCAAAATTGCAACTTTTCAGTAATAACGGCGGGAATTCCAACAAAGTGGACTCATCTATTTTGAACACTTAAAAGTAAACATTTGACAAACGGTTGCCAGGGAAACGGGTTCTTCTTTTTCAATATGCTATTAATTTCATTGTGATGGGAATCCTGGTTTCCTTTAACTACGTAAACAAAACACACATCTTTCACCAAATATTTACCTTGTTCGTATCCATATTCTACGTTTAAAAAAAAAACTCTCGGCAATGCCAAAACTTGAGAATTTCAAAAGACAATTAGTGTTCTTGGAGGACATGTAAAGAAAAAAAACCAACACATTTTGTCGTCTGCTCATATTGTGTCATTAATAGGAAGACCGAGAGGGAAAAAAAGTACATCGAACTGTGTCTCTAGACGATCTCCGACATCGGAAAGGAATGGTGTTGACGTTTACAAGTGATTTCACACTGACGTACGATGGCTGAATCAAACATCACGTGATTGCAGTTACTTTGATTATACATAAAACAAAACTAGAAATCGATTCAAGTTAAGTGGAAGTAACAAACAGTCGGCAAACTATTTCTTTGCGTTGAAAGTACAGGTAATTTTGGTGAGGTAACACTATCTAAGGTTTCACCCATTAGGTATAATGTAGCAACATTGCGCTACGATGGTAATAGTTCTTTCTCTAATTTCGTTCGTCAGGTACTCGGAGTATATTACTTTGCGCCCGAAAAAAAAAAACACAGACGCGCATGCGCGAATACAGTACACGTTTTGGGTCAGATATTCGTTGCATACAGGAAAAAAAAAGAACGAGAATGAAACTTATCATTTTGATTGATTTAAAAAAAAAATAATAACCATATATCAATATCAATATAACTGCTATATTTTTATCAAAATATCAAATAACCACAATGATTATGAAATCGTTTAAGAGACCCTAAAAAGTTTGTATGAAATTTTTTTTTCAAATGAGAACAAAAGAAATTCCACCGCTGCATAAGTTTACAAAATACGAAGTGAATGGGTTTGATCCGAGAGTTCTTTTGGAAATAAAAAAAACTTTGATAGAATTAATTAAGTGTTGATACGTAACTGGAATTGCTGAACTCATGTTTCCGCCAAAAACAAATAAATACAATTTAGCAAATTGTCGCATTGCTTCTGGCTATTTGTGGCACTCCGAGAGAAGTCACGAGTAAAAACAGAACACAGAGACGTTGGAATATCTTGGCTTTAAACGTTTTAAACGCTGTTGATTTAAGCATGCAGGAAAGTCGGATCGGGTTTATTTCATTCACTGGTGTGGTCTCACATCATATCGTCACCCTCACAGCTTCTGATCGTCCCTGAGTAACCGCGATTGAACGAGAACGACGATATATTGGTGTACGATCGTTGTCCTGGGAGACCCCACTGGTGATCAGAGTTTGTGTCGTAATCTCAATATGCCTTAAAGCGAATAGGACTATCGCTACCAAATACTTATTGACATTGGTTTCAGTGCATCGATGCGTGTATAGTAGTCCAACACATCAACAAACTAAACGGATACCCAAAACCAATGGTAATCTTCGGCGCTTATGATGGCGAACTGAGACCCGGGACAAATTGCATAATTAAATGAAAGCAAGGGTAGTTGAAATTGTCACGTGTAGAAACGACCCACAAATCATCTAGGCCCATCACAATTGTCGAGAATAAAGAGCCCTTACATCTCCCATCACACCTGTTAGTGGCCGAGCTCTGCATTTGTTTTGTGAACCATTCGATACTTTATGGGATAATGGCTCAAGACGTGAATCTCGATGGGTTACTCTATCGAAAAGCCATTATGTTAAGCACACTATTACTGCCTAAATAGTGTTACCTATACCTTCGACGGTGCTGTCCGCAAACAAATCACACTTTTGAGGAAAGTGTTTTGAAAATGAAACAAACAAACAACAACAATATGATGTTTCCAAGGATAACTTTAAGATTGTCCTGACAGGACGAGGCTCGCACGAGACTATGAACAACTAAAGACATTTGCAGTCCGGTGAGACTGAAAAGGCACAATGCGAGAGGTGGGAACGAAAAAGACCGAGAAGTCGTACGACTATACCCCGGAGGCTCAAGTCACAAACAAAGAAAAAAGGCATTAAAAGACCCGACTTCTGCGACAATAACTTCCCAAACCAATCAATAACACAGAGGTCTGTCTTCGAGTGGGTGTCCATTTGACCCCCAGCTGTATTTTCACACACACAACGATACAGTAAATATATACCGGGTTAGACTTTCCAACAAAAATCGTGATACGATATGTCACTGTGATATATTAACATGGATATAGAGATACTGAACTTTTGGAAAGTAGTAAAACTGTCCGGGTTATCGCAAAAACAGTAAAGATAAAAACCACACTATAGTCCCCCTGTGTTATTTTATCAGTCTTTTTATTCAGATACTCTGATGATATTAATTGCACATCGCGATCTTAATGAAAGTTGTCATGTTTGATGACTGGATTTATAAAAATTAGAGCGACACGATCGTGTGGACCTGGGAGAGTATAAACAGTAATTTATCACGTTGGGTTTTACTATCTCTTGGTCATGGCTGTCTTGGGACAAACACAAATTATTATTTTAGCACTTGTGCTGCAGTTACGGTTAGAAATTAGAGCCTGTGTTGTTAAGCTATATCTATCAATTTTAATTGATGTATGGTTTGATTGTTGGGTTCTTCATTACACAAACGTCCACCGTGTACGAGCACAGTAAACTCGGCTTATAACAGGCGACAGAAGGAGAGCATAAAAATGATTGTTATATCTACGAATCCTAAGGGCATGAATTTATGGTTCCCTCAAAAAAAAAACTAGTCAACTTTAGGAAAGTAACTGATAGCGTCGAAATCTGGCTAGGTATTATCCTTTGGTTTTACTGGATTTTCATCGTTCAAGAATAGACGGTGACAAAATGAAATACAAAACTTAACACATCGTAAATGTCACACTCATTACATTCCAAACAAATTGAGTAGTGCAATAATAACATTTTATGTTTTTATCATGATTATTTCTCCAAAATGTCATTTTTTTTGCTCACTGGATGTAGCTATCAATACAATATTGACGCATATGCTTACTTGAATGAATGTAAAAAGTATAGCTCCCACAAAAGTGCACGAACATCCAATATTTATCTTAATTTAATTCTTTCATTCATAAAAAATATACGTAAAAAATTGGATTAAACACACAAGTCCTTTGAATGTGCTACAATATAAAATTGATTTACAATATTTCACATCAAAAGTGCGAAAATAAAATCGTTTTTGGTTTTATATGCGAAGACACAAAAACCGAAAAATAAATAGCTCTGAATTCAAGAATATTCAGTTATTTAGAATGATCTAGATATTTGAACATGTGTTGGCACTGTTTTAATGAACCAATGCTGACAGAGCTCTGTGAAGCATTCGAATTTCATTAAAAAAGTTAGTTCCATGACAAAATGTTCTAAAAAAGAAGAAGAAGGAATTTTCATCAGAAGAAAGACAGAACGAGAGAAACTAATCAAGATAAATTGAGATTTGCTCACGATTCTCGTTTTTAAATTAAATGAATCGCTTGATGACATGTCTAAAATATATCTCTGACTTATGGCGTTCATAATTGATGAATTATGGAATATTTGTATTCTTGTTAAGGCGTCAAAAATATAAACTGCTCCACAAGGAGTTAAAGCACTAATAATACGTCTCAATTGTCCCAGTTCCTTGTCATTTAGGATGTAAACTTGCCTACTTCAACACATCATGTACAAACCATTACTTTTTTTAAAAAGGCGGGAAATTTTTGGCTAGAATTTTGGCGTGGTAAATTTTGATAGAAACATATGGAGCATGTATACCCTCCTTCTGTTTTCATTACGATTTAAAAAGATACATTTGAGGATGAATCGTTGATTTTTTGGGGGACTTTTTATACTTGTGCCAAGAAAGAAAATTTATTTTCTTCCACATTTGGGCAAATATGGCCCAGGGGTAAATAATAGCAATTTTTAAAATATTTGGTACGACTAGATAAGGGCAGCGTTTCCTTATATGAGCAACGTTTCCTTATATGGACAGGATTCCCTTATTTGGGCAAACATGGTTGAACAACTGGCATTATTTCTAAATTTGGAATAAAGAAGTAAAATGTATCTCTTTTTTTGGGGGGGGGGGGAACGTAGGTGTAGTGTAGTAATTTCTACATGTAGCGTAAATAATATGTAAAAACTATGACTTCCGTGTTTTGGTGTACACGGTAAATTATCCCGCACATTTTTCTTATTTGGTCTATGAATAGAAAGGTATTTTTTTCTCTATTTGGGTAAATAATTGAAGAGTGGTGTATAGGTAATTGTTCCAACATGGGTGATATGCAGGTACTAGTCTATCATCTGTTGACAATTAATTGAAAACTGCTCAACGTCCTGTCCCAAACTCAAATGAATAACTCTTCAATAGATACGTGGAGAAAAGCATTCAATAGATTCTATATTATTTATAAATGATATGATATGACACCATTTCGTGACATGTGTCTCTACCAAATTCACTCCTTCTCTCAGCAAAGCGTTGATTGGTTCATATTGACCTACGACCTACAACACTTTTTAATGTGTACATACAACTAAAATGTTTTAATTTCTAATTTGGATTCGTTTAATTTAATTAAAACTTGACAATGTAGAAATCATCTCGTTAATTAATGTATTTTTAATTGAAATCTGACTGAAAATTCAAACAGGACAACATTGTCCGTCCACTGTCGTCTGTTGGAACTTTTTTTGGCGGGAATTTATCTATGAAAGAAGAGCTTCAAGGCCACGTGATATTGATCCAAATAGTTGGTGTATAAAGTACAACAAAACATGTAAACAACTATCGGGCGAGATCTTAGTCGGCCAGCACTTCGCATTTACCGCGTCGCTGCCCGAGTTAAATTGGTAACATTAAGTGCATGAAAAGAAGTCTTTACATCGTGAATGGAGCGGCGTGGCTTCTTTGAGACATAGTTTTTTATTAATAAGTAATTAATAAAAAGTTGCAATCCCGTAATAGAAGTGGATGCCCCCAAAGCCGTGTTCGGAACCTAGCGTGTTAAAAAGGCACATTAGATTTGTTGTGAATGGGGATAATACTGGGCCTTTTATCTTCCCCCAGTCTTGCTTCGCGTTCGTTAGTCGAGCTTTGCTTAATACCTCGGTAACAATGTGTGCGCCTCAGCAAGCTGAATTCTAGAATTAGCATGAAAAGGCGGCAAAACTTAAAGCGAGAACCGTTGCTTAATCCGACAGCGGCCCCTCGTGTGAAGTACACCAAGTGTAGCCCATCGCACGGGCGGCATTTTTCAGTGCTCGTTGCTTTGGGGTGTAGCGGTCTGTGGGATATACGTGTTGGCAGCGCGAACAATGAGAGTCCACGCCACATTCTGCGTCCGCTCAGTAGTTTGAATTAGACACTCGATATACTATAATTATTTCGAACACTACCCTTTTGGATTTCAACTTCACCCAGAAATCCGTTATAACGCTATCTCATTGGTCAATAGGGCCATTAAAAAAAGTAAAAGAACGAAAAAAGTATCATTCATGAAGCGCGGGAAAGTAGAAGACGATTATCACATATCACCTGTTGCTTAAAGAGAAAAAAAAATCACAGCCTAAAATCATCGCCAAAATGATTCCACTTTCAAATAAGAACCAAAAACACACAAAATTGTGCTTATGCATGAAATTAAACGTTGCTAGGCGACGATGGACTTAACGAAGCAGACGACAACCATTAGGTTGGTATAGAGGCGTTCAGAAATTGATAAAAAAGAAGCTTAATTACAGCAATAAGACCAATAGTTGCTACAATAAACTGCTCAGGTACACGCCGTGTAAGTTTGGTTTTCTTGTATCAATCTCGGTCAATACAAAAAGTGGATTTGGTCGTGTAAGTCGTATTGAGTGATGCCTATTGATAGCTCACATCTTCCTAAAACTTATTAAAGACTTAAAAACTCGTGTAAGCATATTACCGAAACGAGTCTAGCTCCAAAGCTGAATATAATCCATATGGAAACTCCCCTAGTGATTACAGGAAGCGAAAAAAAAAGAACCGTGGCGACGAAGACGAAGCTTGGAATAAAGTGATGTTTTCTGTTCCGTGAAGAGGAACCGGTGTCATTAAAAGTGACATACATCCTTAAATGTTGCAAATTAAACCTCAAATCTGTACTAATGTAACCATGGGAACATCTTTGCTTCCGTTTCTTTCTTCCTTTCGAAAAACAAGTGCAGTTTCTTTTTTGAAGTTGAAGATACCGCGCTTGTTAATTGAATACAAACGTATTCATGATGTGCTTTGAAAAAAAGGAGGAATTTACAACAATAACAAAAACCGCCCAAAACATTAAAAAGTGACAAGTTTCTTTTCTCTGGACTTTAACTTGTTAGTTTTTGTTTCTGGGCATGCGCATCAAATGTGAAGGACCTTGAAATAATGACAGTTCAACTACCTGACGAAATTTAGACACATTAAACACATACTCAGAGGTGTAAAAGTTATACATAGTAAAATATTACCCCTAAAAATAATTAAAATTACCGACGTTTCGAGTTGACTTTTTTTCTGCAAGTATGATTAACGTGAGTACCACACGACGGCAACTTGCACAATGTGAAATTCAAGCATTGGACACAAATAACAAACACACACACACACTAAACGCATACAAACTCGTTAACTGTCAAAGACAACTATAAGCTAAGAATTTAGACTTTGAAGCATAAAAAAATAGAAAATAGAAAAAAAAGAAGAGAAAGGCTGGAAAAGTGCCATTAAATTTGAAAAGCGCAGTTGAGATACGAATTGGATCATAATTCAAAAACTAAAGTGACGTTGACACCACTTGTCATTATCAATAAAGATAGCAGAACGGTTCAGTTTAGATTTCTTTCTGCTGGTGTTTCCCGCCAAAATTATTGCAACAAATTCAAAATATGGGAAATTTAAGCATGGTTGTTAACTAGAATTAAAGTAACGATCACAAGTAACTAATGAAAAAAACAACCCAATTATCTTGGATTAAAATTTAATCTTCAATTTCGAAAAAAAATAAACCAAGCTATTTTTAACTGCAAAATCGAGGTAACGAAGTCTTATCCATGTATGTTACAATTGTTACAGTAGTTCAAAATAGTTCACAAACTAAAAACGCGAGTCTTCATAATAACATTCTTCAATACGTCTTCATTTTGTCATGAAATTTATTGGTTCAAAATTATCGTCTGTCGATAAATTATTGGCAAATATCAACATAGTTTTGGACTAAATTCAGGATAATAAGGCTAAGCAATCAATTCTTATAAGAATTCTAGGTTGAAAATGGTGACAGTATACATAAAAAAAATATTGGAATAAAATTGTCGTTGGTCTCAGTATATGGCTTTTTGTCAAATATCAACGCAATTTTAGAGTAACGTCAGAAAAAATGAGGTTGACCAATTCATTCTTCAAAAAACTTTCTGATTGAAAGGTAATGAGAGGCAAACAAATTATTGGAACAAAAATTGTCGTTTGTACATAATGTTTTGCCGAATATCAACACAATTTTAGACTAAAGTAAAAAAAAATAACGTTGAGTAATTTGTTCTTGTAAGAATTCCTGGTTGAAAAGAAATGACAGGACGGCAAGCATGTCAAAATTATTGGAAAAATGTCATTTTTTCTATAAATTTTAGCAAATATCAGCACAATTTTAGACTACGTTGAGAAAAGTAAGGCCGACAAATTATTTCTTCCATGTAATTTTTTTTTGGATGAAAAGTGATTACAATTATATGAAAATTACTGGAACAAAATTGCCGTTCGTCAATAACTTTCTTTCAGATATCAACTCAAATTTAGACGAAACTAAAAAAAAAAATAATCTTGAGTACCTTATACTTGTAAGAATTCCTGGTCGAACAGAGATGATAGATCAAAATTATTGTAACAAAATTGTCGCGCGCCTATAAATTTCAGTCAAATATCAACACAATTTTAGACAAAAGTGTGAAAAATAATATTGAATAATTTGTTTTTGTGAGAATTTCTGGTTCAAACGTGATGACAGTTACAAAAAGTTCTTCAAAAAGCGAGTCAGCAGATAATTCATAGAACTCTGGTATTTAATGTATTCCCTCATTTATCTGTAATAGAGCCCTAAAGTGTTGAGTCTTAACATATATTTACAAGTGTCTCATCCTTATTTAACCTTCTGCAAAACGACATCTACGGAGTCCAAATTTCATTCGGTGCAATTTTCAGAAATTTTGCACGCTTCCTAATTCACCCAAATTCAATTTCCGTTCCATCATCATTATGCAAATTTATTCAAAACAGTTGGCTCACCATATTTTGTGCCTAATTTCTGGAAAATGGTATAGACATTGTAAAATGAAATATCGTCAAAATTTGCATTAAGTTTGCATTTTGTATTAGGGAAACGTATGAAATTTCTCCCGTTTTTTAACCTCAGCGATTACGTGTTGACCAGCTTCTAGTAAATTGAACGTACTAATTTGTA
Organism: Glandiceps talaboti; assembly: GCF_964340395.1. Classification (NCBI taxonomy): domain Eukaryota; kingdom Metazoa; phylum Hemichordata; class Enteropneusta; family Spengelidae; genus Glandiceps; species Glandiceps talaboti. The sequence goes on along the minus strand of NC_135562.1, from coordinate 15,185,326 downwards.
TTTCTATTCTATTTGAGCAAATACATTTACTACATACGTATGGTCAGAATAAATTCGTATTTTTGAGATTGTCAAATCATGTGTGTGTGTTTTTATGAGTACGAATGGTCTAATATCTTCTACCTTGATTCATTTGGCGACCACTTATCTATTTGGACAAATTGATGTTGAAGTTTTTGTGATGTCATACATGGTAACTTTGTTGAGAGAACAGTTTTATAGTGTGTGTGTGTGACAAGGACAGGGTATAAGTAAATCTATTATTTATTATCTTACGCAAACAGACGCGATTTATTATCACGAACGCTTTGCTAACATTTTTAATCGCAAACAATCAAAGCGGATCTTAGATTAGCTAATTCATCATTTCATTTTCCTTTCGTCTGCAGATCTTTATGCAGTCTGTCGTCGTAAATGAAATCTGTTTGCACGTGTTGTATACTATCTTTGTCTGCCTCTGTCTGCTTTCCAGCCTCGACTCTCTCTCTGTCTCTCCCTCCCTCCCTCCCTCCCTCCCTCTCTCTCTCTCTGTCTGTCTGTCTGTCTGTCTGTCTGTCTGTCTGTCTGTCCACCCCTCTCTCCACCTGTCTACCAGTCTGCCTTCAAGCCTCGATTCCATGTCTGTCTGTCTGTCTGTCTGTCTGTCTGTCTGTCTGTCTGTCTGTCTGTCTGTCTGTCTGTCTGTCTGTCTGTCTGTCTGTCTGTCTGTCTGCCTGCCTGCCTGCTTGCCTGTCTGTCTGTCTGTCTGTCTGTCTGTCTGTCTCTGCGCGTCTCTGTGTTTATCTCACACTCCTTTCCCCACTCTCCGTCTTAACCTAATTGTCTGTCTGTCTGTCTGCGTACTTTCCATTTGGCCGCGGTCTGGGCCTGTATGCTACCATAGCTAATATTCGATATTTCCACAGCAAACATACCACGCGGCACTTTGTTGCTAATTCGTGTAATATCGTGATATGCAAAGATCAGATTATTTCCGGACCAAAATCACATAAACTATTCTTTTTTTTATGAATCTCTGTTAAGTCGTGGCATAAAACATTTCAAAACAATAAAATTATTCGTCTCATATTCCCCCAATAAAATCAACCATTAAAAGAAACAACGTTTCCAAATCTTCATTACAGTATATTATCTCTAAAATATGACCTCTGACCTCGAATGACAACTTTTACTTCCGACGTCAACCACAGATTTGTTATAATGTGTATTAATCCAGTCCGTATAAATTGGTGTCAGATTTTGAGATACTATGTTCTATAAACGTAATTCAAAGTTTTGGAGATGCAGAACTTTTTTTATTCCCCGGCCCCTTTTAAACATTGACTTGAAAACAAATTTAGATCACAATATGCAGTCGATAAAAAGTAATAACAGATAAGGAGGCACTTTGTAGTCTGAGATCAAGCTAAAGTAGTGGTACAATTCTCACCAAATATGACCCTTTTTAACCACAATTCCAAATCTAGGTCCTCCCTGGTTAATACATTAACGAGATATCAAACTACTGTCGTCAGCGTGAGCACATTTTTCTTCTTCTTAAAATTCCACTTTTTAAAAAAGAAAATTCTCTTAAAATCGTGACCAAAACTAAATCATTAAATGCTGCTCAGTGGCTTGATGTGCGCAACCAACAAACGCATTTCAACATGGATCACACATCAAACAAATTAAGTTTTCCGGATCAACTTTTTTGCTCTCTCCGCTTGATCATATTTTTTTGAAAATTTAAATTCGTCGAATGGGTTGCCAGGTCCCCGTGGACTACCGGTTTGTTACCCCTCATATATAATTTGCAAAGATATTGACATCTCCTGGAGTTGACCCCTCTTAAGAATCAGCAAAAGAACATTCGAAAATGGAAAATTAGTATTTTTGTTTGTCCCTGACTATTGATAACAGAGTGTACATAATTCTTTTTGGCAAGGAAAAATCTTGTCGTTGTATTGTCTTGCTTAATAAGTATTGACAGGGAATCAGGGAATCTGACTGAGAACGAGCCTGACCTGGAAAATTAAAGCAGTTAAGCTCTGTCGAGTATGTTTCGGGTAGTCTTCAAGAGTGCTATGAATATTAAATGTGCTATATGAATTTCTTATGTGATATTTTGTTTGGCGGCTTTTTTAGACATCTTTTCGTCAGAAGTGCTTTGCCACTGCTTTTTATTGCTGCCTATCGACAACACATATATACTTTCCTTTACACAATCAAGTCCCCATGTCAACTCGAATTTGTTTAACAACAGAGCAGAGACGACACACAAAAGTTTCCCCGTATTATTTTGCTTGCGCAGTGGAGTTGAAATTTCGTTCCCGTCTGAAGAATTTGTTGATTTGCTTGTTTTCGCTATCACTTTGCGAATAGGAATTCGCACGGCTGACTCGCTAGATAGAGTTATAAAACAGCACCATCACAAGCACAAAAAGTAGTTTCAGTGATTTCTAGAAAAAACAACATGTCATTCTCCCCATTCTTGATCCGGTTGCCATGGACACCTTTCTACTCCTCTTTTACCAATTATGAAAAGGTAAATCTCTACGAACCCTCCCCTCGCCGACTCACTGCATCATCAAAGTTCCAACATTTCATCCAGATTTTTTTTCTCCTTTTCCATTTATACGTGGTAAAGTCCTTCACAGCGTGTTCGTGTACACAGTAATTCATAAGGCCACATAGGATATTACAAAGCCCGTATTGTTGGATTGTCAATGAGCCATTTCTTAACGTTTTTCTCCCAAATACAAGAGTGAGCAGTTGCTCGTTTATTCATTAACTGGTCTCATTTTTATTTTGTATACCTTTCTTCCATTGTTGGCGAGTATAAACAGGAGGTAAATGCAACGACCCTGCCATGTATACTATACTTCTGTCTTTTTGCAAAATGCTCCGGATCACAGTAGTGGAGGAACCCTGTTTCATTCATAGCGCCGAACTACTGCACCTTGGCAGACACCCCTCCACTCTCCTGCAATTTGCATTCATACATGTCTCTTCTCCCCCGTGGAGAATAGAAGAAGGTGGAAACAAATCTTCAGACAAAACGTGTAAGGCCGAAAAAAAATTCGGTTACCGTAGTAAATCACTCACCGACCCTTCTCAAGAAACACCGTCAAACTTACAGGCAAGTCAACGGATCTAAATTGTTTCTGAAATCAAAACCCATTTCCAATTCTAGACCGTTTATATTTAATGCATATATAGTTGGCTATAGTTGGCGATAATTGCATATGCTTACGCTATAATGTAAAAATCCATAGCGAATTATTCGTCGGCTGATCTAAGGAGGGGAGATTGCGTTGTTATGGGAAGACGTTGGTTCGTGCAAATGACTGCCATATCAGATTACCGAGTATCTAATGAAAGCCTTTTTGCTATGTATTAAACTTTTACCGAACGCACACTGATAACAGTCCTGTCATTTGAATGAAATGCGTTCTTGTTAGGACCCATGATTCATTTTCGCGCCCGAAATTTTGTCACAAAAATTTCTGCTCGCGAATTTTTGGACATCTCATCGATTTTAGATCAATGTGGAAGTCCAGTAGTAGTAGGAGAATAAATTTTGACAACAATGTGTAAGATGTCATGAAAATCTTGTTTTGTAATAAACTTTTTTGAAGATTTTTTTTCAATTTTAGACCGATTAAGGAATTAAAATCTTCAAAAATAATTTCTGTCTAAAATTTTGACGACAATGTTTCAGAGGAGTTGTGAAATTTGACCGTTTGAGACTAGCAGACGATAAGCTTACAGACCAGGTTAACAGGTTGCAATGTGTTGGGATGTCCTGTTAGTGCAGAACGTGAACTATGAGTATGCCCCTGTATATATTTTAGGGATTAAGCAAAACTAACAATATATGGTAACAGCCTGACTGTAACTCGCACTAAACCCTCATGTAACACGCGTGAGGAGTTCTATGTATCACACGAATTTGAGACACCATTGGGATTGCTCACAAACGTTCACAAACATGAATTATTTGTACTAGGAATACATGAAAAAGCAACATTACAAGCGCTTAGGGTGGGTAACCAGGGATTGGTTTCAATATGCACATAACACGCGAAATCCTACACCATGGACGGATTGAGAAAAACAGATTGCGAAAAAAAAAATCAGTTAAGATCATAACAGGCTAATAAGTTAAGGATACAACATAACTGAAAAATTTATTCCCACAAAAAATCGAACTTACCTTTTCGGATAACTGAGTTGTGCTCGCCAGGAATAAAAGTACCTGTTTCGTCACCCGCTTGCTGCAGAAAATGAAAACAGAAAGATAGCGTTTGTCAGATATGACTGGACTCAAGTTTCAAGGAAACAGCCAAAGGCGGTGACAATTTTGAGAATTACTAGTGCGCAGGCTGGGAGGTTAATAAGAGAGAGAGGTAGGAAAGCAACAAAAGAATGGGAGAGTTTCCGCTGTGTCTGTGTTTTCATATTGATTTTATACGTTTATTACTAAGTACCTTTACTACACTTATTGTCGTCTGCTTTCATTGGCCCGCGTTAGAGCCGTTTATTTTTCAACCACAATCAACCAAAACAACATTTTTTTCATAGAGAGTATCTCAGTTCACGATTAGAACAGGCAATCACAGCTTATATGAAATACAGCCTTAGAAAAAAATCACACAGAAAAGCGCACAAAGCCAATAAAACTGACCGATTTTGACTTAATTTTCGACCGTAATTACAAGTAATTTTTATGTTACATGTAAATACAGTTATATGAATAACATAATGATTTAAGTATTGAAGCGTCATGCACCGGGGAACACATTAACGTTTCTTTGCTGGCCCATGGCGGAGAACGAATTGGACATTCAACTAAATATCACCAAAAATTAGCAGAAAAAACAACGAAATTTTGTAGCCAAAATATGGTTCAACTGTTCTAGAAAAGTTCTACTATGTGCAAGTTATGGGGAAAAAAGATAGTGGGCAGACGAGAACGCATCACACTGACTTATCTATATCAAATATGTGAAAAGACTGTCGTCAGAAATCACAGTCTACCTAAAATGATGTCAAATAATCCTCGGAAGCAGGGGGTACTTAACCTTTTCAATACAAAGCTATTTCCCGCCAAATCTTTTTTGAATAAAAATTCTTGTCTTTCTGTACCTTTTTGTAAAAAATACCTACATTTTCGACTGAAACGATACAATTAATCTTTTATTCATCATAATTGTCAACATTTTGTGTAAAAGGGGTCACATTTTCAAGGAAAATGGACTTTTTGATAGTTTTTTCTTAAATGTGTGGTGGTAAACGGGTTAATTGAGTCTTACAGTACTAACATTATGGTCTCCGTAGCGCATCCACTGGACGGCTGCATCGTAATAGCTGTACTGTCCTTTCCATTTCAGCCAACTGTCGTTGCTCGTCTGTGTAAACAATGTTAGGTAAAACTTTGTCAGTTTAATGGCTTTTGCTGACTATTCTAAAACTTTCACAACAAAATTTGGACAAAATTGAATTGTTGGTTTTTATCTCGATCTGAAAGTGCACCAGCTATTCCGAAAAGATTTTGAAAAAAATATATAACATTTTAGTCTCTTTTGAGGAATATGCAAATTTTCGTAGGATCTCATATCGACTGTGTTGTATATTCAATTTCCGAAATTGTTCGAAAACTTTTGACGATAAAAATCATATTGGACCTTCGATTGTATCTCGAGCTGAAAGTGCACCGCTATGATTCCGAGAAAAAAATGGTAAAAAGTGAAAAAATTTAAAAAAGTTCTGTTTTGTTGTTTATGCAAATTCAACCTTCGAAACTGGCTTCGTCTTTGTTTTGACGCGTCAACGGTTTTCATCGCGAGCACTACCCATTGAATAACATAGTTTGAAGTAAATCAGTATTACCAGATATTATAAAATATTAAACAAATATGTATATTGTTCGTTTGTTCGAATATAACAGCGTGGTGAATTAATATCTTAACTCGGTTAATTCTCTTTTATGATGGAGCAAACAAAAAAAGTCTAAGGACTGGCTTTATTCCCGTGACTATATTTAGAAGCTACAAAATTAAAGAAAACCCCCACTGACATCGACTCGACAGTTTTGTACTGGTCACCTCAAAGGAAAGTCTCTTATTGAATACAGAAGGTGTAATGTCTGGACAACAAGCATCATATTGGTGAACATAACTTGCGTTCTGAACACGAGGAGACCCAACGACAATTTCCCCTTACAGAAAGAATAAGTTACTATTGGTGGAACTACACTTAAAGAAGAAAAAATCCACCCTCGAAAGTCGCCTCAAGTAGCGTTAAGTGCTATCTCACTCTCCATTTGACGATGTAAAGAACAGTTTAATTGTTTACTTAAGAAATCAAACGTCCGAACTAGATAGGCAGCAGCGTATAGAAGCAGTCGAACAACAGATCGTCTGCGCAACAACAAAGAGGACCTAGTCTATTCATCGTTGTTTTGTGAGGGAATGCTATACCATGTGTACAGCCTTCACAAGACCTACAAGATTACTGACAGGAAGTTATATTGTGAATGCTGCATAAAATACTACTAAACCCGTTGACGTTTTTCAAAAAGACAGGTATTGACAGAACGATAGATTTCAAAAAGAGAGAGAGAGAGGGAGAGAGAAATCCAAAAGATTGTATACACCCTCCTAAAAAAAGGTCTGTTTTTGTTTCCCTTCAACACATTGTAAATCGGAGAAATATTGGAGAAAATAAAACTCCAACAAAAAGAACGTTGACACAGGGCAGTTGACTTTGAAGCAATTACTCCAAACGAGTGATAAGTAAGCCACAATTATCAGAAATTTGGAAGCAAAGGAGCGATTCAAAAGAGGCCTCATTCTAAACAAGACTTGACAAAGAGGTTTTTGCCTAGTATCATAGTATGTAATTATGGACTCGGGAACACTCTGACAATCGAAGAGTACGCTCAACATGGACGATTTTTATCTGTGTGATTGGATATAAGAAATAGCCTTTATGTTTAAATTGTAACAGACAGGGTAGCTGTTAGAGTAATGCAATGAAGTGACTTTAAAAGAGCAAAAGAAAGGGGGAGGGGGGAGGAGGGAGGAGAGATCACTGTCAGATTTCCTAGAGCCATCTCAAATTCAAAATAATTTTGCTGCAGCAAAACTACTAACACAAATCGATGAATAAAGTGTTCAGTATTGTAACAATCATTGCTGTTTTTGTCAAATTCTAAAAATAAATGCATGACTCACAGGCACCCTTGCCCAACACTGTTCATCAAATACATATCCCATGCAATATAAATATATTGGAATCACTTTCGTGTCTATAAATAAAAGCCAATTTCATATTTGTTTTCGTGTTTTTTTTCTCTTCAAATACACGAGTTATTTTTTTGATTTATGGCATAGGTGTTAATTTGGTGAGCTACCCTTACGTTTTTCGGTCAATACATCATTCATTCATCACTGTGTCGTGATTGTGCCTATTCTGTAAGACAAAATATTTTGCTCAGTAGCCGTCAACCGTCAATTACTCTCGATTGTGTATATACTACATACTATTCCAGGCCAGCCTTTCTATCATGTATTGGTTAGCTAATAACCTAAGCTGGTGGAGGGATAAGAAGACATTTCTATACAAGAAAGCTAATCTGTCGGTTTTTTTTCTCTCTATATATTTTGAAAATGAGGATTCTACTTTAAGCTCTTTCAACTAATGTATAAAATGGTTTGTCTTCAATTGGTGATTGCTCCGTTCTTCGTTTTTGTAGCACTGATATATATATATATATAATACCTGACAGAAATCCTAAGTGACATTGTCGAGTCCAGATACAGCTTTTCCATACACCGATTCAAATTGTTTTGACAAGACGCACAGGTACCACCCCGCTAGAAATTAAAACATTGAGTGAAACTAAAAACCGTCTTTTTAATCGGGCAACAATATAACTACAATATCGCTTTCCATTAACGACAAGAAATATGAGTTTATTAGGGACACTGCGCGCCACAAGATTGGCTTGTTTACAGTTACTATATCACGGTGTATTGTGAAAATCTGGATGGAGGTAGGTAGGTAGAGAAAACAAAAAAGCCTCAACAGTGGTTAGACAGCTCTTTGCCACAAAACTTCCGTTTTGAAACCAAACGGCAATTTTCCCAATGTCGATATCAACGATCGATTTCAGATGTCTGGTTAGTGTCAAACACCGTAGGATTCCATGCATAAGTGATGTACATTTCATTTCAAAAATTCCTCAAAATTCTTTTTGTGCTCGAGTGAAGTAAATTTCACATGTCAAAAATAAATGTATGAAAATTCGTTGTTTTGAGAGAAAAATGTTCTTGAAAATAGCCTTGGTATATGTTAAGACAGTCATGGAGAACACGTGCTGGATGTGAAAAGCAGGGGACATGACGAACTGCGTGAAAACAACCAAATGGACGTTTTACAAGACATCCCCATGTGCTACTTAACTTATCTTAATAAGCATGGCCACTTACGCTAAATTTAATTTCGGATTTCATGAAATTACAACAGTGTTATTTCGAAGGGAACTGAATGGTCGAAATGAATTTGCAGCCACAATACGACAACGTTTGAACAATGCATGAAATGTACAGAATCTGCGCCTATAGAGTTTCTCTAACGATCAGACCGGTCCAAGGCGTTCTACACATAGCATAAAACCAATGGCTATATAATTTGAAGCAGAAAATATGAACGTAAATGAGACTGCAGTGATATACAATTTTGGACAGCGGAATTTTTGTTCCACAGCAGGTTCGAACCAACTGGCGCTGCTGGACAGACACGCTAAGTGCAAGACTGTGATAGATATCACACGTCTTATTGGGCACTGCTGGGGACGGGGACATTGGTCACTTATCCCGTCTCCATACAAAAAAACCAATGGGGGATACAATTAAAATCGTGGCTGGGCCCTAAGAGGCACTCCCTCTGTTAGTACTCGTTAGTCATGATACGGTATAGCACAGCCAGGTTCTCTATGTGTTTCGTTTTTCCTGGACGTTGCTACCAGCATTATCTGCCCCAATCACAGCTAGCAAATGCTCTTACAGACCAGCGTCTTTTTTTTAGTGTTGGCTTGGGCAATTGAAAAGTAGTCGAACCAAAAACCAGGAACGGTATTTTTAGACGCACGTGGCAGCTTGTTATGCTCTTTATGAAGACTGACAGCGTTGAGATGATAAAATGTGAATGCGAATGTAGTGAGAGAAGTCTTCACTCCACTTCACCGAGTTAACACTTAAGTAGCTCAGATGAGGAGAAAAATGCATTATTAATCTGTTAAATTACGAAGGTAATCCGCCGTTTTTAAGACGAGTTTGGATTAAGGTATTTTTACAGTGGGACAAGTCAGTCCTCCCCGAGGACTGCCCGACAAAACTACCGTTAAAGACAACGCAATTTCATCCGTAAGTACTTCACTCAAAAATGACAGTTAGTTTGAACTACGTGCAAAAATCATTTAAACTCATTCACTGCCAAGCGTGTAAAATTACCCAAGCTTATTTTCCCCGCTGAAATTGCTAGTGTTTATCGTCGACGGCAAAGCAGTGACAACGAGATAGAATTAGAGTTTTCCCCCGCGTTCTAACACAATTGTACTAACATAATTACTACGGAAATATACTAAAAAATGTATAATTCAGAAATGGGCGCTTCCAACCTTCGGAGTCTATTGAGATTAGGAAAATATAAAAATTAACACCAGACCTTGGCAAGAACTTAAAATATAAATTCTAATTCTAAATCTGTGCATCAATCAAGCGTACCAACTTTCAATCTAGAATTTTAAACGAACCGTTTAGAATGATACCAAAATTGGCGGTTTCTTGTCCGTGTCTTTGAGAACCTAAACCAAATTATTTACGGAATATTTTTGTTTCTGGAATAGGATTCTATTTATCCGAGAAATCAACTTCCCAGCACTACGATTGAGCTAACAAGCGTTCTCTGCAATCTACCCAGTTGGAACCACGTTACTCCACTTTGAATTGCTAAATAACTGATTTTGTTTCTTAACAGCATGAAAAAAAAAACGCATTCAGTATGAAAGCACAGTACTAAGTATCCATGCCATGTGTACATTTCATTGAAACAGACAATATTATAGATTTCAGGGTTTTCTCGTTTTTGTGTGTTTTCTATTTAAGAAATCGCCTTTTGTATTAGAGGAATATTTAGTTATGGATTTACAGTAGTGTCGTGTGGTTTGTTAATCTTAACGATTAATAACAAAACGAGGGATAATCCCTACACATCGTCCACATTCGAATTGAAGGCTTTATCAGGTCGACAATTTGATAAATATTACTAAAGAATTTGCTTACACAGAGGAGTCTACTCTAAACCCTTAAATCACACATATAAAAAGTAACATCCGTCGATATCCACTAATGATTACTTAGATTTTTCTCTCTCAGATATCAACATACTGCAGACAAAATAAAAATCATTGGTATATGGTCCGCTCTTTAAAAAAAAATATCGCTGACACATATATGTATTCCAGGCTTCGAACTAGAAATTGACCCTAACAAAAGCTTTGAAATCTACATAACTGATATCGGTGGTGAAATGAACATACACATATTTCAAATTCATACAATTACCTATAAAAGGCTGCGATATTCTTTCACAAGCTTAGGTCATTTGTACTTCGAACCTTTCCATTCATACAATCTTTTGTAGCAGCCATTTTTTTACATTACACTATCGAACGTTCTACTTTCGGAGAGATTCTCGGCGTTTTTTAAAAAACAAATCTCAAATGCGTATAGAAGGACTATAAGGTGAGGGGGGATGTGAGAAGTAGTTAAGTGTGTTGGGCTATAACGTTTTTTGGGGTTGACATTGATGCGTTTAAAGGATGAAGGCAGCTGTAAACGTCGCCTTTTATTCCCCAGCACTCAGAACTCGTCAGACGTTAGTTTGTAATCCATGCAGCAAGGAAATTACCCCAACTATGTGAGAAGGCTGACATGACCTTTACTCACCGACGATTTAGCGTTCAGATTTTGAAAATCTAATAATACTGATACAGACGAGATTGAAAATGCGTTTGGAATCGCTTCACCGGTATCAAATTGTTTTTTCAGCGTCTCAGCTTGTTATGGGTAATAAATAAATAAATAAATACATACATACATAAACACACACACACACACACACACATACATACATACATACATACATACATACATACATACATACATACACACACATACATACATACATACATACATACATACATACATACATACATACATACATACATACATACATACATACACACATACATACATACATACATACATACATACATACATACATACATACACACATACATACATGTACATACATACATACATACATACATACATACATACATACATACATACATACATACATACATACATACATACATACACACACATACATGTACATACATACATACATACATACATACATACATACATACATACATACATACATACATACATACATACATACATAACAATAGGATTCGACGAGTTCTATCTTGTCTTGCCTTACCACCCACGAAATTAAACAACAACAAAAAGAAAAGAAAAAAACACAAGGGGTATTATTTTGTTATTTTTAAGTCTGTTGTTTCAGTGAACATTTTCAATGGCGGTGCATGTCAGGATGACATCACTGTTTTCACAGTTCGCACATTCGTGTTTCAAAAAAAAAAACCTTTAAATAAAGTTGGCATAAGAATCGTGTACTCGCTATTAAGACTCAGTAATGCCTAAACCTTTTGTGGGTAAATAAAATTCAACACAATAATTTATATATGTATCTTTGTACGACCTCCTTGTAAAGGGCGATTACGGATCAACGTTACTATAGATTGTGTAGGTTTTTGCAGTGACCTTTCGTTGTTCATGGCAACCTTCTATACGGGCATGACAGCACTGGTATAATATTTCCACGGAAGTGAACGCCAGCGAAAATTGTCGAAAAATCTGCGCAATATGCTGGAAACTCGGAAAGCGAAGATGTGTCAATATTGGCAACACCTCTTAGCGTTATAATTGCTGTGTGCTTATAATTCCTACGTTCAATAGACCCTTTATGGAGTAGAAAGCTTGCCTAACACTATAATCGTTGCATAGCAAATCAGGGAAGAAAAATGCATTCACATATTTTTCAAAAAATGTGTGAAAATATGTCATGGCTTTACTGTCAAAGGGACAAAAAGGCTTTGATCTATTCAGAAAAAAATTATCCTACTATTCACACATGTCGTCTGCAAATATTTTGGCGGGTGTAATTTCTATATTGACAGTTATGTCAGTGTCGTCTGTTTGATTTGGGTTGAGAGTCTCGAAATGAATGCTTGAAGCGGCTACGCTTGGTAAGTCATCGTGTCTGGCTGCCTTTGATCATCAATCCTTGAAAAAAGTGGAATATCTACCAAATTATGCCAATTTTAGATTTCTAGTATATTAGATATAATCAAATATCTTTATAGCCATTACCGACGCTATATACCATTTCAATGGATAGCGAGAAAAAAAATCTGGAAGGAGGTAACAATCTGACAGTAACACGACTAGTCTTGTTTGTTGTCGTCGCTAACGGCTCCGAGGAGTGTTTCGAGCTCCACAAACGTCGCGCGTTTTTTTGGGGATATGCTCAACGGACTGTCGCAAAATGTTATTTTGTCGCTGATTTTATTATCTTCGTCAATTAACAAAACGACTGCTTGTTGGGGGTTTTAACGTAACGTCGCTATAACGTTCCCCAGCGAGCTGTGAGGTAAAATCGAGCGGTTCACCTCGTGTAACCTTTTCTACTCCTCATGGCTTCGCACTCACTCGCTAAGAATTGGGGCTAATATTGGCTAATTCTGGTGAATGTTAAAAGCGCTGTCTAAGTTCTCATATTTTGAACGACATGATGAATGCACAGCTGTTACGATTCTGTCTCGAAAGTGGGATTTTTTTATGAGTTCCATCAAACGACATTGACACGGAGTCTTAGATGTACCCAACTTGCTCGTCGGTTGGCCGATTGCCCCACAACTGGCCATGTATATTGTAATTCTGAACTCCATATGCATTGACAAACTAGCAAATCTAAAAAAAAATCTGGCGAGTTCTGTAAAATTGATAAATAACATAAAAAAAAATCTTATTACTAATAACAACATGTAAAGTGCAATAAACATAAAATGACAATTTGATATAGTCACACGACTATCCTTGTAAACGAAGCGTTTCTTTTTTCTTTTTCTTCAAAGCGGTCAAAAAATAAATCTGGGATTTATGGGGAGAAAAATCAAAATAAAAGTTAGTTTCTCGATCTCGGTATCAATAGAGAGTTTTTGATGGTGACCACGTGACTACTAGTGTATAGATTATCCCTTGGCTTTGAGGTGATGATTACAAATAGTATTGATATTAATAAAAGAGCAATGCATTTTGAAAGCCATCTTTTTAAAGGAGAATATCGCTATTGTAATCTAAGCAGCCGAAAACGACGTCCACGTTTGAAGCAGACAATACAATTAGAACTTCGTGGTTACCAACTGTATGACCAAACTTTAAAAAAAAACATTACAAGCATTTTATAAACATTGGCCTAACATTTAGTGAGATTGCAGATGTATGTAATTTTCGTGGATTAAAGTTTGATGTTTTAGGGGGATACTCAAAAATGATTTTATTTCTGTTAATACATTGCCGATTAAAATCGCTAGTACCATAACTTATAATTGGTTTCGATGTCAGTACCCAAAACAGTTGCCAACCATCAAACAAAATAGTCTGATCAGTAAAATGTCTTTCAACTCAGAAGTGAAACATTTTAGGAGAAAATCAGAATTTTTGCCAAAATAATGCCAAAATATTGATACTATATACACTAATGACTCCTTCTGAATCAAATGGCACAAAAATTTTTTGAGCAATGTCAAAAAGTTACTAGTTTGAAAAAGAAGTGTCTCTATGTCTCTGTGTCGAGACTATCGCTACCTGTAGTCCGCCATTACAATTTTCCACGCAATGGGTTTCCTATCTTGTCTAAGAGTTGTAAACAAACGAACAAACAAACAAACGCAGTTGAAGGCCGTCGGGTCGCCATGTACAGCACGATACAAACAGAGTCAAAACAAAATGTTCTGGTCTCTTTTTATTGAAGCGTAAATGGTTGTTGTTTTTTCTTTTGGTCTGAAAATAAAAAAACCCACAAAGGTGCCCAGTAAACGTTCAATTAATTGACCCCTATTATAAGATGGTTGTTACAAAGTCTGGGACTTTTAGATGCGGAATTAATATTAATATTATTATTAATCAGAGAGGCTTAGGTATGACGTATATGCATGATAAACATGTATCGGAGTCGGCGCTCGACAACCAATCGGACTGAACGAATTTTACTCCATTAGCAGATAGTAAAATATAGAAATATAGTTCATGGTTTTTACAATTCCCGTTAAGTGTGTTTAAAGTGCGTCGATATATACAATGATGGTGTTGAGAGGGAGTTTGGGAGCATGGGGTCGTCGACGCACTGTTGTTTTGTGGTGTATACGTTCCCTTGGTATTGCTATGAGACTAAAATGTTAGTTATGTGATGCTCTCCACAATGTAATAGTTTACAAAGAATTCATCAACTTGAGGTTGAAACGAGGTGTAAATTCACTATAAAAAACATTTAATAGTCGGTATTGAGTATGTTTGTATCAATCAGAGAGTAGTCTGTGATTCGGTGTCACCCCGTACTGTTCACTACGATCAACCAAGCATACTTAAACTGAATGCAGTGGCCAGACTGCTGGCTTTCACCAACCCCCCATAACTCAGAACTCTTTTGTCTGACCACCCCATTCATTGACCGTTTTCTAACAACCAGCATCACTTCCGGGGACAAAGGGGAACCCCTCCCTCAGCGCCTTCTTCTCCCCGGAGGGAGGAGCTGACCTCGTCCGGTTTGCTATGGAAGAATACGGGTGTTTTGGTCTGGGTTGGAAGTCGAGGGTTGGTTCTGTTAGCGTTGACAAACCAGCAAATTAAGCATGTGAAATGGGCCTGTTTTCTTATGCATTTTGATTAACTTACAAGCAAAAAAGCTGATGAATTTAACGCCTGTGTTTATTCTCTATTCAAGGACCTGTGAATTAGTTTAACTTCAAGTTCAATTACTTTTTAAGTAAAGGTATTCTCATGAAGGTGCTCACGTAATTGTTATTTTTGACCAAATGCCAAAACTACACAACACTCGGTTTATCGCTACCTTCAACTAAAACATGGACATCACTACGAATCAAAACATCATCCTAAACTTTCTCTTTAACTTGTCGACGTTTTTCTCCTAATTACCTGTCTACAGATTCATTGGGTCGACACCCCTTTAGTTTCATTGTCCGTACAGTATGCGTGTTTGCCACTTTTATCGTTCCTTTCGACAAACTTTAAGACTGAAAAAAAAACCCCGGAGATTAGTTTGAAGCTGCCTGGGACCGTGTTTTTGTTCAGACCTATCTTTTCACACACACACACCTCAGAGAGCGTTCTGTATTTGTATGTTGTTTTACTGTTTTGCATTGTGTTGAACAAACGAACTAAGAGGGTTTCTTGTATACTTACTGCTTCAAAGAAACCCTAAAGACTTGAATAGATACAAAATAATTTGCAAAGATAGTTTGCTATACAGAGACCGTCCAAAACTAAACGGAAGTTGAACCAACGATAAAACCCCTTTCTCCTCAAAAAGCGTTGTGAATTTAAGTTTCTACCGGACACTGATTTCTGTTTATTTTAAGTTCGCCTTGTCATTCTAAGTCAAGTTCCACCATTTAAAAGTTTGCTTTCAGTTTCTAAATCATATTGTCACCAATCGAAATAATACGAAATTTAGAAACAGTTAGACTTATTTCTTAGTGTTCGAGTATAATACTGCAAGTATAACATCGAAAATCTCGGTCATAACAGTCACCCGGAAACAATTTGAAAAAAAAAATGGCGGTCACTGCAGTTACAGAAATTTATGAAAATGTGAAGAAAAAATTGAGAGAATAGACTATTTGGTGCTGTTTTGGACAGACTTTAACCACAGAGTCAGGTAATAGGGTCTACTACGGGTAGAAATGCCCAAAAATTGGGCCATCAGTGGAAGTTGTCAAAACGCAGTGACGTAGCTGTGTTGATTATGGAATACTTAAATAAAGTGTGGGGTAAATGCATAGACATTGTGAATGGACATGTTCGAGTTTTTCACTCCAATTGCCATTCTCATTTGGTACTTTGTTCGAGGAGAATTGAACAGGCTAACAAGACAAACACCATTGTTTTTTCCTATATTCTCTTTAGAGTCGGTAGTGGTCGGATTTGAAAAGGAGAGATCGCTTTTTAGAAGTGATAACTGTTCTCAATGACCATGCATATTCAATCTGCGTTTTACTCCATGACTGTACCCCTAACCCAGCCAACACCAATGTCTGATAGATCCAATGTACTCCATAGAACAGTTTCTCTCGTTATCTACCTAATTCACGACACCGCAAATACAACTTCATAAGGGATACTTTGTCTGGTAATTCTATAATGTTTACTCAGACGCACTATGGGAGCATACTTGGACTAAAACGATAGTGCGAGTGAATAAAAACCCCAAAGTTTCTTTTAACCTAAACATACGTCTGACGACATGTTGAAATTCACTCTCCGATAAAAAAGAAAATAAACAATGAACATTTCGACGGCTGTCGGTTTACATGGAGACTTGAAAGCCTGGAATGTAAAATTTAAAAATACGAATATACCCACTAAGTGTGTGTGTATCTATTAATAAGATAGAATTTCGCCGATTACTATTGCCAGGTATTTATTAAAGGTGAATAATCATACATAAACGTGGACGTCAGAACGAAGTGAAATTTAGGAAAATGAGTCGATATTACAAGATGTATTTTGATAATTGATACAAGATGCATTCGGTTCTATGTACAAAACTGGTGTTACCAGAGTCTGTTTCTATTTGATACTTTGGAAGGTGGTTACTCGGGCAAACATCTGCGCGAAGAGTATCAGTACTTTCCCTCAATGGTAAAATTTAATGATACATTATTAAGATGGTAGGTGTGTAAGATATTTTACTAGGTGTAAAACGGTATGTTTGTCTATGTTTTATAAGTTGTTTGGTACATACACACGGTCTCAAATCACTCCCCAGCGGTCACTCATCAACTGTAGACTTGGAAGTGGTAACACCGGTTAATGTGGATTAAAGTTGTTTTTGTCGACTGCGCAGTTTCCGATGAATGTTGTCAAATTTTGAAAGATGTGAGGTGGCATTTCACTGCAGCCCAGTCGTCGCCCGGTTGTGGCGAAGTAATTCACGTATCAGGCTGCGATCAATAATATCACCCCGTAGTATGTCGACGTTGATGTGGTAACCTACTGCGGCCAGAGTGTATCATACCGCCAGGGAACACTATCGTTGGTAGGAAAGCAAGTCTCTGATTACGGGGAGATACTCTTGAAAAATACAAGGGCACTAGTCGAAATCAAATTATCCCTACTCCCAGTCAACCTAAAGAACTTTGGGGTCGATGGAACAGAGTATGGAAAGCCAAAAGAATTATCGATAATCTCGGTAGAAATCTCACTGAAAATCGTGTAGTACACTTACGTTAACAAACAGTCCCATATGACCCTCGAACAGAAGACGGTGAATATGTCTTAATACTTGTTATTTCGTCATCGCCGATTTATGTAATTTTGAGTCGTTTGTCTTGACACGTTTACAGACAACAGTATTTTTACTTGGCCCTTCAGACATAGAACTCTTATTAACGTCATGCTATGAATTAAAAGCTCTTGAACTTAAATCGTTCCTACCAGGGTGGTGTGTGTATACTGTATTATATAAACTTGAACGTGAGTATTAACCCACCGACAGCTTACAACGAAAATGGCCGGTGTACAGTGACACTGTATACTATGTAAATGCCTTCACTATTTCGATCTATCATCAATTTCCACTTCAGTGGAGACTTGTTTTTAGAGTTTTGTCAAGTTAAGCACACGGTCGATAACAATTTACCAACAAACTGGGTCTTATTTAAACTATTATACATACCCAACCTCTACATTCGAGCTATAATCGGTTTTTAGAAAAAAGTGGTCCGGTTACAGTTGCGATAACTGAATAGAACCGCGATACTACAGTGGTTAGGGTCGATAGCTAGCGATTACAAAAATGACAACAGTACGTCAAGATTTCATCTCTCTAAGCTTGTTACTCATCAAATCGTGTTTTGTTGATGAATGAGTCGGTATAAAGGTACGGGTAGTTGTCCAAATTACACACTAAATATACCATTCACTTTTGACACTCCGAGTCTATTTTTTGTGTGTGTGGACGACCAGATCTATCGCTGTTGTTAGATTAAACCTATACATGTTTGGGCCAATGAAAGTTTACTAACAGTAACACGGAAAGCATTTGGTGCAGTTTCAGTCGAAAATCTATCACCTGGATTAACAGGAAATATCTTCTATATAAAAGGGTACTGAATCCAGAATGTTTATCTCAGTTTTTGGTGTTGCTTAGGTATTTTTTTTTTTTACACAGACACAGCGGCCTAGATGAGAAGTTATATGCAACAAAATAAAAACAACTGCGCTACTGGCAGACGTTAATGCTTATAGTGACCTACAAATAAAACCGACTCCTCCCCCTTCTAAAAATGTTCGTCCTACCTGAGTTTCGGAGTCAAGTCCATGAGTTAGTCCGGAGCTGTGGAGTAATAGATCGGTGTCTGGGTTGCCTAGTCCGTGGTGTCCACCGTGTACTAAAACGTCGGGGCGACGAACTCCTCCGTAATCACGTCTCCCGTCCAAAGCCGAAAGCTGTGGCATGCCTGGGTGCATATTCGTTTGAAGGTGCAAAGGATCGCTATCATCCCTATGCCGAAGCACATGTTGGGGTCGATGTTGTGCCTGTAGTTGGTGATAATGTTGCTGTGGTTGGTGTAGGGTATTAAGGTGGGAATAAGGATCTGTGTTGACATGATGGTGAAAGTCCAATTGAGATGGTTGCTGTGGGATATTGTAGGGCGGCGGGAAGTATGGAGGTTGGAAATCCGTGGTGGGGGTGTGAGACAGCCTGGGAGCCGAGCTAAACGAAGAAGAAGAATTTCCGACGCTTCCTGCAGTGAAACCAGAGCGATGGCCCGTTACAAGATCCGTCCGCTCCTGAAAACAGAAAGATAGAAAGCATGTATTATAGCATTGTACATGTTAGCAAACTCTTCGACTGTATGGTATCAAAATCAGCACTAGCAAGCCCAGTGTTTTGGTGACAACAAAAACCGTTTTAAAGTTGATGCTAACATGATATACTTTAGTAATCATATTTTCTGAATCAAATGAATGATATCAAATTAAAGATGTTTTTTTTTCTTCCTGTACAAGACTACATAAACAAAACAATGGAATATCTATTTGTGCACTCGCTGACTAAAAAAGACCGTAAAATCCCTCCATGCATACATTTGCGTGTCTTCAGAACTCCGAACAACACAAGAGTACAAAAATACCACAGTATATTTATACTATTACGTTGCACAGGCGTACTTATAGCACAACTATACATTTACAAGGCTGTGAGGACCATAACAGTTTGTCAACATCCAACTACCCCCAAACCAGCGCTCCTTTTTTCCCTACACACTGCTAAATGAATGCCATAGAATGGCGAGAGCTGATAAATAGAACTAGAGGATTATTGTTGCAAAATTCGAAGCACCTCCGAGCCGTAGCTTGAGTCAATCAAACCGTGCACCGAGGGCATGCCGCCGGGAGAGTTGGATAGTAGTGTATAGTTTGGTTGACTGTACGTCTGTGGTTGAGCGCCGCCGACTCGCATAGGTTTATATGCTTGCTTATTGGCTATAGACGTTGATGGAGGGAGCTCTCTCTAATAGGCCTACCTGGGCCATAATATATGCCGGTTCTTTGCACCCCTCAGTCGTCTGCTGGAGATGCCGCTTGACGGGTTCTAGCAAACCCGATTTTGGTCATTTAAGGTGGTACATGGGTGAGGTAAGATTCCGTCCACTGGACCAGGCTGGTAGTTGATAGGAGTCACGCTACTGAACATAAACACAACGCACAGTGGAGAATGAACTGGCACACTGGAGGTCAAATCTTGTTCGTTGGAGTCGATTGATTGAAAATGAAGAGACGGCAACGAATCGGGTCCTATCGGAATCAGTATAGTGCCTTAAGGCGAAGAACAGATATAATAGCACTAGAAAGGAGACGCCGGGTTCAGAGCTCGCTTGCTTTGTGCCACAGGGTAACTCACACACACACACCACTACGATGTTACCACTTAGCTTATGCATGCAACGTATTGCTAAGAGTGAAAGTCCTCTAGCGATATACTCTATGTTTGTGATGCCGATAGCCCAGCCCCCTTCTGCGGAGGCCTTTTACTACGCGACTATGTCGTGAATGCAAGCCGAGACATATTTTAATTAACTAAGTGTCGCGCGTACTAAATCATTCCGCAATTAGGCACGGTCTCCCATTGGTTGTCATCAACAGTAGAGTATTTAACAAACAAACAAAGTGTAAATAAATTAGATGCATTTACTTTGATTGACACCAACCACTTAACAAATCCTCTTCCATTTGCCCATTCTACACCAATAGCTTGCTTTCAATAAATAGTGGGGTGGGGCACTTGATAGAAAGATGAATGCGGTAGTCTTGTCGCGGCCAAGTGTTATTATCCGAGAGGGCGTGCCGTAAGCCGACGTGTAGAAAGTCAAACTCGTTGTCTGTGGATGGAAGCTGAACACTACATATCGACAGTACTTGCACCCCTTGGCTATCAACCGCGACTTCTTGTACCTCAACAGCACAGCGCCTTTTTTGTGGCGGTGACTCGCTTAAGCTTTAAAGTGTCTGGGACTTCCGAAGGGGTCACTTGAACAACACGTATGGCTTGACCGAGCCGCGAGTAACAATCTATATGTTTGTAACACTCTCCGAGGGTCGGGATATCTCTAGTTCCGAGATCAAATCCGATTGTTAAAGACACAGGCGATAATTAGGTGTTGCTGGCCACATTAATACCCGTAGCGTCGGGCCAAATTACAAACTAAACGAGTTTTGTTGACTGCTGATGTTTGACAACAAGGTGTGAAGTAGTGAGGAGTAAACCATACTGTCCACTTAGGGTGACTTATGGATTTACTTTGATGAAATGAACAACTTCCGGGGTCTGGGGCTTCTCAACTTCTCCAGTGTAGTCAAACTACCGGACGTTTGCATACAGACACGTGTACAGGGCGCGGCGGTGGTTTCGGCCTCTCGATCGACAGAGAGACCGATGGCGTCTCATATTGCGGATTTTCTTTACCAGAAAAATACGTATAAATTGTCAGCGTTGCTGCAATTACAGGTCGACTAATTGCGATACAGTAGCTATGTCTGTTTTAAATAATTATCCGCATTCTCCTATTACTGTATTTGCCGTAACTAATTTTGCTTGCATCAAGACGCGGTGTCGAGTCGAAACCGAAGCACTATCATATATCTGTGGAGGATGAAGAGTTTATAGATGTATACACACTCACATGTAGGTTTTGAGCAGTAAACGCGACACAAAACTCTCCGCCTGTAACACCCGGCGATGAAAATCACAACGCAGTGTGCTTGTATGCCGTGTAATCGCTTTTTGGTGGCTTTTAGTTTTGATTAAGAAAACTCAGATCCCCTACAATGCGCAAGACTTAGCTGCGCATCTTTTTTTTTTCCAAGTTAAGTCGGCGTGAACATCTTGAGTATTGTAGTAAACCTATTGCGTAAATGCTGGACTGTTACTATTGTTACAAACTGCTCGATCTGAATAGATGGTTATTTTCTATGCTTCTAGATACGATTGGACTTATTAGTTGCCATGGAAACGACTCTGGGATGGAATCATTGTTCTATCCTCAAATATTGATTTTTTGTTGCTAATCATTTTACAATTTACTGATAATTAGCGAAGTCGGAATTTTAAAACAGTGTGTGTGTGTGTGTGTCTGTCTGTCTGTCTGTCTGTGTGTATATGTGTGTGTGTGTAATAGATACCCAGTTAACTAATCTCATATGCGATAAGTATGTGTATCTACTAAGTCTAAGAAACGGATTACTGGTGTACTGTGTGTACATATACTATAAGATGTGAAGAGTGAACCGTTTTCACGTGTACCTGTACTGCCTTCAATATTAAAAAAACCCAACCGAATGCTAAGTGGTAGAGACTGTGGGGGCAACATATTAAAGTCGTGTCATCTACCTTTAACAGGGTACCGAAGCGAAAGCGCCTAGCCATCAGTGAGTGCGCTTTCTTCGAATACCGTCTCCGTTAATAGTTTTCGCATCATCGCGTTTCTCCGCCCCGTCCCGTCAGTCTTCGGGAGTGAGTGCTGAGTTGTTTCTTTGATCAGCCGAGGTTATACCATTGAGAGCCTCTTACTACGGTAGATATTTGTAACTTAACCCGTCGAATGTTTGGACGCTAAATTATTGGGGAGGAGACAGCGGTCGGCTTTTAGACAGATTCAAAAGAAACAGTTACGCAGTTTTACAAAGTGTATTGGGTGAGGTTAGTATACAGACAAGCTCATGGTTGGTGATTGATTATTTGTGTACGAGATGAAATCTTGGTTCAGAGTTTATTTTGGAGTATTTTGTATCGCTTGAAAATTCTGACTCTAGTTGTTGCCACTGTCACTGTATACACTGTATAATGTATGCCACTTCACACGTCATCAACCAATAATTGTTGACCAAGTCAAAGTTACCCGACTTTCTTTTATCGTAAACATTTAACTGTTATATTAGGCAGGAATTTTGAATCCGAATCTCAAGTTTAAATTAAAAAAAAAATATGAATAAACATTTTTATCGAAGCGTTGAGTATTACTTATCTCATTCCTACTCTATGTATCTCTGTCCTCTCTCTATCCTTATTAACCTATTCCCCTTCCTACTTCCCCTCCCCTCTCACCTCCCCACACCCCTCTCTTCATCAATATATTTTTTGTTTTATGTCTGTTGCTCCCCCCGTCTTTTTCATTCTATGTGTTTCTGGAAGTCTCTCTCGTAGTCTGTAACTTTCTGTCTCACTCACTCACTCACTCACTCACTCACTCACTCACTCACTCACTCACTCACTCACTCACTCACTCACTCACTCACTCACTCACTCACTCACTCACTCACTCACTCACTCACTCACCCACTCACTCACTCACTCACTCACTCACTCACTCACCCTCTCCCCCTTCTCTCTCTATCTCTCTCTCTCTCTCTCTCTCTCTCTCTCTCTCTCTCTCTCTCTCTCTCTCTCTCTCTCTCTCTCTCTCTCTCTCTCTCTCTCTCTCTCTCTCTGAAATTCATGTGCTTGATTGTAGAGATTACGTAAAGTAAACTCAAACAGTTCTACAAGTTTTTCCATGGACGAAAGTTTCTAATATCCCAAACAAAGGAATCAGTACACATCAGCACAAAAAACAAATTTGTCGACACTTCACTTGCTACCTATTGTTCTTACTGTGATCAATGTATTTCCGGATAATCCGAAGGAACCATATGGGCACGTAAAGAAACTATATCCCGCCCTCCTCCAATCGCAAATAAGCAGTCATTGTTTCTATGTTTCTGTACTGTAATCCACTAATTATCAAGGCTAACAGTTACTTCACACACGACAATCAGATCCTTTCACTCGTCTTTTAATTACAAGTTGAATTTTTAAAAGAGGATTTTGGTGGGTGTAGGTCGCGTACTTGTAAAAGTCTTCCCTTAAACTTAAGAAACGGTAGGGTGGCTGAAACTTTTGTAAGACTATTTCTAAGGTCCGGATGAGACTCATCAAGCGATTCGCTCTAGTTTCTATGCAAAGTGGTAAACATTTGCCACAAAGTGAATAAGTTGTCCACATAAACATAAAAACAAAGGGTCTGGTCAAATGCCTGATTTCCGGAATAGAATACCTTGAGGCGTTCCTAGTTGTCTAGACACACTATCCAACGAATCGTCACAACGAACACTCGAAAATAAGTCATAAATTTGTTTTCAGTCTTTTAAAAAAATAATTTCCCGTCCAATATTCGATTGTATAAATCCACTGTGCTCTTCATACGGTATCACTATCAGTTTAGTATGTCACGAAAACTTGAAAAAAAAATTATTTAACTTGTCTGAAATTTTTATAAAGGAGACAATAGTATATATATATATATATGTAAACACACACACACACATACACACTCACATATGCATACATACATACATACATACATACATACATACATACATACATACATACATACATACATACATACATGCATGCATGCATACATGCATACATACATACATACATACATACATACATACATACATACATACATACACACACATACATACATACATACATACATACATACATACATACATACATACATACATACATACACACACATACATACATACACATACATACATACATACATACATACATACATACATACATACATACATACATACATACATACATACATACATACATACATACACACACAGACATACATACATACATACATACATACATACATACATACATACATACATACATACATACATACATACATACATACATACATACATACATACATACATACATACATACATACACACACAGACATACATACATACATACATACATACATACATACATACATACATACATACATACATACATACATACATACATACATACATACATACATACATACATACATACATACATACATACATACATACATACATACATATATACATACATACATATATACATACATACATATATACATACATACATATGTATATAGCTAAAGTTTGCCATTAGTAGTACATTGTGCTCAATAATACTAGAAAGAGTTAACAATTTCTATTTTAAATTTGTACTTTCACAGATAAAACCGTCTTCCAAAACGCATAATATCAGTTCTAACATTTTTTCTTGATAAGTTCCGAATGAAAAAAAACCCACAGCGTACCTGGTGAACACACGTGAAAAATATATCACATGGACACGTGTATAGAAAGAAACTAAAAAAATCTCCTTATTTGACAAGATGAGTTTGTTAATAAAAACAATTCTCATATATAAATTGGAAAGATTATAAATATCAATTCCTTCCCCAATATCAGCTTTTTTTAAGTTTATGATTTATTTGTTTTCGAGACCATAACGAGAGGGGAGTTAAAATTGATATCGTCACAGAGAAAGTCGTATCATTTAGAGCGGCTTTGTTTGAAGGATTGTGGTGTATGGGTGTAATGCTGCACACAGAATAGTATCACTAGCGCTACCATAGAACAGGAGAGTGTACAACTGGGAGGCTTTTAACGGATTATTCGAAGTGACCTTAGTCATTGAATCTCTACAGCGGTGCTGTCAGAACCGCTAAACTGGACAGTGTAGAAATCTTCAGACCCCTTTCAAATCTCTCATGAAAGGACAACTTTTTTTTTTGCATTGTTGTTGGTGTGAGGGACACTCTATATAGTAGAAGACAAGGCGAGAAGTTAAGCTCAGAGAATCAACCAAAATGATGCTCAAGTGGAAAACTCTGACAAAACTAAACACGAGTCGGATGTACAAAATGTATAAACACACACAACAGTTTTGAAAATTAACTTAATGTCTTACAATTTATTCTTTATTAAAGTTAGTTTTAACATTTTTAAATTTCACATTTATGGTTTCACTAGTGTCATTATAACTTGGCAACACGGTAATCATGTACACTCCTGGACACCATCACCTAAAATTTCTGTTTTGATAAAAAAAAATATTTTATGTAAATGTTTGGAAAACCATAACTCCATTTTAGATTGGAATCAAATATACTTTCCTTAGTTACATATTTGTATCAAAATTTCGGTTTAATTGTGACTAAATTTGAGAAAAAAATATGAAATAAACAAAATATTTTTCTAATGGAATCCGCCATATTTATATCAGATGTGTATAGCACCGATGTTGTTCAATGTTGATTGAACGGAGTGAGTTTTTGGTCGAATTATGGTCAAATTGTATAAATCGATTGTTTAGTGTTCTGATTCAAGGCTGGGGGTTCGTGTAATATTTTTTGAACGTGTACGTAACATTGTCACAGCTGTTTGGTTGATAAGGAATGTTGTGGAAGGTGGAGGGGGGGGGGATAACTGGACATGTTTAAACGAACACCATGCAGCTTAGTTTGTACCATGGTAGAGATTATGGTCAAGACAATGGCAATTCATTATAGGCCAGGAATTATGGTAATTGAAATTAAACATTGAAAAATCCAAGCGGCTGGATTGAATTACGAATTTAAGAACATTAAGCTGCGGAGCCAGTGAACATGACGACTTTTTTTTGTTTGGGGGGGGGGGTGTAATACTATAGAGTTATGTTGTGTTAGAAGAAGTAGGAGGGGGAGGTGTGGGGGTGTAATCGTATAAAGAAACGAAGACTTGGAAGAGAACTATATCATGTTGATGTGAGATGAATCTAGCTGTATGATGTTGGACGAGATGCAGGATGGATTTCAAAGGTTGCCGAAAAGCGTTCTGAGCAGACCACACGCATGTGGAAAACGAGCTCATGTCGAGAAAGACAGAGGAGCGACTACAAACCACTGGGAAAACAAAACCTATCCCAGATTATTTCAACCTATCCCAGATTATTTCAACATTTAGTTTTGGTTTTTACAGTCGGTGATCTCGCCTCCATATATACAATGAAAGACGATAATCGAATCATTTGTAGAACTTTGCATATATCCCTACCAGAGATGTAAACTATGTCAGACCTCAATTTTGAAAATATTTTTGATACTTGCGGTCAATTTACAGGCCAATTTTGACACACGTTCATTACTAAGGCCTGTTTCTATGATACCATCTTAAAGTGAAGCTAAAATAACCCAAAAGTATGCAGGAAACAACGATTTTGATAAAATTAGTTCGGATAGAAAGTTTAAACGTTGAAATGTTTAGGCCAGCCATTAGAAAAGCTTATATCTGTACAGTCCGTCTAAAATAAGGTTACGATTTGCCAACATTTTACAATAAAACAAGAACTTTGCTCAAATTTAGAGGGAAATTAGTTAGTTGGTCTAGATCTGTAATGTTAGTCTAAAATGAGACTGTGAGTTGCCAAGAAATCACAGAAAATTTTGCAATTTTGCTCGTAAAGTTTGGAGGGAATATCATGATTGATCTCTAATCATGTTAAAATGAAACTGAGATTTGCTAAAAAATCACAGAAAAAACAACTATTTTACTCGAACATATTTGGAGGGAAGTGCTTTGTTTGTCATTGCAGTCTAAATTGAAATTCATTTATGCCAAAATTTGACAAAATAACAATTTTTGCTTCGACGATTTTGGAGGGAAAATGCAGCTTGGTATTATGTGGGTCAAAAGTCACGGCGGGGAGTGAGTCAGGGTAGGAGAATGAATGACTATCCATAGCTGAATAACATACCGTCACACCACCATCATTAATTTTGAATTATGATCGTATTTCAGTTTTCCTGCGAGGTATTGGACGAACGGTGGAACTTCATGAACCGGTAAATCGGGGAAAAAGAACAGCGGCTTAGAGTCTTTTGATGATTACCGAAAACAATGTGAACAATTTTTATATTTGCCGCCAACTTTCAAAGTGGTTACGATCTTCCCCCTGTTATCATAATTCCCTGTAAACCTCGCAGCCGTTCTTGATTAAAACATAAAAGACATAGCTCTTAATCAAGAACACTTCACACAGACCGTGATACGCGACATTAAGCTGTGAAGTACTTGGACGTTATCAGGTACAAAAAAAAACACACTCAACAACAACAACTTTTCTCTGTCATATATAATAAATGTGATTCTGTCAAGATTTAATTATCTTGGTTTTTAAAAATTAAATTCCTTTTCAATATATATGCAAATTAAGGTCTATTATTCTGAATGGAGAGATCAAACAATTGTACAACTTGATACAAATTCGTAACATGCCACAAGAAGCGAAAAAATATGATTTTTATTTTTAAAAAAATACGAGCACCAAAACACAAATATATATACATGTATAATATATATATATATAATATAATAATCTATACAGTTCTGTTTGATGCATCGAGCATTGTTCTCTCCAGTGAGACACTAATATGAGTGTATATATATATATATACATATATATATGTGTGTGTGTATGTATGCATATATTTGTGTTTGGGTGCTCGTTTTTTTAAAAGTCATATATATATATATATATATATATATATATATATATATATATATATATATATATATATATATATATATATATATATATATATATATGATTTGTACTGTTATCTTCATATTCTTTGATAAATTTAGACATACATCTTAATTTTGGTCTTTTCAAAAATAATTTGATTTTGTTGGAATGTGTTTTACTTCAAAGATTGAAATTTGTTTGGCAAACTTATAACTGTGCGATTCAGATTTCTTTATTTGAAATACTCGTCTTTCAAAAATTGTGTGTTAAAAGAATTAAGACACCATAACTTGTCTCAGATACCAAGATGATTTCTCATTATTTCATTTCGCGCGAATTTCCTAAAAAATAAACGATAAACTTGACTAGATTTGTTGGGAATCGAGAATGCTGTCTACGCACAGCGAACCCGACTTGCCTAGGGGGTATACAGAATGTAAATAACATTTTTGTTTGCCAAAATTGGTTTGGAAATTCGAAGGAAAAGGATGGATTGTTCGGTCTAAGCAGAATTGATGAGTTTTCTAGCAGGCGATCGAAGAGACAGACGTGATCTGTCTTAGTTTGTTGTTGGTTTGCCGATTCTTTCGTTTTATTAGTATGACTTATGTGGCAGTTTGTGCCCCGCTGACCTTTGACCTTGTACTTTATATATTGTGTCATGAATCAACGCAAATAAGACACGCTAGGTTTTGAAATGCTGACAATTTCATTCGAAAAAGCCATAAAATATGTCTGTCTCTGGCTGTGAGGGAAAGTAATGCATTAGGAGAGAAACTTCACAGGGTTGATGATAAAGGAAACGTGTTCTGTTAGATTCGAGTTTGCACTATGTATTAGTAATCCCTAGAGTATATTTTGACACCCACCCCCTGAAGTTATATGACTACTTCACATTTTGAATTTGTTTTTGCATTATTTATTATTTTTAATATATTGTTTCCTAATCTTATCTAAAATAAAGTTGATCCGCACAAAAAATTACTAAAAAGACGACAATTTTTTATTCGGATTATTTCAGTTGAAAATTTGTGAACTCGATCTAGACGCGGTTAATTGGTTACATGTCTTCAAACATGAAAACTGTTTTTTTTAATGATGCAAATATCCCCTTTTCTTACGGTTTCTGAGGAAGTGACTCTTGAGAACAAAGACAGTGGCGAAATTTATGCAATGGGTTTGTTCTGCACAGTGCTAACGAGTTGTCCCAACTTCAATACTTCAATTGCAAGGTGCTACACCCAAGTGAATACGTGTCTGAAGCCGGTTTTTGTTTAACTAAGTGAACTCTTTTTTATCCATTTGAAAGCGACACGAAATCACGTGATCTTAATTGGACGAATTGGTCATTAGATACTTTGGAAACTTAATTGAAGAGTTGTCCACGGTTTACGAGTGAAAGGGAAGAACAGCTAATCAATAAAAACTGTGACAAAGGCTTATTCAATAGCGAGCACAGAGACAGTAATACTAGCTTCCGCGGGTCTCCAAACTTTTGACCAAAGTTTCTAATTACTTCTACAAAACATCAAAAGTGGCGAAAACGACCCAGTCCTGTTGTTTTTGTTGACTTTTAGCATTGGAGAACGCTATGTCAACGATCGCTGGTAGTTTGGTAGGGAAAAATGGTCAAAAGACGCCGTTGTATGTATTCATTACTCTATGTGTGTGTCTCGGCCACTCCTCATTGCCCGAAAACAAATAACACCTCGGTGCGTTCAAATTAGCACAAAATTACAATGTAATTAGGGGATATTTAACACGACAAATAGATTCAGCAACTGAACACTATGGTTTTTTGTGGTTAGAGTAAACAACTACGCCAATAAAATCTGCACTCTGTAGTCTGTCTTGTAAAAACAGCGGGAGAGATAGAGAAACTTTGAAAGTCCTCTGCAAGCATTAGTCGGTGGATTTATTAGCAGGTCAAGACACGTGTAGGGTTCGTCCTATCCTGCCTCCTGCTCCCTAATTTTTTAGCTACAGTTTTCCTCTCATACTTTCGAAATGTTGGACACAAGAACTTGGTCACGAGACTTGTGTGAACATGAGAGTTGAAAGTTCACTACATCAATGTAGGTGGTATCCGAAATCACAGTACTCGCTTCGATACTTTTGTGGACAACATTCTTGGTTGTTCTATTATGATATATCCAGTACTTTTGTCGTTCAAATTCTACGTTTGGTGACCCCAGAGAATTTTTTTTACCTGAAAATTGTATCATGGTACGGATGGTTGTATGGCATGGGTTGAAGCAGATTTTATAATCGGACTTGTCGTCTTTTTCATTTTGACGGATACAAACTGTCGTCAGCACCGAAGACATTTTTTGCCGCCGAAAGCATTGGAACAAATGTCAAGTTTTTATGAAATTTTTTGGACATTAAAACTTCCTTATCGATCTAAAAGACTAGTAGTCACGAATCCTTATCATGTTTCGGTTACAAACTACCGTATCCTAACAATGATGCGTAAACATGAATTTAACCTAATTCTACATGTTTAGTTGAGACTTGATCAAGATTCACCAAACGTGTCTTATTGTTACGTTGTCATTATTTATTCCTTGTAGTCTCCGAAGACCCCTATTAACGACTCTGTGGTTGTTTTTGTCCTCGACGTAATCACACCTTTATTGTCTCTCGTCGAAATAGCTTGTCTTTTTTTCCATGACAAAGTCGCCTGATTCAGAATAAACTGAGAGAAACAGTTATGTATTGGTTTCCATTCAAGGTAAATCGCCAATTTAGCTATTCACAGTGAATACTTCAAACGTCTCTGATACAGAAAAGAAACAACCCTCTCCACATTCCTACATTTCTGTCAACTGTTATCCAACACTTCAGTGATGTGCCCGCTACAAATTAAAACGTTAAAATTGTGTGATTTTTTTTAAACCCCTGCCATTTCACATCCCGTGGTGGTAGTAGCAACGTACTGTACTCGGATACAGAAATGGAGTAGGAACACACGGGGGAACTTAGCTCTCGCACATCGGCGTTTTCGTTGACGTGATTTCAAAGCTGTGTACCCAGCACTCAAATCATTTTGACGGTTGGAAGAATAAGACCCGTTATTATAACTAATACGACTATATCATATTTATGAGCACATAAGCGATGTTTACATTTCATCAAGGAAGGGTCTTATATCATTCGATAGGTAGTTTAAATGTCTTATAGTAGACAGTATGTATATTGCAGTTGACCCCTGACTTGTTGCTCGTAATTTACAATCGTTGTTCATAATGGATACTATGTATATTACAGTTCATTACTACAACAGCAGAGTGATGTATGTTTTACTATGTACTAATGCCCCATTTCAGCCTGACCCCTATACCCTGTTGATAACATTTACAATAATACATAAAATCCAACTGACGTTCACAAAACCTATTCGCTTGTCAATCAATATGTAACCATATAGCTTGGCGAACAGTAACAATTTTCGATGCGATATTTTTTTTGGTTGAAAACTGAAGCTACGTTTTATCTGGTTGCTTGTATTTTTCTACTGGATTATTTTAATCAATTTTGTACCAATATTTTGATATAGAATCATAAATACCGACATTTTCTACAAATTTTGTCTAAAATGGAAATGAATTAATCCACAATGTTATAAAAATTCAAAAAAAAAAATTTTGACTAGCTTTTTAGTTGAAGCGTGTTTGATAGTGAGGTGGCTGACATGTTGTCTACGAGAATACATCTGGATGCACATCGTTTAACCAAAAGTAATGATATAAATTAGTGACTACAGATATGTTCTACAAATACTGTCTAAAATGAAAGTGAAATAAACCAAAAACTTCAAAAAAAAAATCAAAAGATTATTGTTTGAATAGTTTTGTTAGGAAGTATGTTTGGTAGTGAAGGGGTTGACATGTTGTTCAAATTGAACACATGCAACAACGGTGTACACTTTTGGACCAAAATTTTGATATAAATTTCTACAACATCTGTCTAAACTAGAAGTAAATTACACCAAAAAGTTACAAAATGACAAACAATTGTGTTTGAATATTTTTTACTAGGAGTAAGGGCTTGTGTTTGGTAGTGAAGTGGTTGATATGTTGTCTCGGAATTCAATGATTGAATGAAACAAGGTGAACACTTTTGGACCAAAATTTTGATATAAATTCATATCTACGGACATGTTCTACAAAGTATGTCTAAAATAAAAATGAAATACGCCAAAAAGTTACAAAAAACAGAAATGCTAATTTTGTTGGAAGTATGTTAGTTACCAAAGTGGTTAACATGTTGTCTAATTGAATACAGTAGGGTGCATTGATATCTGTCATTATCATCACCAAAGGATGTGTATAGCAGAGAAGAATGCAGTTGAAATGGTGAAAGGCAAATCAACTCGGTCGATTTTGTTTTCTTTTCTTCTTAACATGACTATTTCTATTCATACGGACTTCTACTAAAAACAAAACCCTTTACGCACTGTCAAAACATACAACCGGTTTGGAATGCGAACGACAACAACGTAAACATACTTTTTTAAAAAGCGACAACGAACGTAACAAGTATCTGGTGTAAATGCTTTGTTGTGTCCGTGGACGATACTTTGACCACCACGTCTATTTAAGTCCATGGGTAAACGGGAAGTAGGAGGGGAGAGGGGGGTGCGGATGCCGTGATTTCAGGAACCACGACATTTAAATTTTCATTTTGTGCTCATCGACCCGAAAATAAATGAAACGATACAGTATATATACATCGAGTGTATTTAGACGAATATTGTTTCGGTTAATGGGAAGTGCAAATAAATGAACATACCAAAACACTTTGAACCTTATCGCTGATCGTTTATAAACGCTGGAGATAAAACCAAGGTTGTGAAAAGATTTTCTAAAGATTTTTTGAACCATTTAGTTAATTGGAGTACATAGTATTGTTTCGTTTCGAATGACCTGTGGTGAGATGCATGATTCAACAACACAAAGAGGCAAACACTCCAGATTACTAGAATGTATTGGTGGAGATACTGTATAGTACACCGCCAACGGCGGTTAGAGTAAACACACCGTGCTATGTTGATGACAAGGGCAAAGTTTGATTTTCTATTGATCCCTTCATACTTCCTATAGCAAAAAGTATTGCCTATGGTAACAGACAAGTCAAGTTTACACGTCAGATTGTCCATACATCGCCAGAATCGTTCAAATAACCGCGGGTGACCATACCCGTCCGATTCAAAGTCAACAGCCACCCGAAGAAACCATAGGTCGCTGAACGGAACGGTCAAAATGCACTCGCCTCAATAACCAATTGGTCACGAACACGAAAAAAACCCCTTAATAATCAAAAGAACAATCATACTTTACCTTCATGTCAATCATTGGTGTTTCCTATTTGGGGGGAAATGAACTTGAACAAAAAATGTCACACCGGTTTAGGTTTATATGCTAGGCACGGAAGACCATACACGTCACTCCTGACTTCAGTGATATGTCTTTTCACTTGGACGACTTCCCTAGCCTGATTTTAATAACACTGGCCTCGTTCTGGTATACGCCTTGATGGTCTCAGCTACCCGGATGACATACACCAAAAGAATCTCGTCTAAGACCATTGGTTAGTTTCCTTAAACATAACAATTCAACACGTAATTTCCACCTAACTAGTATTTTAACGGCTAGTATCACACTATACGGTTTCTCCGTTATAATTATCCCATAAGTCAATGTACTAATATAATGACCCTTTTCATTCCCTCTCTATATATATATTGGCAATTATTTTTCGTCAATTTGTATCTTCAGAGAAACACACCCCTTTCGATTCAGGTGGGCTTTTGATCATTTTAATAACGGTATGTTTTTTATTTCTCTTTTAGACCGTAAAATTAACGTACTCTGATTGTTTTTATCCATTCATTTTTTCCCCTCAAAGTTGTATTTCTTATTTTTCTTTCATTTTAAATTGCGTGTGTTAAGTACACATCAATCGTGTATAAGCCATCTATTTATCAACTGTCTCCATAAAGGGAACGAGATTCACAATACATTTGATTGGAAAGCAGGTAGGGATTTTTTATTCAAATCCTGACAGTGCAGTGAGTCCATTACCAGTATTACAACGGTTATTAGTTGTTCGCATTGAGTGATCAATCGTCGATTTAAATCAAAGAACTAACGTGTATTAGAACCCCTACTGGGTACCGTCATCAGTTAAATACATCGCCTTTTTTTCTACAGCTCTCTTCATTTCTTTGATTCACCATACGACAATGCCTTCTAAAAAGGTGACGCTATTGTGTTTGCCTCATATTATTTTTCAAAACGGTCATAACAAAAAGCGACGACTTAATGCGTTTCTGTGGTGTTTTCAGGAAACGACGACTGGGTTTGTCGATTAACATCAACTATCATGTTATCCCATCGTCGAATTATGCAATTCTCCGATGTTAAACCGGAAGAAAAACGATCTCTTCATACGATATCACAGGGGATGTACGTCGTCTTTACTTTTGTTAAGAATACACTAAGAACCCGTTTGTGAAATAAATATTCCATGATAAGGTGATCGCTGACTGTATACAACAAATCGTTGTGACTGGGTTGATCTTTTGACGTCATTAGTATCACAAAAAAATCCCGCCAATTCTGATGATTAAAAATGCACGTCTTTCTTTAATTTTTGTATCATATAATTTCAATTTTGGACTACTTGGACAGATATGACCGAACCAACATCAAAATTACGCGGTCATAAGTTATCACAATTTTTAAAAGTCTTAATGTTTCTGCCGTACAATTTCTAGAATGGAAAAAAGTGATTTGTGTTGATAATGGATTGTCACTTTTATAATTCACGACATTGTCAGCATGACAAAAATCTCTACAAAAACAAGTCTTGATTTTTCGTTATGTTTTTGGATGGCTGGCTTTTATGTGCTTTGATATTTGATTTTTTTTCTTCATTTTTTTACAACTCACATTGACAACATAGCAAACTTGTCAATGAAGATATGTAGACAGGAAGCACTTAAGCGCTGTTGTGATGTGACGTTGTTTATGAACTGAAAAGAAGTGAAATGTACATGAATGATATGTACATAGTTTGAAATCGACACCCACATATGAACAGTGTACAATTTACGGAGTTCACGTTCAAGAAACCTGTAACCTAGCAACGAGGAATCCTGACCGCGTCCCCTGGGTTCATTTCCGATTGTCTCGTGTCCAAGGCCTCCTACATTTCCAGAAGTCTTCAATGGTATCTTAAGAACCATTACAACATAACAGCCACACAATATATTACTAGTCATCAAATATATTATATTTTTTGGACGCGAACCAATTTCATTTAAAAGCTCTGCAAGTCTAAAAAAACTCAGACTTTGTGTTGTTATCTGGTATCAACCATTTGTTTGTTTTTGGTTAATTGGAATAAGTTAGTGTTAATATATTCTCCAACCTTTACACCTAAATTATAGTAAATAAACTTCTTTCATCACCTTGATAGCGTGCGTGGTATGTTTTTTCAGTCGGTCCTAGTCCAACAGCCATAACGAACGCAATCTTGAACAAACCCACCCTTGAACAAAAAACCACATTTGGTAAAATCAGACTTACTTGTCTGTGGTAAATTCATTATTTCAGCTTGGAACATTATTATCCCGTCTTTATTTTCCCAGAGACCTTACAGACGAGTCACCCGTGTGCTTACAATGAAAATATTTAACTTTTAATATAGAGATGTGGTTGCAGGATTCCGAAACGAGAAACAGATTTACTACGCAACATGCAGAGAAGCATTGTATCACAACACAGTAACGTTGTACTAGAAATACTGCGCAGGAAATGAGGGAATCTACCTCAATTAGAAAAAAAAATCATATACCTTATATAAATACGAAGGCAAACACTTTGAACGCGTGTACACGTTGATGTACTATTATACACGTCGTATATTGATGAAATAATATGAATGAAAGAGAGACGCAACAAACTAGCACCGTTCTTGTTAGAGCTCCATGCCAGACAGAACAATCGCAGATGTACTCTTTGAGTGGGGAAACTTCGATTGCATGTTCAATACATCCACAAAAAGTCTCTGTCGGTTGTAATGTAACAAGCAAACAATGGTTGGTAAATATTTCGTGAGGAAACTGTACTATGTAAACTCCGGCTACCGTTCTATGCTTTTTGTCTCGGTATGTGTGTAGACAATAGAAAGTGTGTTATTGAGGTATTTATTGACTGTGTGAAGCTTTTTTTTTTTTCAAAAACGATACAGCAACACCCAATTCAGTTCACTACATTCTATATGGTGTAATAATTTTATTGCTTATTTTCGAACACTTAAGTAGGCTGTGTTTTAACGTGGATGTTTTCACAAACGCCAATTCAGATTAATCCATTTCGAAATCTCAGCCATCCACTTGCTTTTAAACCAAACACTTCTTGAGCAAACTGTGACGTTTCTGTTAAAAAAATGAATGGTATTCCGGCGGCGGCATGGACACTAAGAAAGGACCTGTGTAGTAGTAGCAACATCCACAATGCGGTCTCAATGCTAAATATTTGTCATCGAAGTATCTACTCCTGAGGAACAAGTAAACACTCGGTGCGATATTGGTACTAGGCAAACGTTTTAATATTCATACACAGTTTATGAAGAATGCTAAACGCCGTGTTAAGTCGTTCCCCTAGGAATACCTCGCTGACAGTGTCGAGTTCTACTAGGTTCACCCAACGTGCTCTGGGTCACCATTGATGGGGCATTACAACTCAATGTAGTGATCATAAATAAAGGCAAGCGAACCCAAGAGACGACACTCACTCTCTTTGGAGAAGCCGTGGTGGAGCATGTAGGTGAAGGTGGACGCACATTTATTGAATCTAAAACTGTACAAACGACTTTAAGTGCGATCGTCAACAAACTATACCAGGCTATGATTGACTGCACGTTACGTTGTTTGTATACGTTCACGTAGTCGACCTAATTCATTTAAACTTCTTTAAATACCAAGTCCCTAATTCGTCACCCCACAATAGAAATTTCTACAGAACTACAAAATAAGAACGGTAAATTTGTCGACGTTACTCATGTGTAAATATCGATAAAAGAATCTGAATGTAAAAAAGTCCTTCTTTAGAACGAGTAAAATCGTGTATGCAAGCACCGTCACACAGTACACTTTTTATACTTAGATTGAAGCCCATATCGTTTTGGCAACACGTGGTATATAGTGATGACATCATTTATATCAAACTCGCTTTCAAAGTAGTAAAATCTACATACAAGTAAAAATTATAATTCAAATTGCATCATTTTATATTTTGTAAGACTTGGTCTCTTACAAAGAATTGGTGAATTGGACACTTTTTTTTCCAAAAGCAGTTAAAAGTTGGAAGGTAATTCAAATTAAAACATATGGGAAGGCGAAGGAGTAAGTAGCTAATTAATCTCCGTCGTTCAAACCAAATTTGATAAATTTTGACACATAAAAATGATACAGAACGGTGTTACATGCACACATTAATATCTGTCACGTGGCATGATGTTTAATTTACGTACGAAATTTACAGAAAAGGTGTAAGTGTCTTCATTAGCAGCCAGGATGCTAATTTACAAATCTGTACCCCTCCAGGTATTTTCGACACCCCAGTCAAACTAATCACCCTAGGAAAGCCACCCCCGGGGACATACCAGCAGTGACTAATGATATTCTACGCCGCTTCAGTAAAACAATTAATATTTGACTTTGCTCTCTAACACCTCAGAGTCGACCACAATAGTGATTTAAACACACTACCGTAATAACTCACTTCGCCGCTTCGCTATTTCTGACTTGGGTTCATAGATTTTTCGCCACAGGAAAAATTGCAAGGACACTCATTGCTACAATTATGGCTGCGATTGGCCTAAAATTTACGATAATCATGCAGCCTTTGAGGTAGACGTAAATTTGGCAACAAATTCCACCATAAATTTATTGATGCTTTAACCGTGCCAATTATCAGTCCACGCACGTGGTGTTCTTCCATTTCATCTGGTATAATAATACAGTTGGTTTATATTTTGGGTTCTCATATATAGAAATACATCGACAAATACCACAGGATTGCTGGCGACTAACGACAATGCACCACCCATTAGTCCGCAATTTTTTTTTTCAAAAAAAAAAAAGAAATGCAAAATTTATTTGCTTTAATATATAACTTGTAATTCTGTACGTAGTATAGACTTCCATCATTCCAAACGCTACAGTAACTTCCGCTAGTTCTACTTTTTTCAAATTAGTGTTCGTTATTTTTTCATTTTCAGTCGATTTCTCGAAGGAAAAGATTAAATATTAGTTTCAAAAAAATCAATATTTTCTGCCAATAGTGTTTTGAATTCATACTTAGTGCTCTAGATATTATTAAAGACTTGAGTAAGGAAGGATTTCAAAATTCGCTCGGAGAAATATGTATATCCGTTGAAATCGAATCCACATTAATTTGTTTGGGTTGACTGTAAAACCAGGTATGTTATACATTATTTGCTCAGTATATTAAAAAATAAATACTGGGGAAAAAAAGAAAAAGCCAAGAAATTGCGTCTAAAATATGATTTTGATACACCTAACAAACTGGAGAAATATGGACAATTTCATAAGAACACAAATATAATATAATTTTGTTGAAATGTATTCGATGTTGGAGAATGTTATCAGATTTTTTTGTGTACTTTTACTTTTTCGTGTATTCTATATCTTGTAAAATTTACCATATTTGAGGTCAATTAAAACCTTTAACTACATTTAATTGTGTTCATTGTTTTCATTGGCGGATATTGAACAACATGCTGGAACTCTGAAATATCTGGAAATCATAACTGATGAACTGAGGACTGGTATTGTAATATATAGAAATAGGTTTATATTTTGAATATTACTTTGAAAAGCATTTTCTGGACTACGATATTTTGGCCTAAAGATGGTTAAATTACAAAGAAATGGACTAAATTGTGGAGAATCAAAGTTAGTCATGTTACTTCAACTTTACAAAATAGTAAGAAATCGTAACCACACAAACTCGTTCTCATCATTAATTTGTAATAAATGGACTTTAGAACACACTTAATGCAGGAGTATTGGAAAATATCACGTGATTTGCTAACCAAATAAGGTAGAATCACAGACATTAAAAAGAAATTGTCCTCATCTCTGGTAGAATGCATTAAATACTGGAATATCTTATATATTTATTCATGGAAATATTAAAAGTGTGATTGGTTCAGAGAATATTATTGAAAAAAAGACAGGACGTACACAGTCAACAAAAATGGAATCCCTTCTTTGGTCTTAATGCTAATTAGATACTCCCCCTCCTGTGTTTCTTTTTGTATTTGATTTTGCAACTGTATTGTGGTTTTTTCCCTTCTCCTTATGTCAGTTTTAGAAGAAAAAGTGTAATGATTTTATAACGAATGAAGTAGAACCACAATAAACGGACATTTCCTTTACCTTGTGTGTGGTAGCAACACACTAAATACCAGAGTATTAACGTTAGTGAGTGATCTACACCAAATAAAACCAAAGGCGAACGCGATTGACTGATCGACACAGACAACACTGTACGAAATAGGAAATAATCGAGAGTCAAGTAAAAAGCCAATCACAAAAAACCGATAAATCTACGTCTAACATGTCACGGTTAAGCACTAGGTGATGAATAGGTAATATTTTTTTACGCCGAAGCTTCTCCAAGCTGTCAAATTAAAGTTTCTAGTTCCGTGTCTGACGCCAAGGTTGATACAGCAAATAAAGTGGTGAGAATTCCCCTCACTTACTGACCACAAAATCATGAAGACTTAATAACAACTCGCAATCAATGCCCTCTACTTCCTAATCCGTGGTACATTCCGGCCAGTAAATAAATCAATCTGAAGTTGCAATAAAGGACTTCAAATTTAGGCCTACGGTTAATTTTACTGGCCGGAGTATACCACGTCCCCCCACCCCCCACCCCAAGAAAATGGAAGGGATGACATTATTTTCATAGATTCAAAAAAAAATCGCTATTACAGACAACTATCATACCAGTTGTAATATCGTTTTGGTTATTAAGAGTGATTCTTATTAGTTAGGTCTAAAAAAACAAAGTTGCGCTGTGCTGGAAGTTATAGAAAGCATTACGATTTGTTGAAATGACGTGGTTAGAGGTACGCTACATACGAAGATGCCATATGTATTGATGCACTGAAATTACGTCTGAGGGCTCTCTCTCCCAATTTCCCTACGTCACGGTGTGATGTTGTAGGTCATCAACGTTGACAAATCTCCGTGTTTTGATATGTGAGCTTGGAATGAATAATTATATTTGGTTACTAATAACTTACTATTATGATATATCTATTGATGACATGATTATCGTGATATGATTACAATTTTTAATATGATGCGATTGGGTGGTGTTTAAAAAAATTAATAAAAGGGAGGCTGTCGCAGGGAGAAAATTGGTGGTGGTGGTGGTGGTGGTGGTGGTGGTGGTGGTGGTGGTGGTGGTGGCAGTGATGATGATGATGATGATGATGATGATGATGATGATGATGATGATGATGATGATGATGATGATGATGATGATGATGATGATCATGATGATGATGATCATGATGATGATGTGATGGTGGTGGTGGTGGTGGTGGTGGTGGTGGGGATGATAATGAGGAGGGAGTGAGCGAGGATGGAGAGCAGGAGAAAATGGGTTTGAGAAGATTGAGACGGAAAAAAAGAGGAGTAAAGAGAAAACGGTGAATTGGGAGGAGAAGAAAAAGTTGAGAAAACAATACTTAAAAGAGGAGATGGCAACATCTATAGCATTACTACAAAGAACGAAAAACGGAAGAAAAAAAACTATGTTGAAAAATTCACATGGTTAAAATAAAAAATCTAAATATTGTACTGAAATCATTACGTTGGCATTCGTACGATACTTTATGTAGTATAATATAAATAACATGCTAAACATTTGTAATTTTGAAAACACATTTATCAAATAATTAACACCATTAAGCGCACAGAAATAGATTACTGACGATTTTATCGAGATACCCTGAATAACTCAGTTGAAATGTGCAATTGAAATACAATTTCGTGTTTGAAATAACGACTTGTATGGTGACATTACCGGGGGTGGAATCCGCACAATGAATAGAGAATCTGTGAACGACGAGTAAAAGTAAGTAATAATAATTAAACGTAATACTTCTCACGCTTTTGATCATTTGTGCTAGAGGGGGTCTAGCTACTCATTTGCATATTAGGAAGAGCAAGAGAAAGATGGCGAGAGATAAGGACCTTTTATCACGACATCATTGCCAAACAATCTTGTGTGTTTATATACTATTTACACTCATATT
Source organism: Glandiceps talaboti (assembly GCF_964340395.1). NCBI lineage: Eukaryota > Metazoa > Hemichordata > Enteropneusta > Spengelidae > Glandiceps > Glandiceps talaboti. The sequence continues at coordinate 15,143,608 of NC_135562.1, read as the reverse complement.
AACGAGACCGTGTAGAGAGCTCAAACAGAAACCCGTTATTCTGGATTAGTGGCTAACTTTTATAGCTTCCAGATATTTGCACCATGGATGATGCTGCTGCTGCTAGCGGTGTGTGTGTCTGGAGTGAAGATCTCTTTGGAAATGAAAATATAACAGATTACGTGCGATAGCTAGGTCACCGCTTTATATGTTAAAAAAACATAACTTGGGTCAGTAAACGATGTACTAAATTTTTAGCTGAATGAAAAAAAAAGAAACCGTGACGTGAGTAACTGCAGTTAAGCCGCCTTTTCAGTCGAAGGAAAGATTTAATTTCTCCCCTTTTTGATAATTCACGCACCATTCAAAGCAGTCGGCTTTATCCAATACAATGCCATATCGACTAACTTTGCAACGCTATCACAGAACGGGAAATAAACATGAAAAGACATTATTTTCGAGAAAATCAGAAAAATACTCTGTATTTAGAATTGACTCTATCTTACGTTCACTCTGTTATTTTAATCAATACGTCTTTGGAAAACACATCGCTGGCCAATTTGGTCTCATTTGCATAAACACTTAACTAAAGACATCGAAAATGCGCTTTAATTGACTTATTGCCACTCATGGATAAACAATAGAGATGAGATGAGACTTAATTAACCCATTTGGCTGGCAACAATAGGAAACACTCAATATAGCTTTGCATCTATTTTCCGACCGCTTAAATTCAATACAGATATCTGTGTATTGGGGTCTGCTACAAAAATAACCCGCAGCTAAAGGGTACACACCGTAACGCCAAGAAAAAAGTATAGCGACACAACAAGTTCACTTGTTTCTTCATTGTGAAAAAAGTGCAACAATTTGACACACCTTCCGGTTATATGAAGCCAAATGACTGGTTAGTCATATTTACGGCCTTGGGACTGTGTGTGGTATCTGAAGTGAGCGATGTCTCAGTAACACCGAAACAGTTTTAGGTCATTCGACGACAGGTTCATTCGAGAGTGGTCAAACCGGCGGAGCTAGTCATTTTCTGACCAGCTTGGTTTCTATTCAACTGTGATTGGCATTCGACATTTATGACTTTTCAAAATTTGTTCTAATTCTTAAAAATGCTTTCCTTCGTTACAAACCACTATCGTATCTTTTGATTCGAAATTTTTGTAACAATCTCACTGAAGATTGATTTTTTTTAGACTACTCTCTCCCTAGAGAACGTTTTCTCTAGGCGTTTGTTGACGCCCCTCCTCAAATCAGAAGTGTCAGAATACCCAACTCCGAAATCAAGTGTCTGTAAGGCCTAAAAAATAATTGTTTGGTTCCGGTTACCCAACCCCATCTAGCTTTTCACTGCCGACCCTAAACCTTTTTTTTTTTACATATTCGAGAAAAAAATAATAAAATCGCAAAAAACTGTGTAGTCTGACAAGAAATAGTTGATGCGGAAACTGACATCAACTTAAAAAGACAATATAAAACTGTTCTTCCAATCTGTAATGGCTGTACATTTGATAGGTAGAAATAAATAACACAGAGACAATTTGGAAAACAATGGAAAACTTGAACTAGACACTCGCACATGAAAAAAAAATAAAATAAAAATAAAAAATCTACCTACCCCACCTATTCTAAAATTGAGCGTAATCGGAACCACACATTTTTTGTTAGGCCTAAACAGTAAGAACTTATCCCATGACGGTATAAAAATTAAACGAGTTGGTCTTGCCTTCAGTATCTACAAAAATTGACATTTGTTTTCCTACTATTTCTAATATGTAAGGAGATTTATGTTTCTTTTGTTCAAGTATAGTTGTTGCCACAATTACATTTTTAGTAAAAAAAACACTATTTTAACAACTGTTTACAATTATCAGAATCGGTGTCAGATTAAAGACACCTAGGTCAACATTATATACTTTTTTCATCGAAATGTCAAATATTACATACATCCTATTCATTGTCATATTTTTAGCGATTTCATTAAAATGAGTTAAAGGCACCCTATTGTGTTCACAAGTTTAGACATAAGCGGTTCCTATATACAGTCATCGTATCCATGATAATTTTTGGGTACACCCTAAATTACGTCATCAAATCACTGATTTGATTCGGTTTGCCTAACTGCTAAACTAGCAGATTTCACAATGTTAGTGATACTTAAAGGGGTTATGGAGCAACATGATACACCATTTTTGTCTAAACTTAAAAAACTACAAAAAAAACCTTCTTGTATTATATTTATGTTGGGTTTTGCCCTGGATAGAACATAAGCCATCTATAGCATTGGTAGCTTTGCGCATGTGCATTTATTCCACAATCCTGATATAACTTAAATGGCACATTTTGGGTGCACCCAAAATTACACCATCAAATAATTCATTTTTGTTATCCCACAGCCCTCATGGTTACTAGTTGTAATAATTAAACCATCTTCTAGAATGTACAATAACAGTGTATTTCTTCATATGAAACAAAAACGTCGCAAAAAAGTTCAAATGTGGCTGATGCGCCTTTAATTAAAGACGTTCCTGTAATTAGCATAACACACGGAAGTTCGGCTAGTACCCCTTTAAAGCAAATCTACTCTATTAAGATTTTCTAAACAATCGCTCTATATATCACTTCTAAATAAAATGTTTTAATGGCTTGTACAGTTTCTTTTAAAGTACTTATGAACTCATATCTTGTATTGAATCGACACCATTACATAGCATCCGTTAAACAGTGTGACCAACCTTTAAAACATAAAGTGATGTTTACATACACATATCCATTCAAGTACGCTAAACTACTTTTTCACGGTGTAAGTCAGAGTGCAAGGTGAATACACTTTGGGAAACAAAATCGTTAATATACACCCAATTAAAAAGTAAACATTTGGGGAATTGTATTTTTTTGGGGGAAAAGACGATTGCGATATTGATTTTAATGTAATTCTAATTTTCGATTGTGGATTGTCCTGTGCTCTGCTGTCATTCAGGCTATACTATGACGTTATCTCCTAGCAACCATGCAAACAAAGAGAGATTGTTTTCTTAAATATCATCATCAAATATATGTAACAACTGTTGAAAAGATCGATGATAACTAGATTATGATATCAGATAAGGTTTTAAGAGGAGGGGGAATAGGGGAGGGGTGGGGGTTCCGATTGAGAAAAAATGAAGAGTTCCATCCGGTATAAATGAAACATATCTTGATCCAAACTCATGAGAAAAAAAAGAGAAACCAATTATTTTTTAAAGTGAAAACAATCTTCAGTTCCCATTTTGTTAAAACGAACAAGCAAACAAACAAGCAAGCAAGCAAGCAAGCAAGCAAACAAACAAACAAACAAACAAACAAACAAACGTACAAACAAACATACGCATTACGTACAGTTATCGTTCCATTATAAAAGATCACAATAGCCACTTGAAATCTCCAGAGTCGCACGTTTTAGAAGAAAATGGGTTATATATTTAGATACCCGTGTATGGTCACTGTGCTCGTAACCTTTTATGGTAGTCTTTGTAACCTTTTATGGTAGTGTTTGTACCCTTTTATGGTATGGCATGTACCCTTTTACGGTAGTGCTTGTACCCTTTTATGGCAGTGTTTCTTACTCAGGCTCATATTAAACCTCACTGTATGAATTTCCTCCAACTGTCAGTCTTGCTTCCGACCTTTAAATCTTTCACTTTTATTCCTCTCTATACGTTTCAGTCAACATGTCATGAAGCCCATTAACGTATACCGACATCTCTGCAGCCAAAAACGTGCTGTCTGCTGATCTAAGCAACCAAACTAATCATAAAGGGATGTCTTCGGACATTATAGCAAAAGAAATCTCTCCGTGACCCCCGGCGCGAGTATCTGTCATTAGTGTCTTCCATCGACTTGATCGGCGGTTAAAAAGCCGGCATTTTAAGTGAAGAAGTCTTTAATTTGCATGCGCGACGATGTGCTGTCGGAGCTCACACTTGAATTGGCCGACACACTGTCTGCAAACACAGTAGGGAGACCAGTCGTATATAAGAACTCATCACAACCACACAGGTAATTATACGGTCAGAACCCGCTTTTGTTTCAAAATCTTACATTGCAAATAAATCACTTACACGTAAAATTGCTATTCTCGAAATTCAAAATACTGACTGTACTTTATGGCAGCCTATATTTTATACTCTGCAGAAGGAGATATTTTCCTCCTGAGAAGACATTTGTCAGTGTCTTTCTACAATTATTTGTCTTCCTGAAAAAAAAAATATGGCAACCCTATATTTACAAGAGTACAAATGGTGAATTTGTTCGGCTGACTGAGATAACATTAAAAGAAAAAAAAAATCACGATTTTTTTTTCAAAAGTGAAATATTATTGCTGTACCGACTAGATACCTTCAGTCGTCAAAATATTCCGTTTGTTGACGTATAAAAAGTCGACTTTATAGGGCAATTGCAACAGAGGGGTACGAGAGATAGCGAGAAGGGTAAATATAGATAACAATGGAAACAAGAAGCAAAATCACGAAGATGGACAGAAGAACACACAAAACATAATCGTGCTCGCTTATTTGTTACATGTCATTTTTATACAGAATGAGACTCAGTTGATAAGACTTCAACTAGAACAAATGAACTTAAATTCGGAAGACATATTTTATCAGCACATCGCGTACTGAGTCTCACTACGTCATTTGTAAATATAAACGCACGAATGCAATCAGACGAAAAGCTTTTGTAATCGTGAAAATCTAATTTAACCTTATAATATACAGATTATATTAATAATATTTTTAAATAAATATTAGATTAATTCGAATGCAAAATTCATGTTCCTTTATGGGCTAAATTCTTTTTGATATACCGCGAACTCGAAAGCATTGACGTGATGACTGGAGGAAGGTAGTTATTAGTGATCACGGAAGGGTTAGCGTTGTAATTGATCAGATCTCGTAAGTCTATATATTTTATTGCGTGTTATGAGAGATGGGGATTAGTGTTACAGCGCCATCTATCCGTGAAATGTGAACAAAATATCATATCGGAGTTGTTCGCGTTCTGGATTGGAAGGAATCTCTCGAGGTCTCCACCGGTTGTTCAGAGTCGCCAAGGCGGCCTGTACGCCCCGTAGTCTTAATGGCATCATTGCCTATAGTCAGGTGTATCACTGCAGCTTGTCGTTTCCACTGTACCAAGCCCCAAAGAGAACAGATGAAGCAGCTTTTGGGGGCATAGCGAACAACCAATTAGATTCCCCAGTATTAGTCACATGACTGGGGTTAAAACGATCAGCCAATAGAAGTGAGTGATTCATGTTATTTTGGGTCGCAGTAAGCTTAATCAGCCACTCAAATACAGAGATGCCAAGTATTCCAACTAATCAGATTCAGCGGTGCAGATTGTGATATCACGTGGTACAAATAAAGAACAAACAATACTCAAGTTAAATAACAAAAAACGCTCATGTAGTAAAGCAGATATAAAAAAAGTTTAATTATTCTTAAAGTATTATGATAAATCCGACCCAGATAATAACAAAGGTATATCTCACAGACTGACTGTGTAGCTGAATTTTCTCAAAGGGACGGCGCTAGAGCTAAAGACCATGAACTTCTCCAAGAATATTGTTTTTCCAGCGAAATTGCAGTAAGGTTTTTCTTACGAAACGCCCACATTTATAGCTACTGTGACATTTCCATAAGATATTGAAGACGTTGAAACTAACTGTTTTGTACTAAAAAGTGTTTTAGCGGAAATGATATGTAGTGGTAAGCTTACTCGATACGAATGCGGGTATAAGAATCTCATTCACTGTACGCAGATATTAGAAAACTCAAATTTTGAAATCTATCCCCGTCCGTTGTGATGTAACCATGTTAGTCAGACTTTGAAAGTCTTGGAATACTTCGAAAATTTAATCCAAATTCTGAAAACACACACACGAGGAAATGTGAACGGTCATTTCTGTAGATTTGTGGACGTCTTGCTGTTGTCATAATTTTAATCTGCCATTTTGGATAAATTCATTCGAAAATTGAAATACAGACATGGTAAAAAATAAATTTGTCAAATAAGTAATCCCCAAAACTTTAAACCTTCGATTTTGACATAAATCACTCGTGTATTGCTTAATCCATGGTTCAAGTTTGGAATAATCCCAACATCTCCAAATAAATCACAGAAAAGATAAAAACAAATTGTTTTCAAAATAATTCTGACGACTATATATCTTCAATTATTTGGAAATAGTTTACTCTATTTCCTCCGACTAAAATAAACTCAAGGTCTCTGAACAATTATCGGAAAACGTAAACATTTTGTATTCTGACGTCAGAGTTATTGGTACGCGTACGTATAGGTTCATTGGAGTCAACATGAGCTTCCGAGATAACTTTGATTTGTAACTTAGCTTTTAAATCACGCGATAGGTGACACGGCCTTGGTAGGAGGAAAATACACTTGGATACATTTTGACATTAATAGCAGTTTAAAAAATTGACAGCATAAATTCGAAAAAGCCGTAAATGTCACGCGTAGAATAGGTGGTCCTTTGTTGCAGGTAACATTACCATGAAAAATGATGCTTGTTAAAGTATAGTGAATTCCCATGTCTTGACAAAGATATTGTACTAAAAGTCAACTGCGGTGAGTATTCAATAATAATTATCAGGTTGTAGACAAGTATGAACTTTGTCGTGAGTTGACGACACGGATTACTCACCAAAGCATCACACTTCACAGCAGATTACATTTCACCTTCTGTATGTACTAATAAAAGTCTGCCGTTTTTGGATCATTTTTAGGTTAGAAGAAATATATATTAGCACAATTCAATTATATGACGATTAAATTATTAGATCAACTTTGATTAACGATATACCCCCAAAAATATTAATAACGTTCCCAAGACAACACACTTCAACATGTCACCTCACATATATTTTGTGAATTATGATTATTTTTTTTAACTTTAATGTCAAAGGTCAGAGAAAAAACAGCTAAATATCAATTCTACACTCTATGTGTGTGGTCATTGATGGCATATAAATACATAGACAGCCATATCTCTTTACTTAAAATGTACCTAGCTACCCCCCCCTCTCTCTCTCTCTCTCTCTCTCTCTCTCTCTCTCTCTCTCTCTCTCTCTCTCTCTCTCCCCCCTCCCTCTCCCTCCTCTCTCTCTCTCTCTCTCTCTCTCTCTCTCTCTCTCTCTCTCTCTCTCTCTCTCTCTCTCTCTCTCTCCCCTCCATATATTCGTACTTAGGTACGTACCTGCCTACCTATGTACCTACCTACCTATCTACTAGTACCCACCCACCCACCCACCCACATACACACACACATACATACATACATACATACATACATACATACACACATACGATTCAAAATGGAAACCTAAACGTGTGTACAGATAAAATCAAATATTATGTACAAATGATTCAGAGTTGAAGTTTAACGATATACAATAGAAACATAAATAATTAGATAATCTACTTCAAAAACGTACGAGTCGATAATGAGAAGAAACTCAATGTAGAAACTCAAGCCTGCATTGAACGTGACTGATTTGACTCTATTTGACGAATATTGTGGACACATTCCTCAGTATGACGATGCACTCCGTATTAAAGTGATAGGAACCCATTGTGAAGATCTCATTACACAGATAAAAACGGATTTCTCGACAAAAGGAAAGCTATCGTCGCACGAGGATGGTGAAATAATAGTACATGTCGTCTGTACTAATAAATGGTTGGTTGACAGCAAATCAACGTCCGCCCTATTTATCCAATCTAATGTTATAGGTCGCATCAAAACACGACAGGGGAAAAAAATAATAGTGAACATAGAAATATGACTGGCATATGCAAATATAGTGAACAGAAAGCAGCTAAATCCGCAGTAATCTTGTACTGTCTTGTAGTTATTTTATTATTAAAACAGTTACTTCAATAATTAACTTGTTTTTAAGGTTAAACTTAAAGTGGCCATATGGATGAGAATTTGGTATTTATTTTGGATTTTTATTTTATAAAACAGCTACACTATGTTTTTCTAATTGAAAAAATAATGTGAAATAACATATACTAAGTCTATGTTTGCAACTCAATAAACTGCAAAAGATTAAACAATGTGTAAAATGTTTGTTATTGTACGTACAATAACAAACTTTTTGCACTTTTTGCATCTTTTTGCAATGTACTGGGTTATGAACAAGGACTTGGTATATGTTATTTCACATTATTTTTTCAAGTAGAAAAACATAGAGTAGCTGTTTTATAAAATAAAAATCCAAAATAAATACCAAATTCTCATCCATATGGCCACTTTAAGGTAGCACCGATTATTGTGACGGAGAGCAATTTCCCTGAAAATAAAAGTTCTTCTAAACTTTTCCATATGAAAGCTTGTTCCTGATCATTTTAAACTAATAAATGAAATCTGAGAGCTCACCGTCTTGTTTTCGAGATATTCGACTATCTTGTTATTTCCCAATAGTGGTAACACAGTTAGTATAGTCGGCGGCCATATTGGATGGCGGCCATATTGGATTCCAAAATGACGACACTTTTGATATTATTTTGACCTATATTTCAATAATTTGTTCAGTGACTCCAGATTTTTTTTTATTGATTTTAACTGAGAAAGAGATGTTTTTTTTCTTGAACAAAGTAACACCCAATGTTGAAACAGCTTATTTCCGAGGTTCATGCTACATTAAATAGACTAACAGCAGATACTATTTTATCGAAATAGAAAGTTCATTAACCTCTTCATGAATCGTATTCTTGATTTCAGTACTGAAGTGAATACAAAATGGTCCTACACAGCTAGCAAAGTTTACGCATGTGCAGTTTCTCAACATTTCTGATATCAATGGGCCATTTCTGGGTGCACCCAAAAATGACGTCATCAAATTTAAAATAACAGATTGAGTAAGCCGAACAGTGATACCACTAATCTCCCGATTACTAGCGATTACGAAATGTATTTGTATATAAAAAAATGAATTTTCCATGTGAAACGAAAGAACACAGAAATATTTTCACTGTTGTACTGACTGGTCTACTTAGACAAATAAATCATTATATTTCCAGTCCAGTTATTCGTCCAGGTAATTAGCAGATAAGCTGATTCTTAGGTGCCACGAGTACGCGGTCTATGTCATGGTATACATTGTAAAGAGTCATCCTGGACTGTTTGGGTTGTCAATCAAAGTATTTGTGATCCATTTCAACTCGCCTACATCACTCAAACAGCTGGTCTGACTGAACAAAATCACACACTGATTACGACAAGCCCTCAAGTTGCCTTTGTGCATTTACTTTTAAATCTGTTATGTGAATGATCGGATTGTTGGTTGGTTGGATGGTTAGATATATATGGTGGATTTGATGGATAGTCACAGTGGTTGGTTGGTTGGCCGGTTGGTTGAACGGAATGGATGGATGAATTGGTGGATGGATGAATGGATGATGGATGTTTGTTTGTTTGAATTGATGGGTGGATGGATGGATGGGTCGGTGGGTAGATGGATGGATGGATGGATGGATGGGTCGGTGGGTAGATGGATGGATGGATGGATGGGTCGGTGGGTAGATGGATGGATGAATAGGATGGATGGATGGATGGCTGAATTGTTCGATATGTGGGTGGGTAGGTGGGTGGGTGGGTGAATGGCTAGATTGTATAGGTGGATGGAGAGTTATATAGTTGGGTTGGGGTATGGATGGTTGGATGGATGGATGGATGGATGGATGGACAGATGGATGGACGGATGGGTTGAGAAATGAATGGATGGATGGTAGCATAGAAGGGTGAATAGATGATTATACGAAGTAAATTGATAAATGGACGGATGGATGGATGAAAGGATAAATAGAAAATCATTTTTAATTGGTATGATTAGTTGTTGGGCTTGATTGATATAAATAATCCCGACTTCGATATATACCCGTGTCTGTCTGTCTGTCTGTCTGTCTGTCTGTCTGTCTGTCTCTGTCTGTATATGTAAATAAACACACATGAACACACACAACTCCGGCCCCATATAATATATATATATATATATATATATATATATATATATATATATATATATATATATATATATATATATATATATATATGTGTGTGTGTGTGAATGTATGTATATATATAATTGGATGGCGCGAATTTATGGTGAATTGTGCCTAACGTGTGCTGTAAAATCACAGATCTTCAAAGGTAAAACATGTCACCAAGAAAAGTTTTCATATGAATTTGTTACTTCACATTTTAAATAGACACTTCTCTTAGTTGCTTATATTTCAAAATATTAACTTCGCTATGTAGATATTAATTTTCAAATGAAAATAAAATAAAAATAATTAAAATTTATATTATTAAAATGCATCTTTTTTCTGCTGCGTATAAATAATGATCCAGTATATACACGTGTGTATCTTGTTGTGTTAACTACACGGGTCTCATTTTGATGTTTGTCTCCGTCAACGCCCTTAAGTAAACTTAAGTCTCGCGGAGTCTCGGCAGACGGAGTTTTTTAAGACACCGTACAACTTAATTCGTTTGATGCTATCAATTACAGCGGGGCAGGAGGTCGCGGTAACCAACGAATCAGATACCTTGTTACATTGCAAACTAAACGCAATCCGTCCATTCACTAAGCATGTTATAAATATTCAAAATATCCTATGTAAATATTTGCTGGAAGCTGCAGGCAAGTTCTTACTCGAGACCCCCTTTCATGGACTAGAGTTGTTATTGCTTTTGATACTGTGCCTGTTCTTTCATGTAGGACGCTAAGTAAACATAGCCTAACGCCTACATACTTACAGTAATACATGTGTATGTTAATATACCCGGTCAGTCGTGTTTTATGACTATTCTGTCTTGGAGAGAAATGAAAAATAAACAAATTCTATAAGTTTCAATGATTTACTAGATTATGATGGGTTAAAGGGGACTTCAGAGATTATGTCGCGCAAAAATAACGAAACGTGAGAATTTGTTTAACGAAAAACGTGATGATGATGATGATGATGATGATGATGATGATGATGATGATGGTGGTGGTGGTGGTGGTGGTGATGATGATGATGATGATGATGATGATGGTGGTGGTGATGATGGTGATGATGATGATGATGATGATGATGATGGTGGTGGTGGTGGTGGTGGTAGTGGTGATGATGATGATGAAGATATTGATGATGATGGTGATGATGTGGTGATGATGATGATGATGATGATGATGATGGTGGTGGTGGTGGTGGTGGTGGTGGTGGTGATGACGACGACGACGACGACAACGATGATGATAATTATTTTAAAGGATGACGACAACGACGATTGATCATCATCATCATCACCACCACCACCACCACCACCACCACCACCACCACCATCATCATCATCATCATCATCATCACCACCACCACATCACTATTCATGCAGCCACTGACATATAATGTAGGTTAGAAAAGCCCGAAATCAACAACCTGTCGACACTAATCAATTTGTCAATTTCAAACGATCAGCGTTTCATTGACAACGACAACATGAACGTATTCACAATATCAAAAAAGACTAGGCGGAAATAATATGAAATGTTCAATTTCAATACAAGCTGATAATACACTTGCCATGGTAATTCTCTTTAGGTCCATTTCAAAAGGAAGTCTGATAACGGGGTAAAACACACATAGTTGTCTAAATTCAATAGCCGATGAATGTAATTCTGCAGAAGTTAAACATTTCCATTGAGAACACAGTGAAAGCGAAAAACGTTTTAACTCAATAAGAAAAGAAGATGTCAAACACCTCCGCCGACTGTCGAATGGAAAATATATTAAAACATTGCCTTCAAAGCAACGCATCCATTGTTACGGTAATCTTCGTCATAGTCAAAGCGCCGTAATATGCAGTAAATATAATAAAGAGTACTTAGCTTGTCGTTTAAGCTTAGGAAGGGTTTGCAGTCTTTCATAATTTATATGTTTGCAAATGGAAAACGATATTAGAGGATGTATTAATGAAAGGGATAAGAAGAATTCAAACCATCAGTTACGTCAAAAGCTTTCGCAAATTAAATTTTTCTCCTAATGACTTTTCGCGCCTGCTTCTATTGCTTGTGAGGAAAGTATCCGACAAACCTGTCTGGGTTTCATGGTATTCAAGTCCACGGTGATGACGTTTGCCGTCTGCGCGGCCGTCTCCTTTTCGCTTACGGAATGATTAGAGAACATTGTGCTGGAGGCGATGGAGTTCTTAGGCATCTAACTATACCGGAGTGAGTGAGACGAGAGACCCTTTCCCGTCTTTTTTTTATTATCAGCCACGCCCTGTGTATCTCCAGAGTTTTACTCATAACGGGGTCCGTGTCATATTGTTATTAGCTCATGTATGGTTAGGACAAACAAAATCACGACCCGAACCCGGAAATAGAAATACTAGCGGTTGTTTTTTAAAATCGACCCCCTGCCAAGGGTAAAGGCAAACACACAGCTTGAAAGTGGCCACTGCAGTAAATATTGAATTTAAAAACTGCGTCCTAAGGCTGAACAAGATCCCTACCGTAATATGTAAATTAATATGCAAATTAAGTGCATAGGTTAACCAATTAGGACATACGCGCTTGACAGATGAGCTTGTCGAATTAAACGCATTAGGTAAAAAGTTTCGCCGCATGATAGCAACGTCGTCTCTTTTATCAACATCACTCCCAATCGCGTGTGATTTGGATTTCTAGCATCCGGGACATTCATCAAGTCGCGATAACATCATGCTGATTGCGGCGAGAAGTATATCTAATTTTTTTTCGCGATAAAGCTTCGCCGTAGAGGGATCGACAATTACTAACACTTGCTGATAACGCCGAGTAGAAAGACAATCAGTGTAAAGCATAAAAAACACGCCGGGGTCTGCGTGTCATACTATCGGCTCTTTCTTCTCGTCATCAGTGAAATTATCACCAAATAGGCAATCGATGGGGAGTTGCTCTAAAACCTACAAATTTGTCTGAACTGAGCCAATCTAAAACAATCTGTGCGCGTCCCCAGCGGCTCTGTATAATCGAAAGCTGATGCCTTGCACATCTTTTTGAAGTTTCTGGCGGTTTGTCCTCAAAACGATGGTAGCATCATCGCATTCATACGAATCATATTATGCTCACCCAAGGAGCGTTAGTTAGTTTTAGAAAATATGTGCAACTGTTTCCATCCTACTGCTCGCAGCTTGGATGTGTTTAGGCGTCTGAATTTTCACATTTCTACCATAAGGTTTATCTTAATTGAACAAAATGGCTCTGGCTCATTTTTTGGCTCTTAACTGTGTTTTATTTTGGATAAGTGTACCTCGCTGACTCCTAAAACACACCTAAAGCATTGCCAGAGAGAGAGAGAGAGAGAGAGAGAGAGAGAGAGAGAGAGAGAGAGAGAGAGAGAGAGAGAGAGAGAGAGAGAGAGAGAGAGAGAGAGAGAGAGAGAGAGAGAGAGAGGGAGGGAGGGAGGGAGGGAGGGAGGGAGGGAGGGAGGGAGGGAGGGAGGGAGGGAGGGAGGGAGGGAGGGAGGGAGGGAGGGAGAGAGAGAGAGAGAGAGAGAGAGAGAGAGAGAGAGAGAGAGAGAGAGAGAGAGAGAGAGAGAGAGAGAGAGAGAGAGAGAGAGAGAGAGGCAGAGACAGGAACACAGATAGGGACAGAGAGATAGGGTCATAAAAAGAAGACACAGAAATAAGAGAAACACGTACAGAGAGACAAAGAGAGGGAGGGGCTGGCAGACAGACAGACAAAGGGTCACAGATAGACAGAGACGGGTGGGAAGAGATATAGAAAGGCAGAAAGAGACAGAGGGATAAAGGTAGAGAAGGAAGGGTGACAGACATTGACAGTGACAATAAAAGACAGAGAGACGTGGACGGATTGGCAGATGATAAAGAAAGATGAGAGACTTAGACAAGTTTCTGAATGGGAGAATTGTGTCCTTTATAAGAGATTTTTTAAACTCTGAGTCAAATATTTTTATACCAAGTCTGAAAGATAGCAATTTGAAAGTTAATGGGGGGGATGCACTCTCTCTCCCCCTTTCACATATTCTCGATTTTGAGAATTTTATGCACGTTTTGACATTGTCGTCACAAGATTTACTGCTCAATTCCAAAATTGATCCTTTGTATGGGGATGGGTTTCTCTCTCTCTCTCTCTCTCTCTCTCTCTCTCTCTCTCTCTCTCTCTCTCTCTCTCTCTCTCTCTCTCTCTCTCTCTCTCTCTCTCTCTCTCTCTCTCTCTCTCTCTCTCTCTCTCTCTCTCTCTCTCTCCAGTATCTCACAATCTTTTAAAATACATTTGGAGTTAACAACAACGGCAATCTTTTTTGATGATTGTCAGTTTTTTTGTTTTTAAGGTTTAAACTGAGTGAAAAATATCACGTAAGAAATACAACCTATTCCAACTCAATTCCGAATGTATATATATCAACGGATTTATGAAATAATGACTTTTCCTTTAATGGCTAATTAGCAAGTACTGACAAAGATATCTCAAATGAATGCATTACGTCTGTTCCATAAGGGTTAATTGGTGGGTTGAGGGGAGGGGGACGTTGACAAACCCGTCTAATCGTAAGTTCATTAGGTATTATATTGTGATGATCCTATGAAAAATATGATATCTGATATTTTGAACTTAATATCTTGTATCCAACCTCATCATACATGTCAATATGTCTCGGTGAATTTTGTTTCACTAAATCTTGGTTTCATACATCCTGGACTTACAACTCTTCAGTTTGAACCAAACGAATTTTGTAAAAAAAAGCGAAATATACATAAAAAAAAGACCGAGACGCCACTTTCTCCGCATCCGTATTTGTGGGATTTTTTTCTTTACATAGATAGAGAAATATGACACCATTGCCTGATATCCCAGAAATCTACAGCATCTACGCACACACAATTAAAATTTTATAACTGTATAGATGAAGGCAATACGCGCCAAAAGAGTCTGTGATGAAATTTACAACACCGGCTAACCAGATAGGAGAGTGAAAAAAAAGCAATTCCAAGGTGAAACGTACATTATTGAATTCGAAAAGATTCGATTGGTTAAAAGCAAACAAATGGTGTCACGGTTATCTGCCTATATAAAAAAAACGCGAAACCAGAGAGATACGATAAACCGAGAAAAACCAGAGTCGATAGCCGTGCATTGATGAATATTGAATTTCACGATATCGCTGTGTATATACTGTCACAGTGTGTTGTGAAGAAAGACGGTCTGTAGATAGACAACTCTTTCAAGGATAAGTTTTCCGACTTCATATCACAAGCGATTGCTTATATTTGAAGCAAAACGTAATTTATGTAATGACGATGTCTTGTTATCATCATCAGTTAGTGTGCTCGCAACGGAATTACAAGACGAACTTACAAGAACACATATGAGATAAAACACAATTTTTGTCAAGAATATAACGGGATATGAAAAGGAGAGTGTAAATTAACATTTCGAGAAGAGGCCATTCATCTTTTTTTTTTCATTTACGAGTTTCTAGCCACATCACCAGAAACGTAGAAATCTCTATTCTATCTTAAAATCCTGTCGAATGTGAACCTTTTCCCCACCAGTGATTTTTTAAATGTATATTTGAAAGTATCTGTCTGTTTTTTTAGTTATTTTAAATTAAAATCACCACATTTCTGTTTATTAGTTAGTCCCTGTGAAGTGTGGCTATGTATTCGACCACAGTGAAGGCTTTAAAGTGAAAACTGAAAACAACCAAGTGTGGTAGGGTGTAACTACCAGCAGCAGCATCAGTTTGATCACATTCGACATCTCTCATTCGTGGCTCTATCACAAATTGCTACCCGTAATGGACCTTAATAGGCATATTTAGTGGTATGTTTTTCATACATATCTAACTCGGTGATAATTGCTGGTTGTTAACTACTGATGGCACAATAAAGAAGGCTGGCTACCACTGTCCACATAACAACACCATACGTTTTCGCGTCCCGCTCAATTTCTCTAAAAGCAGACAACATCTCGCCTGTGCTATCCCAATTTCGCTGGGATAAATGATCACTATTTATGGAATATAGGTGGGAATACGATACGGGGGCAAAACTGTCGTGTGTAGTCGGCGTGACGTGCATCACCGATTCGCACATGGCGTCCGAGAAAATGTCCGCGAAATATGCTGCGGTGAAGGTTCTTTTTTTAAAAAGAATATGGGTTAGGGTCAGGTTTACAACTGAGAGACATACAGCGATGCAACTGACGACTAGAAGAAAGGAATGAAGTATTAGTTTGTATATTTTTGGTCCTATTGTCTCAAACCTCGGTAAAAGTAAGATGTTTATTGTGATTTTTTTTAAATGGAAGGTTGCAATTCTCAACAAAGGGATTTTAATTTGACAATGGAACAGCAAAAAACCGTACCGTTTTAACCTAGGATTCATTCCCTCATACGTCTCCTTACACGGTGTGAACACGATAAAATGTCGCTCTCAAACATGTAATATATGACTTCTACCGGCGTAGACAAAATAATCCGTGTTTTTTTTTCTGAATTCGAACGACTCACCTTTATTGCTAGAGCATATGGCATCTTTTGGAGCGGTTTATAGATAGAGGGGACAAACTGAACCCGAGTGAACCGGTCTGCAGTTATCTGCCGTCTTGTTTTAATGATTCAATAGTTCGCTCCACTTGAAGCTGCCGACTACAACCCGGTCCTGGCTTTTGTTCTATGTCTGTCCTTATATGGGAAACAGTCTAACAGTATCAATTTCGACTCTCTCAATAGTACACTCAACAAATGCGAGAAAATGAATACTTGCGAACACAGATCATCTGCTAGCTCCAAGACTTTTCAACACTGTTTGATGTTATCGTCCACTTCCACATGAAACGAGATAATGATTCTCCGCACCCGTCCTAACATCGTATCCACTAGGGAGAGTTCTAACAAAGTTTGGATTAAAAAAAAACTAGCCTGTGTTCATGTTTGCACATGAAAAGACACAACAGGGGCTATAGATACTAGGAGGTTGGGAGGTGGTTGTTTGCACCACACACGTAAACAAATACAGGCCTACCCCTATACAGAGGAACATGTTGGCTTTTATATGCATGCAAACTGCTGTGTAACAACAAAACAAAAAAAACCCCTCTCTAATGGCAACTGTGTAATGAGAAGGTCTATATTATAGAGACATGGGGCAAAATACTCTCCGTACACTAAAGGATCCCGACAAATTGACAAAAGTGCTTTTCTAATGAATACTGAATGAAGTGTGTTGTGTTGATAGTGAGTGCTGGGTACAAGGAGGCATACACGGCCATCAGAAGTGGACTGAATGTGATTTTGCAAATAATGGCCATTAAGAAGAACTTAAGAAGTGCTTCAAAAAAAAATCCACCGGAATACATCTAGAAAAAGAACCTCATAAAAAATAAGATCAGTCACGGTTACATTATGCTGTGTTTTAAAGTTGTCGCTAGTGCATTTTTAGTATCTGATAATGACATAAAATAAAAAAATAAACCTCCAGCTATTTTTGAGACTCAGGGTGTATTATCCAGCTAAAGTAAAAATAAAAAGAATTTTTAAAAAATCGTATATTTTAGTATATTTTACATAAAATGCAACTACTTTCTCAAGCAAAAAGTGTAAATTTTCTATTTACTCACAGAAAGTTTCCATGCTTACTAATTTCTTCACTGAGTAGATGGAAGAGTTATTTGACTCAGATAAAGGTGGTTAAAATGAGTTTATTTTACTTGTCAATATATGTGATAAGGTAAGGATTTTACTGATCTTGGAGAGAGGGGAAGTTTATAATGGAGAACATTTAGTAGTTTGAAATGAAGTACAATGCAAACTGCATCTGTAAGTTTTCGTTACTGTAACTCTGGGCACTCCCTTTTCTTCCCTTCCAAGTGGAAAGTTTCGCAGACTGTTGAAAGGGCACAGAAAAGCAGCCACCCCAACAGACAAGCTTGACTGCGAGCCTATTTTGAAACTGCCGGGTCAAGCTATGGTGAGGCCTAAAGTGGCCTGGAGGCGGTTGGTGTGACAACAACAAACCGGTGAATTTCGACTATTCAGTCTTTACATACGACCCATTGCTACACTATACCCTTGGCGGCATGGCAAGGCTTCCGGTGGTACCCCGGTAGTCCGAAATCTTCTCTCCGGGGCCAAATCGAGCAAAGTTCGTATAAAATGTGGAGTAATCTCGGAACATAATTATGGACGGAAGGGGAACCAGCCGGGCAGAAATTGATTACATCATGTTTTAAACCGTGAAATTTCGATCAGGGACGTCTCCAGACTCGAAGGGCAGAAATTTAGGCGCAGCTGAGCGAAAAATGTGATGCTTTAATCCGCATAGTCTCGCATCTATCTTGTACCCTTTACACGGACGAGAAGTCCGATTGGCGACTAATAAGTTACATGATCACCTTACGACAGTACCGACCCGCAAAAAACAAGTGGACAACGCCGTGATAATGGTATGAAGATGGGCAACATTAATGAAACGAGTGAGGGAAATACCGGTTATACTATTCATGGTAAAAGCTTTGGAAACATCTTGAGGCTAGACTTTTCAATGTACAGAGAAGTGATACGTATACACAGAAAAAAAAACACTCATGCGGGAGGGCAGTATGGTAGAAGAAATCACCTGCACGTGGTTCTAGAACTTACTAAACTTTGGAACTTTTCACGCCTTCATCATCTTTTTTGCTCCACAAAACAGAAAAATACCCCCGAAGTCACAAATTTGGATTTCAAAGACCGTTCACTAAAACAGACTTTTGAACGGAAGAACGAGAACGTGTGTGGCGAACAGATCAGGCGAAACGTGTTTTAGTGACTGGGGGAGTAGTGATGTGCGGAAGATCGATTAATTTGGTGCTTGCGTAGGACGAAAAAGGCTACATATTTAGTCTACCCTGGTGTGCACAACTATCAAGATACAAAAATTGTCAACTGTATGTGTCGTCAGCGATGTTGGCATTCAAAAACGCAAAATAGAATGGACGGCATTTGACGATGGAAATACAAGGGTTGTGTACAGAGACACGAGGAACGCGATAAATGTAGTGCATATGGAAACCCTGGTAGATGTGTTGCCTGTACTTTCACTTGTACCGTCACTTTCAAAGCAGGCAAAGCAGAAAGAACGATTTGAATCAAAGTCAGCGCTGCAAACGGTCCAAATGTAACTGATAATTCCTCAATTGTAGAGTTAAATTAAGTACCCTTTTGGCAAAGAATGAGTGAGCTGTTAGCTATAGTGCGGAGGGCGACACAAAAAACGAAATAATAGCGCGCGAACAATAGGGTGATTCCCTATGAATGGCCCTGGTCAAATCCGGCCTTCGGATGACGGTACAACCACCAATGTAAAATCTAACAATTTGTTGGAATTAGAGAGATGAATACCCTACTTGTAGTTAAAACAAGGGTCAACTTTATCGTCTAGTACTATGTGCCCACAGTGTATCCAAGCCCCATTGCTATAATGGCAAGTACGGCGTGACAAAGAGCTGGAAGAGAAAAAGCGCACAGGGACTACTTATTTGCTGAAAGGAGGGGTTAATACCGAAGCTTTTTATGTTTGCATACAGGTGGATACAAGAAGAGGGGGGACTAATGCAAGCACCCCCAAAAAAATGAAGAATCACACAATGACGGAATGACATTGTGTCTTCTAAAATGCTACATGGTGATATTCAGGTCGACTTTGACAGCAGAAACGTGCTATGTAACACAACATAATGCCTCCATCGTTTGCTGCAACGAAATGATGTCCAAATCAAAAAGTGAACGCCTTTTACAAATTTGTCGATATGTGAACACCCTCTCCTCTGTAAACAGTTCCATTCGACGCACACATACACGTCATACCACGTTGTTTCACTCTAAGCATGCGTTGAGTGGTTATGTGTCTTGTGTTGAAATCACAAAACAAAACGAAGCCGTTACCTCGCAACAGTAACACTCGGAATAACACATGCGTGGAGCAATTATTAAAGAAATTTATCACATAAAAAATGCTATTTTTTTCAGCTTTTTAGTAAGTGTCCTGACCATGTAATATACCAGATTTTTTTACTTAAATCATTGCAGCTTACATGTACACGTACACCGTCATTCCCAAACCCAATCTCTGAAACACGCTCTACGCACCGTGATTTTAATATCAAACATTACAACGATTTTCATTCGATTTCGTTGAATATTCTCAATAATTTTATTCACTCGTTTAGTTTTGGAGTTTGAAATTTCATAAAATTGCATTTTATGTGGTAAATATTTGATACAAGATTACACGCCGAAAGTCGACAGTGTGGTGTGTTGTGTTGTTCGTCAACTAGATCTGATACTCGCGTGTTATCATTGCAACGACTTGTACGGCTTCATACCCCCGATTGAAGCCCTACGAAAGTGTTGGTATTGCTCAAAATGTCAAACATGAGTGGATGATGTCTAAAAATTACATGTTTTATATTATATATCTGTTTTATATTCAAATTGTCCGTAGCAATGGCGATTTCGTAGAACCTACAACACAATCAATCTTATCCCGGGCTCTCTCAAAGTCTTCAATATGGCGACTCGGGCAGATCCACTGCGCAGCTTCATCGATGAATATCGCAGTGGTTGTGATCTCACAATCTTTGCGTACACTTCATTTTAATCTGTTAATTTTTTGATATCTGTAAATGATTTCACAGTGTTTGTTCCTTTTCACCGCGTCCTAACAAATATTGTACCTGTATGGATGGATGCGTTCTGTCTCTGTCACCGTTAAAAAAATGTTCTGCAAATTGTACCCATAGCAGGGGGTTACTGTTCAATATAAACCGCTGGTCTTAGAGTACGTACACACTGCTGTACACAACGAGGAAGGCTTCTATAAACATTCATAATAAGCCTAATTGAACTTGGAATGTGTCAAATACCTAAGAACGTCTATAGACTGGCCCAACACTCTTGAATACATGTGGCAGAGAGAGAAAGGACCGCAATTGGAACTCGAAAGGAGTGATAAAAGAAAGTAACCCCGTATTATCAAACCGTTTGTGCCTCATTCGACACCGTTTGTTATTCTTGGTGTTTAAGGCGTCTAGCCACAACAAACCACCCTTTTCATCGCACTTTTACACTTCGCAGCATTGCCACAAATAACACAGCTCCATTCGTTGTTGTTGTTATTATTATTCAACCAAACCGTTTACAACGAATAGATACTTCGCTTGTTTTCATTTGCATGGAACAGATGGAGAGCGCTTCTGTTCCCCAGTATACATATCGAAATATAAACAACCCAGATATGCTTATGTGTGTCTTAATGTCGTCCATTCAGAAATGAAATGAAAATTGACAGTAAAACAAGATAGTGTATTTATACACATAAGATAATCACTAGCCCATTTGTACGTTGCACCCCCTCCAACATTCACAACACCAAACTGATCACCTATACTGCTCCAAATATTAACCAAAAAAGTGACCACAGTCTATTTTCTTAAACTGACCAATATTTTAAGTATTAGAGGATATTTTCTAGTGGTAACACACTCGTGGCATCCCCCGTTTTATGAAGAAATGTACAAAAAATACAAATTTGTATTGAGGGCGTTAGAACTGGTTATGGCAATGTTTTCATGTTTGAACTGATCTTCGCGCTGTCGTGAACTTAACACATTCGACATGAAGTTGCTCAAGGTCTCAGACCATACAGCGGTTCTCACTTGGTGAATAACCCCCAGGGTGTTGAATTTTTTTTCTTAATTCATTCAGTCTATCTGACCAATTTTCAGTAAACCAAACTCTGAGCCTGCTGCGTTTGTCTCTCCAAATCGCAAGGATCGGTTTACGATATGAACTTCTATACAATGTCTGCGGTAAAGATATACAGAGTGATTAGTCATGGTGAGGTGACTTGGCGGCGATACCTGAAAGTTTGGACGCATCGAGCGTGAACGAAAGCGAGAGAGAGAGAGAGAGAAAAAAGGATACATCGAGACCGTGAGTGTATTCAGTGATATATCCATCATCGAGACAAAGACGATCGGAGGGGATTAAAACACACACGGAATACTAAGTTGTCACGAAACAAGCTACTGTCTTATCATTGAAAACCGATACCAGATTTTTAAAAGCACCAAAATGGCGGTTTTTTCTCTATTCAGGTGACGCAATGACATGGTCGACGAAGTAGTCTGTTTTATTGCACTGGTAGTCTTTTATGTAGTAGTACTCTGTACTAACTTACTACAAAAACACAATAATTGAAATATTAATCAACGTTGAAATATTCCGTTTCGACGTCTTTATTTTCGTAGAGAATTCCACTTTCCCCTCCTGAATATCTGCGTTCCAATCGTCACAACATACTGTAGCTGTAGTTGGCGATTCGTGTTAGTCGCTTCGGGCTTATTTGGCTACGAGGGGTGATATGGTCTGTCTCAGTTCCACGCAGTCGAGTTTGCAGTGACAAAAAAGCATAGCATAACTGTTAATAAGTGCAACAAGAAAGATTTAATTGTGGCTATATTACAGGGAAACATCTTGGAAATCATTGAAATATACTGATGTAGATTACAACATGCCGATGTTTACTGTTGCATTTTCATCACACGCGAATATCGAATTTACATTTTTTGATAATGCAAGCAATTACCGCGATAACAGATTGATAATGATAGCAATGATAATAGCTCTTAGAAATTTAGTTTTAATTCTCGAAAAGGTGTGATTTATTGGCGTGAATTTGGGACCACGAGAAGGATGGCAGCCCCATTGTATTTTGTAGGTGCTGATGAAATCTATGGCTACCTCAACTTAATAATTATATGAATACTAAAACAAATCACAGTATTTTGAAGTATTTGGGAAACTGTAGCTATTTTTATGTGTGGGGAAGAAAGCTGAATTAATGTATTGCACTGTAAGGTGTTGTGGTGTTTACCGATTCTGTGACAACAGGTAAAGGTAGGGGTTCTAAGCCAGACTGAGACTATACAGAGCCTCAAGTAACAGTCCCCCGCTAGTCATTATCATGTTTGATTTTCCACTTTTATGAAATAACATGCTGAAAAATGAAACAGCTCGACAGGCCATAGCGTTTCTCGTGTAGTTCTGTATTATTAAACTACACTGTAAAAAATAATCAATTTCATGGATATTGTTCAATTTCACAGACATAGCAAACCTATAGAACTATAAATCAACACATTCATGTATATTTCAAAGCTACGTTATTGTTCGGCTTTCAGTTCCCTAATTTCAAAATTGTATATTACAGGCTGGATAATTGAAGGCTGTGTCAGACCATCAATCAAATATAACACAAAATAAACATTTATCGGCAAAAAAATACCTACAGCTATGAATCCGGATAGTTATATTGGCGGAACAACAAATAAATAAATAACACAAAACCCACCGATTTTTATTCGTAGTCTGTTATTGCATCGATGGTTTATGTTCAGAGATGTTGCTGAAGTTCTGTCTTCGCTTTGTATGACGAACAAAGCTTGTTAGCATGATGTGCATATTTAACAATTTCATTAAAAAACAAACTTGCCTTTTCGCTAAAAATTAATAAAGCTAGTGCCCTTAAATTCATTAAAATTGTTTCGAATGCTCAGTGTACCAATGAGAGAAAAAATAACGCCCAGGTGATTATGATTCGAGGTCCAGTGGGTCCACTCCTGATATGCTCAGCGGCTCTCATGCAGTCGTCAAAGAAACCAATTTTCACTGGCTTCGAAGATTTTTTTGGGAAAATGAATTGTGCTTCGAGGCCTTGTATGATCAGATCGCGTAAAACGTGGAGTGAAATTTTTGTACCCCGCGTCTTATGAATATACAGTGATTTGCAGCAATACAACCGAGGGGTAGGCTGGTATTCAAGCTTTTTAGTACCAAACACTGTAAGGCCAAAATTGATCAAAAATTGTCGTCTTTATGTAACTTTGTGGTACATTACGGCATCATTTTGGACTGAATTCATAGAACTGGTGCATTTTTATAAATTCGAATCCAAATTTTGGTCACAAAGTGTCTGCATTTACAAAGAATTCAATG
Organism: Glandiceps talaboti; assembly: GCF_964340395.1. Lineage (NCBI taxonomy): Eukaryota > Metazoa > Hemichordata > Enteropneusta > Spengelidae > Glandiceps > Glandiceps talaboti. The sequence continues at coordinate 15,119,527 of NC_135562.1, read as the reverse complement.
AAAGGAGACACCATATTTTTGTGCAGATATGGCTGATACTGAGAGTTTTGATGTAATAGCAAAAGCCAGATAGCAAACGAGCTGGTCTCGTGCAAACGTCTGCAATTGACTCGTACTTGCAGTGATGCGTTAAGTGTACATGAACGGCCAAATCAATTAGCAATGACAACACCAACATAGAGACAGAGGGGAGGGGGAGGGGAGGGTTCGCCTAACAAAGAGTGGTATCAAAAAGCTCACGTCGCATTGTATTCGTTTACTTCTACGTTTGTATCGAACTATACATACATACGCATTCAGTAATTCTTTCAGAGGTCGCACCAGAACGTTGAGAAACCAGAGTTTATCGTTCCTGTTATATTTCTGGAGAACGCATATCAGATTTACGCTGCAATATTGCATGAATTCATACCATACAGTATATTATTGATTATTTGATATCTATGGAAGCAATGAACCATTGCGTGAATTCTGTCTATAAACCGAACATCATGCAAGATACGTGATCGGTACCTTTACTTCATCCACACAACACAGGACAGTTTGGGCTACTTTTACTCGCCACAAGGACAACACAAAAATAAACAACTGGAAATTAAACAAACACACAAAAACATTTTTTCTCAATAAAATAGACGAAGGCCTACCTCGTGTATACTCGTTGAAATCATTGTTCCCCGTTGTATGAGAGCTGCCAGCGGCACAGTAAGTTGGAAATTCGCAGTGAATTATGGGTCGAATGCTTCACCACCGAAAGCCTGAATATTTTGTTTAAAAATATTCGCTGGTTTCTACGTCTGCACGGAGAACACCCCGAAAACTTAAAACCGTTGGATAGTGCGCGAATTTTGTACTTGTCCGCGAGATCAGCGATCACTCTGTAGCCTCTGGTTTTCGCCGTGTAACAGACCCATTATTTATGTTTGCACAGTAATATATGAGTTGTTCAATGAAGACGTCTAGAGTCAGGGACCAATGCGAGCCGAGATTTGACTCGTTTGATATGTGCCGCCTATTGAGTAGCCATTCGAACTGAGGCTGTTTACTATAATTCACGGATACCCCGACTCGTCAGATGCAAGGCACACCTCCCTCTGCGGTTGCGAGTCATTCTGCGCAGCTCACTGAATACACACTTCTAGATTTAACACAAACAAGTCAAGTCCGTGAGAGACATGAATATATAGATCAGTTTAGCAACCCCTCGATGGGGGTAAAGTTATCCACTAAATTTTGTACTGAAAATTTGTGGCAGTAAACGTGTGCAAAATGATGCAATCTCCCACCCTATTAACTTTGAATTGCGTCGTCGATTAGCACTTTTCAATTTTTTTTGTTAAATTTCTACAATTTTCTTTCTAATCTTTTCAAAATGTCTCAAAAGTATTAAAATGAACAGAATATATCACTAATCTAGCTATGTTTGGAGAAAAGGCCAACTACGAAAAAAAAATCAACTGCTGGAAAAAGTTTTCTCGCAGTAAAAAAAGAATCGCAAAACTTTTTTTTTTTCATTTTGTTGACATATATATATTCAAATTTGAGAATTATTCGGATGACAAGTTGAGTACTGTTCGTGTATCTCTGCAGACATCCAGCTCTCTGTTTGAAAAAAAAAGCAAAATGTTCTTACCCTGGAAAGTATTAACTTTTTACTGTTTCTCTTTATAAAAAAAAGTACCCGATTGTGTTCAGTACTCATGATAATATTTTGGGTTTTTTTCAAAAAGGAGTGTTCGATAAATGAAACGAAATGAGGCAACGGTGAATAACGGTGAAGCCGGAAAATTGGAGACTCGATCGCCGAGCATAGTTAGGTAAACTTATATTTCATCTCCTCAATTTGACGTGTAACGTTGTTAGAACGTTTGAACGGTTTGAAAAATGAAATCAAATTTTTGATCATCTTGGACAGAAATTGGATTTTTCGGAGGCAATTTTGCAAAAGGCGGTATATTGACCCCGTGACCTCGTTGTGACGAGTGCCTTCTGGGTCGGCGACATAAAACAAAAAGGGAAAGTGAAAACGATGAAGTCGAAAATAATACCGACTTTTACGCAAGACGAGAATTCGGTTAGTGTTCGTTACATCTTTGTGTTTGATTTCATTTGTCGATATCCCATTGTAACATCGCATCATGTGTCGACTAGGATTTGTTTTAAGAGTCCCCAGAAATGCTCAATTCGCACTTTTTGGTATGCTTACAACAAAAACCTCAAAATCTATTTTGGCGTGGTTGTATATGTAAACTACAATGGGACATAGATATTGCATGAACCGTTTGAGAAAGAAGTTGGGAGAGCACATCGTTCAGGTTGTATCGAATTAACCAGTCAAAACCGTGAGTGGTGTATTGCAATAGTGCGTATTTACTGAGTATAGAGTACTTTAGACACGTTTAAAATGGACATTGTTAGGGGGTTTATAATTGGTGGGGAGGGGACTCCAGAGATGGGTATAAAGTACGGCAGACCAAATGAAAGCAGACAAAAGAATCGACAGAAATTCCCCAGAGTTGCTTCGTTCGTCTCCTCTCCTTCCATCTCAATGCAGGAAACCATCTGCCTTTAAAGTCCTTGTTTGTTAATTATTTCACTCTATAGCCCACCAACTTGAAGGAAGACATAAATCCATGCACACTCTCCAATCAGTACTTCCCCGGACACCGTTTCATACAGATCCATGATACAATTAAAAAAAAAATATCCATCTGCCAGAAAAATGTATTTAAGATGTCACTTATTATTACCCTACGAAGTTTTAAATACTGATGTGAAAAAAACTGTCCATTGATGACGCTTTATTACTAATTGCTCGTCGTTGAATTCAACACGCTATCATCGTATCTGTAAGCAGACACTCCTGTGGGTTCTTCACAACACAGACAAGTTGTAATTCGGAATCAAATTATATGCAAACCCACGAACGCAACCTGCAGAAGTGGAAACTGCTGACCATTAATTTTTCCATAGCAGTGAATCTAGTGTGTCGTATGATCTGTTCTCAGTCTCGAGTAAGTACGACAAAAGGTCTTCGTTAATCTTCGGTATTATAACCCGTCACTCTCTTACTAGACCGTACTCTTATTTTGTTTTTCCAAATAGAGATTGTTTTAGTTGAAAAGCCATGACACCAATATTCCTGTTAGTCAGCACAGCGTCGTGACTGAACTATTTAAGTTTAGCACTATTACTATCGAATTTACCTTTCTTATTTGATAGTAAGATCTAGAGCGTTGGCATTAATGCGAATTTTTTCTCCCAATTTTATAAGTTGCTAGCTCCAGTTCTCGAGTTTTTATAGTGACATTTAGTTAACAACTTACTACATCGGGTCCAAAACACGTTAATCCTCGTGTGTGAGGTTTAGTTTAATATGAACAAAAACGCGAGACATCTTTTCTTTTAGATTTCCTTTTTATTGGGAGAATGTTCGAGCGCATTATGATTGGAGAATCCTTGATTGATCCATGGGAATGAGAAGAATAGTGCAAACCACTGACACAAAGAAAATGGCGATCAAAGTTAACACTTCATTCACGAGAAAACAATGTTCATGACAAGTCGCTGGGTTAAACAATTCTCGTACACGTTTTTGAGCAAAAGTTATATTTTTAAACGCTATGTGTAGAAAAAACTCTAATTTTCGATGACACTAGCTTTGAGTTATTACGTTATATTGTACATCGAAAATATATACGGCAAGGTTTGACATCAGAAGTATTTTCTTATAGTTGCTTGCAATCGATGAGACGTCGGCGAAGATTTGAGATTCACTCCCAAGAACAGAAATGTTTTAAACGCTGTGTCTGAGTAGAACATTTCGTTCGTACAAAAGACTTGACTATAGACTATTTGTCTAACGACGTTGTCGCTGCGTTGTTCTTTTGCCCGGTTAATAACAGTGACGTGAAAGTGACGAACCTGGTGCAATCTTTTTAAAACTTTTTCAAGGGAGTTTCAATAGTGCGTGACTATGAAAGTAAATTGATGTATTTGTTGAAAACCTCTCAAGTGACATTGTAAACACTTTGCAAACATTAGACCATGTGTCAAGACAAATCTTGTCCACTTCACAGTTATCGAAGAACAAAACCCTAAATGAAAGATTAGAACATGCCATATTGACACAGTGAGCTCAGATTTCGATATCAAAATATGTGGTTTTTAACCTCTATCTCGCCACGTAAGAACAAGTGTAAACAATCGTCTGAACAACTGAGTCGTGATTTCAAGCGACAAAAATCAAATTTTTTAACCTCCAAAAAGGTTCGAATTTCTTATTATAGTTATTTTAGTATCCCTATATATAAGGTTTTTTTTTACAAATCAAAGTGACTTCAGGTAACATACTATGCATTAAGCTCTTCGGTTCCAAACATTTCCCCGCCAAAATATTTCAGCACAATATCATTTTTTTTCTTCAAATTTTAACTTAGATTTAGACCACAATCGTGTAACTTGTTCTTATTATTGAATTCGCCACAAAATTTTGACTGATAACTGATATCAGATTAAGGAATTGCTCCTAAAAATAGAAGCGACTAATTTTGTCACGTGTCTTCAAATGGAAGAGCTAGGTAAGAAATACTTCAAATTCTAGAAACAAAGAAAAAATGAAGCAATTTTCAGAAGTAGAGAAAAGAAAAGAAACGGTGATAGAATTAAAAATAAAATAACTCTCATTTAATTTCATCTTTTCATTTTATGAACGAAAAAGTACCAAACGAAACTAAGTCCGCGGCCAAAGATATCCGTTCATGAAAAAAGCGTCACCACTTTTAAAGCAGTACTTCTTGAGTGTATTACTCGAACTCTACAAAGATATATTTTATATAAAAATGTAGCATGCCGCCTTATAAGACAACTTGAAGCCAATATGACTTGTTTCTAGTTTTCCAATTGAGTGTTAAAACTTTCAGAAGAAAAATCTCCCTTCTTGAGATAATACAACTATTCGATTCTCTTAAATACTTCTGGAGTGAACTTGAAAAGGATTCATCACAGACGGAAGATATCCACTGCAATATATTGTCACAAAACTTGTGCATACAAACGTGAAAAATATACGCTCATTGAATTCAAGTACACCCAGAGAGTAGGGATTATCATTTTTTTCGTAATTCTGAGGAGAGTTTTACCTTTGCTGTAGTTACACTGTTGTACACGTACATACACCCTGCTGGTACTTGGAATACTATTTCTTATAATAATTTCTTTTGATGAATATCTGGCCGACTTCCTGCTTTTCCATACTATCAATTAAGAAGATATATCGGAGAAGAACTCGAATGGTTCCCGAGACATCTAGCTCTTGTCTTTGGAGAGCGTTGGAAGAAACTAAATTACTGGAAATCTCATAGCGCCGTTGTAATGTAAGAAGTACCAAGAGATGCACTCTCTGGCCTACTTATTTGTGTAGGATTTAATAGGAGGGCATATCACAAACATACAACAACCCTAACCAGGTTTCGAGCTCGGAAACATGAAACGACCATTTGGATGTAGCCGTGGCCACTACCTGCATCCTTTCAAGTAGTGTACACTATCATCTGACACGGCTGACACCATCGCCCAAATTACATCAGTGCTTATAAAAAGTTCCCTGCCGGCTAGGACGCAATCTTTTTTTTCAAAGCATCTACTGCTAATTTCAAAGCCATTGTTTTGCTTGATTTACCAACGCACTCCATCTCCGTTACCCACTGTAAGGTACTTTCTCATTGGGCAAGTAACTTTGATTTGATTAGAGTTGCACGGAAATTTTAATGAATAAACTCCTCGAGTAACCCAACCGAAACGGTGCAAAGGAGTGGAAGTAAACACTAGAAAAAAAAGGGGAAACCTAATAACACTCCCAAGATGATTACAAGGTTCAGGTTTTTTGAAGCGTCGTGACTCACAAAGACTTCGTACTTTTTTTAATTCCCACAACACATGCACGATATGATATGACGACTTTAACCTAATATGGGACATCTTTATTTTAATTTAAGTTGGAAAAATGAAAAAGAACAAAAACCTGAAAGATGAAATTTCCTTGAAGGCGATTCGTGAGATCGAAGCTAAAGCAAGAGTTGAGATCGCCTGTATGTATGTATGTATGTATGTATGTATGTATGTATGTATGTGTATGTATGTTTGTTGTAAATTGACCGGATGGAGGTTTGTCCTATACCAACAACCACCCATTTTTTTCTTTCTAAGTTTTTTTTATTTGTCAGTACAGTATTATCACGATTTAGGAAACACTACTTAAATGTAAGGGCATTTTATCAATAATGTTCTATAGCGGAGAGATCTGCAATGAAAATACAGAAATATTAAGAAGTATCTTGATTCTAAACGGCTGGGGAGTATTGTTTTTTAATGACAATGCACCAGTATTTATTTTGGAAAAAGGTACAATTATACAGTAACGCTTATAGGTAGGGCATGAACCACAAATCAGCCAAGTGAAATTCTATGACTCTGTCTGTCTGTCTGTCTGTCTGTCTGTCTGTCTGTCTGTCCGTCCGCCCGCCCGTTTGTCTGTCTGTCTGTCTGTCTGTCTGTCTGTCTGTCCGTCCGTCCGTCTGTCTGTCTGTCTGTCTGTTTGTTTGTTTGTTTGTTTGTTTGTTAGTTAATTTGCTTATTGTTTGTTTGGTTGGTTGTTTGGTTGTTGTTTTTTGTTTGTTTGTTTGTTTGTTTGTTTGTTTGGTCGGTTGTTTGTGTATGTTTGTTTGTTTGTTAGTTTATATGATTGCTTGATTTATTGACTGTTTGTTTCTAGATATACCCAGCACAATACAACAAAAATAACAGAAATCGTAACATTTTTTTGTATTCTTCTTGCACGTGCTTTTTTTTTGCATCAGACGTGATTTCCAGAAATTAACTTTATTTTCAATAAATGTTAAAAGTTAGAAATTGAGCGTTTTTGTAGTTTATCATTTCTTACGAACATTAAGTAGAAACTTTTTTTTTTACATATAAATCCAGTAGAGAACATGGTTAATATTTAAACTACAAAGTTTTCGTAATATTTTAAATATTTTCAAAACACCTTTTCAAAAATAATCATGACGGTGAATGTTGAAATAATGGAAAAAACAACTTAACTGGCCATAAAATTGTATTTTTTTATTTAGTAATCGACAAATATTATATGGCTAAAAGTACAAAATATGAGTTAGCTGTACAGAATATATTCAAGAGTTTGAAATGTACCATTGTTATTATTATATTATAGTTGTTGTTGTTGTTGTTGTTGTTGTTGTTGTTGCAATGACAGACGAATCCGAGTCTTGAAATTAAATGAATGAACGATGAAGAAACACTTAAAATAAACTAGATCAATCTCAACTATATTATAGTGCCCGTCCACGACTCGCAAAACATGACTCTTTTAGCATTTAAAGTATTCACTATTTTTTATCAAGATTTCAACTTAAAGATCCAATTAATTTGCTCTAAATGAGAACAACGATAATAGCAAGATAGACATCTTTGTATAAATGTCGCAAAATGATCAGATTTTCAATTCTCTCCGTTAAACTGCGAACACGTATCAACCACATATTCACACCAAACTCACGCGTGTACTGTAGAAAATCATTCTTTCAAAATCGTAGATTTTTTTCTTCTTCTTACCAGCAACCTCATTCAAAATGTACAGATACCAGCTTCAGTAATACCACGCAGTGATATCCAAGACGACCAGATTATATGTAACCTCGTACAAAAAATTGTAATACAAGTATTTGACACACACACAACAAGAAAATCAAGTAGGGAAATTGGTTTACTTTTACAAGTAAAACCTATCATATCTTTATCATTATTCTTCTTTGAATAGGATTTCCATACAAAGAAAGTCAACAAAAAAGTAATCTGTGCAAACCTTACTTTCATCTTTCTGAGTTATCCGAATCCGGAGATACACAAACCACATCGCCCTGCTAAATATTTAATATGCAGACACAAAAATTGAGAAATGTTTTTTTTTTTAAACGAATATTTCCACAAACATGACCTTCTTCCAACCAGAGTCAAGACATGGGACTTAAACCTTTTAAGTGTTTTTAAAAAAAATGATTATATGATGTATCGAAATAACATACATAGACGAAGAATTGCAGAATATGTGAGTCCGCAAGTATTTATATTGACAACGTACATAAATTCTGTTATAAATTTAGGCTATTTTTAAAAGACCAGGGCATAGTAATGTGGATCATTTTAGTTCGATTTTTTTTACTAAAAATCGTTGATCTTTTAAAAATATATTCCAAGGATGTGGCATTTGAACAAGTGCTGAGCAGACGATAAAAAGTGTTTTGAAAATTATGTTATTTGAGTCGTTTACGTTTGGACTAAAGTTAGTTTGATGCCTAAATTTGATTAATTTTTTTATGTAATTTTCTTTTAAAATTGTTGATCTTTTTAAAAACAGCGTGAAACGATTGCGTAAATTTAAACAGACGCTAAAATGTGTTTGGACACTGTGTTTATCTCGGTCTGTACTTAAAATGGTTAGTTTGACGACTAAAATTGTTAAATGTTCTGTTACTTTCCCTCAAATTTGTCGCTCTTAAAAATGTATAAAAAGGGTGACGTTAAGCAGACGACAGAAAGTGTTTGGAATTTGTGTCTATCTTGTTCTATACTTAAACTGATTAGTTTGACGACTAAATTTGTTAAATGTTTTGTAATTTTCGCTTAAAATTGTCGAGCTTTACAAAATGTGTAAAAATGTTGAACCATAGACCCTCCACTGGTTGAATGAATTTAAGCAGACGATAGAAAGTGTTTGGAATTTGTGTTTACCTCCGTCTATACTTAACAAGGCTGAATGTACTTAGTTTGATATCTCAATTTATTTTAATTTAGATGTTCGAAGCAAGATGGTATTATTGATGTTATGACCCGCGCTTTCATCGCGCCATTAATGTTCTGGTTTCCCGCCATTGCTTAGTGACGATAGCCGTCTCTTTTGTCACCTCGTCACATGTTATTTGTTTGTCTAATTTGCATAAAATATAATAACCGTGTTGCAAATTGATAGCTAGAGAAAGATGGATTTTCACACACAAAAATCCCGGACGTTAGGGTGAAGATCTGACGTGGCTTAATTAGGTGCTTTATTCAACGCAATGGTGGTAAATGGGAAATGTAAACTGCAAGACACTGGGTGAAATTCTAAAGCCTTTAATTTGCAGTGTCCTATATTACCACCTTAATGAGTAAAAGGAAAAAAAATACAATCTTTAGATTCCAAAGGGACGGCTTAAGTTAATAATTAACATCACATCTCTGAATAGTAAATTTGTGGTTGTTCTTAATAAGAACGTAAATTCAAGACAAATAGCAAATGTTAAAGTTCAAATCGAGAATATATCCTTCCAATGAATATTTTTTAATCTATTTTAGGTTTCAATACAGGAAACTGATCGACTCTTTTTTACGCGAAGACATAGAATTTATGAAGACATAGAATTTATTTATACAGACATCTTCAGAAAAAAAAGTCAGAATTTGAGAAAAATAAAACCAATTATGGTGTTCCTGGCTAGAGAAGGCGGTCTTACACAGCCTGATACAAGTTTTCTTGGGTTTTTATCTCGTTACTACAATGACTTCGATTGTTGAACACAACAAGGGGTTAAATCTACGAAGCACGAACATCTACAATTATAACCAATTTATTTGCTTGAGATATCTAAAAAAGAAACTTCGCACTTTTGAATGAGCAGTGAAACTGTCATGCTATATACGAGTCCTTTCATGGTGTTTTCGCATTCGTACTGAGATCAATTTCTAACAGCTATTACTGAGCGGAGAAACGTCCGATGTGCCCTTATTGATCGAGATCGCAGACAACTCAGGGAAGAAACTGAAGCTAGACTGACTTCTGCTGTTGTAGCCGTACAAACTCAGGAGCACGACGGATACGAAGCAGTGAAGAAATGACTTAGATAACAAGTTTGTAACTTACTTTGTTTTCTGTTACACTAAAAATACGACTGTCGTATATTTAACTTAACCAGTGTATATTCTTTACGCCCACCTAAGGTCATAATTTTACGATCTTTGTTCCATAACTTGATTTGAACGTTTTTTGTTTCGGGGGAAAAAGAACAGACCCAGTGTATGTAGAGAATAGGATTCCTTCCCATGACTACTTGCATCGCATCGCTTGATATCCCGGAACCACCCTAACCCCCAAGTACATTAAGTTTTCATTTTGTTTTCAAAACATACATTCAATCTTCAATGTAATGTTTCTTTTAAATCAAGGACAGGGGTTTTAAGAAAATAAATAAGCGAACCTTTTTACTTCGTAATCTCTTTCTTTCCGCCTCTCTCCTGACTAAATACCAGAGAATGCTTTAATTTAGCCACCATTGTTAGGAAACGTAGCCGATATAATTCATAACTAAGTCAGCAACGATTGTTTGGAATGTAAGGGAAAATTTTCATTAGTAAACGTGAATGCTCTTCACAGCTGGGTAAACCTTCCTATTAAGGTTAACTTTCGATTATCTTGACAAATATGGCCATGGTTGTAATCATTTACTTTGTAACATATAAGTTATTGAAAAACTAATCAAATCTAGTCTACTTTCATAAACACGCTTCCCTGTTTTTCTTCGACATGTTTTCCTCGATTTTTTTTTGTCCCGTCGATTTTTTATTTCTTTATCGATATAAAAAGAGCTTTCTTCGTTTCACGGGATGACGGACAGAAAATCGTAATTTCATTAATTTGTATATTTTTTCACCAAGCATAAGAAAGGCTTGATTAAAAAAGATAAGAAATATTCTTATTCTTAAATCTCTTGCACTGACGACAACGCCGGGCAACTTATTATGTTTTCATTTACCGTCAAAATAATTATTTTGTTCAAAATCTCGCATACGGCTGTAACTTTTTGGTAGAATATGATTCTATTTTGGACTGGAACTATAGAGAAAATAAAAATTTGTGAAATCGTATCAAAATTTTAACTGAACAGTCATTTAATCCACAGATGTTATCAATTTATTGCGTTTTCAATTGCCGTCAAAATGTTTTGTACAAAATCTCGCATACTGCTGTCACTTTTTGGTAGAATTTGATTTATTTTGGACTGGAACTATGGAGAAAAAGATAATTTTCGAAAGCGTATCAAAATTTTTGACTAAACAGTCATTTAATCCACAGATGTTATCTATACATTGCGTTTACATTTACATCCAAAATTCCTTGCCAAAAATCCCCCATTTTGTAACGTTTTACCAAATTGTGATTTCATTTTGATTTGAAATCATACAGATAATGCTAATCTAAGAAAAAATATCAAAATTTTGGCTTAAATTCGCAAATGTTTGTTTAATTTCGTCGATTTTTACTAAATTCAGAACTTTACTTTCACCATTTTTTCCACATTAAGAAAATGTCTGATCCAATTCATGTCTTATTCATGCGTCAAGTATACAATACATCTATAGAAACTGTGGCAAGGGTTGAGTGTCTCGGTATGACATGAAATGTATCAAATATTTAGAGATAAGACCATGTGAATATCCACAGATAAGTAATTCACAATTACCCACCGAGAAAGATAAACTGTCTGTTTTGTGTAATTATTTTGTAATTTAAACTATCTTCGGTAACTAAAAATCTGATCTTTTGACAATTGTATCGTATAAAACGAATGAATAAGAAAGGAGAAATAGTGTAAAAATAATTCTGACGACAATTTCTATTATTTGTTTCCCGCGAATAAATTTTTCGCATTTCTACAATTTTTTGACCGATTCGTCTTACTTTTAGACAAAAATCGAACAAATAACCATAACTTAATATTTCGCGTAAAATATTTGGTTTAAAACAGTTCGCATTCGCAAAAAAACTTGATAAATATGTCCACAACTGGAAAAGTCGTCTTTATTGAAATATACTGATGAGCTGCTTGCAAAATTCTTCCAAGAAATATTTTCCCCAACGGATATATTTTTGAGGATAACTTCGACATTCTGACTATTCCAGTGTATTTTGAGTAGACCAACATTCAATGATCTGAACATACTTAAGTTGATAACCCTAAAGTTCAAGTTGCATTTTCCTTAGAGACAGATTCATACTCTCAATGGTATTCAGTTTTTCTGTACAGTTGGACTTTTCTGTCCGAACACATTCAAGGGATCTACTTGAGATGAGGTCTAACGCTCGGGCGTTTGGCATACTATGTCGATATATATCTTCATAGATATTTTCTAAGAATAAATACTTTAAAATGTTACTTTCAGGTTTCAAATGAAAAGTTGTGGTAAAAGTCTCGATGTTAACTGTTTTAGACAAAAAAGTATAATAGTTTTATTTATATACAGTCTCACATCTCAGCTGTCAGGCAGTGAAGTAAATCATCATGGTTTAAATGCCGACTGATAGAAAAGTGAAAAATAGCAAAAGTTACTAAATAATGCCACTTACAGCCTCTAACGTTTAGTAGACTAAATGCTACAAGATTTAATTCACTTTTCTCTCAACCTTGTTCGCTTTGTCGCTTAGTATTACCATCTACTGATATTAATAGGAGAAAATCTCATGCATTCATCCCAATTTCTGACAAGGCATCGGATCAAAAATGGCGCCGTAAATATAAATCGGTTAGTAACATTTGGTGGATGTCATAAAAAATTAAACAGTTTGGTTAGATTCGACATAAAATGAGGAAAGTTTATAGCGAGCCTTCGCAAGAGGAATCCTAACAATGGTTCGTATGACAGGTGTCAAAACCCAAGAAGCCATAGAAACTACTCCTGATGACTGTCAGGCGATGTTCAACACTTCTCGGCTCCACTTACGTGGCAACAATACTCAATGTGCACTTTTATGGGTTTTTGTGCGTAAATATGGTCAATTTTAGACTATATTTTTTACTTTAAGCTATGAATAAAAATCTATGTCACAATTAATCTAAAACAAAGCCGAAAATGTCAAGATAAAAACAATTTTTGGTGTATCAATTTGGGCGGGAAAGAACACCAGGAAAAATATGGCATGAGAACTTAAATGAAAAAGTTGTAGTGTTTATTTGTTTTTAAGTTTGACTTTCTAGTAAACCGACATCTAACCTCCATCCACCCACCCCGGCCCACCCATCCGTGGCAAATGTTTTGCATGTTGAGCTTAAATTTGTATGTTTTTTTTTAGATATAGCCCGGTCTGAAAGTTGTGACGAAAAAACTAGTTGTCAATCAGAAAAAAATACGAAAGTTGTATATCATTGTGATACAGTGACTTATCAAATATTTTCAGATTATAGTTGTGGCTGTACAAAGTAGAATACACCAAACAAACGGACATAAAGGTTAGACTTTATAGTATTGGCCACTCTACTACCGTCAACCCAAAATTGCCCGCCAAAAATGTACTTACCCCAAATTTCGCCGCGCATCTGTAACTTTTTACCAATTTTCCGATTTGTTTTCATTGGAAACTATAACATTGGTATTAATTGATACATTCCTATCAAAACCTAGATTTAAACGTGATTAGATTCGTGGATATTTGTCAATTTAAATGGAATGTGTAGTAATAAAAGGCTTACAGATTTGAACATCAAACATTTCCCAACCATGATGGTTCCGCCAGGTGTTCATGAAGTTCTTTGCTAGACATGAGCACTAAGCTGTTGGGAAGAGAGTCTACAAGTCTTTGTACTCTATCCCGTCCGAAGGTCGAATTTAAGACACGGTCTTAGAAGTGAAAGGATACTTCCTTGATGGAAAACTTCCTCGGACAGTCCGCACAGCAATTTTTTTTCCTTCAGATTCCATGAGCGTCTATAGTGGTGTAAATATTGGATCTTTGATATTAGGTCTGAAAAACGGGAACATTATTGATTTTGAAGAATGAAATCGCTAATTTGGACCTATTTTGTGAAGTGTTGGCTCTGTTTAGTGCGTTTCCTGTTGAAAATAATCGGGAATTTTCACCATGCGTAAGCTGTATGAGTCTGGTTTCGAGAAACGAGAGATTGGCGCACGATGTCGCGCTGGTTCTTATAAATGAACAAACAGAAAGGGACAAAAGGTGAGCGCTGGTTACGCTAATTACCGTGTCTGTGTTCATTTTGAGTATGACTTTATTGTCGAATATTGCAGTATATGCCGGTAATTTAGGAACGATTAGGAGGCCTAAATTAAACGAACGCAAATCGGAGGGGCAGTAACTGCGAGGAAGAGAAAACACTGGCCGTTCTTTGTGTTTTTCGCTGAAGTAGCGAACGTCCCCTTTTGCTCACCCAGTATTGCTATTGTGTCTGCCTAACATTTGAATTCTCCACTGCAAATCATGCGCACACTGCTACAACCGACCCAAACAAAAACATATTGTATGGTTTATTGTGCAAATGGTAAAAGGTACTGGTCCAGAGACGTTGTAAGGGTAGGACGAGACGAAGGCAGTGTACATCAGTCATTTCCGCGCTGTACACTACAAGTCAACCAGTGAGAAAACACTAGAACAATATACAATGAACACACGGAAATATACAACACTCACTGCTTGAATATAGAACACTGATAATAATGATACTTGAGAGAGATATGATTGACAGGCAACGCAGTCAATTTCACGTGAAATGTACATGGCTGCCCCGGTCAGGAGTCTGATCGGTCTGCCTAACAGCTTCCCGCCATTTCCATCACTGTCTACAATAAGGCATCGTACTAACTATATGTACTACTCCTACTCAAGTGACGAATCTCCAGCCGAAAAAAAATAAAGAAGTTTCTCAGCAAATAACGTCATTATAGACTTGTGGAAAACAGTTATAAACTGTTAATTTCGCATGCAATATTTAAGAAATTGACACCAAAAGAAATGAAATAGGCACAGGCACGTCTTCTTCTTAACAAAATGTTTAGACTAACTTCTCATGATCTATCTACGCTTTTTTGTATTTTTGTTCAAGAACGGCTAAGATGTGGAAGATTTTTTTTCTATCAATCAAAATAAATTTGATTTTAAGGTTGATAATTTTTAAACAATTTGAAATAAAAATTGAAGTTGTGTGATGATATACGTTGTGAGATTAACATGATTTGAGTTTTTATTTTGATAAAAAAATCTCTTCTGAAGCTACCTCAGAAGTGTAAGATGTTGAGGCTGGTGACTGGGTGACTTTTTTAACGACGAATATAGCAGGAGAATCGTACGGTGTCAAAGCTCTCTCCGCCTGTTCCATAATTAGCCCTAAAAGCCCTCACGTATGTCTCAGTTGGTGATATACTGGTAGAAGACAAAACAAAACTGTGCGGATGAATCTTTCAATCGTAGTTTTTTTGGGTCGGGATAAAGGCGAGGAGAATGCGTTGAGCTTAGCGCAGTGCTGGGACTGAATCGACGTACACGCGACAATTGACGGTTCCACCAATACGAGAACAGAGGCGACTAGACAACAGTTTTGGCACGAGTCGGGACACACGACTTGGCAGTTTGCAGTCTTTCGCTCAACGCGAAATGACTGTTTTGTGTTAATTTCAAGAGCAAAAGTTAGAAGGGACTGTTTAACTAACTAGGCTTTCTTTGCCTCTAATGGATAAATTGCTAGTCGGGATTGGCGGGGAAATCATCGCATAGTAAAAAAAAACACACAATCACAACGTCGATACACCGGATGATTTCAAAGTTTTCTTGTTCACAAACCAATTACCGTGTCGAATGTAAAACTTTTAAAAAACGACAGAGTATTATTAAAGAAAACTAATTTTTTTTACGATTTCCGAATAAGGAGTATTGCAAGAACATTAGGAAATGATATCTTTTCGTCGGGAAGTTCTCGATAACTCTTTTTCTCCATCTCTTTCCAACATGTTCATGAGAATTGTGAAGATTTTTTTTTAAATTTCTGTGGAATGGTGTTGAATGACATCAACAATCTGTTTTGCTTTACAAGTTACCGTAACACTTGTTTTATCCTGAAAGTGGGCTCAAGATGTAAATTTGTGCTGAGTTTTAAAAAAAACCACCACAATTCTTGTTCCGCTTGTTTGTTTTAAAGAACTCGCAAACGGAATGATAATGCCAAATATTACAGGGTTTGAATTTCATGAAAATCAAGAAATTACTTAACAACAGTGTTTCTTTCTGGAATGAAATCATGGCGAATGTACGTGTGTGTTTGTGTGTGTGTGTCAGGATGCGTGGGTGATGACCAGACGAATGAGACACCAAAAAAAAGCCATTGTAGTGAAATCAAGACCGGAAGCCCTATGTCGTATATTTTCTTGTAATATTTAGACTCCGCAGACTTTTTTAAATACTTTTAAACTTGAACTCTAAAGAACGCTGTCGAAATTCTGATCAGGCAGATCGATAACACGGCACTGGAAAAGGCGATGTAGCTTTAGAAAGTTGAGACCGTTAAGAGAAAGGCGTAGAAAGATGGTCAATTGTGTACCATTTTCAATATCGGTATTGTTCTTTTCAGAAGACGAGAAATGAACACAACGTGGTTGACTTCCACTTGTGAAAAGGACTAACGTACTCTCAATAGCCTGGCCAATGAGAACTCGACTAACAATTCGAATCCTTTGTAACGTGCATTGTTCCTTCTGCTTTATTAGTTCGCTACATGTATCTTTTTTTTTCTTAAAAAGACTCAAAATCATGTTTATTTCATAACCGTTATTGATGATAACTAACAGTTAGAAATCACTACTACAGAAGCAATGGACGCTCGTTTGCCAGGACCTTTGGATTTTGGTGGATTGAAACCGGAAATTACGATGAGTTTTGCAAGGTAAGAAAGTGAACAAACAACAACAAATATTGAACCAGGCGATCGTTCTTATCAGTCGAGGTGTAAGTGCGTCCATTTCATTTTTTGAAATTGACATAACCTTCGCATGAAATCCACACTTTTCAATGAAACAAACATTCGACAAGTCATTGTTCATACTGTAACTATTCTAGGTAACTTCTGGGCGTTTTCCTGTATATTTCAACATTAATTTACAACTGTGAACTCAATATTATACTTGAATAATTTCAACTTTAAATTTTTAAAATATCTGAAATCACACTATAAAATGAGATATATATATATTTTTAGAATAATTATGGTGTGAGAACAGATGTTTCTTGAACTAGCACTTAGAGGTAGACCTGATACGTACGTTGGCGTGTTTTGTGATCGAGGGGCAGCCAAGGAAGTTCACGATATTTATTATACACAAGTATGAGTCTGTATATCAACATTCTAAAACATAACTGTGAGATGGCCTAAACTTGGGGAATATCATATGGTGTAATTGCTCGACTATGAAATCTACATCTTAAAACCTACTATTTTACCCGGATGTTGTCAATTTCACTTTAAACTTACATAGATTATGACTTATCACGTTTATTTCATTTGCTTATTACTATAGTTAAACTTATCCTAAGAAAACTTTGTCAAAGAAACTTGCAACAGCTTTAAGATACTATGTACAGAGTTTTCTTTGCATACTATAAATGAAAACACAGCTTAATCGGCAGAGAAACTAAAATCCTATCTTGAATTAGAAGTTAAATTTTTTAATTTATATTATATTTCAAACTAGGATTTTTAAAAATTAAAAATTAATGATAAAAGTTGGGAATAGATTCATAAATTACATAGAAGCATACTGTATATGTTTCCCGATCTCACGAAAGTATCACAGCTTTCTTAGATTCGATCTCACTTGATCTGTGAGACGGTCTTGGACAGCTGATTTTATGGAAATGAAGTTTCCCGTTTTAGGAAACGTGCGCTCTTTTTCTATCCTTTTTTTTCTTCTCATAGTTGGAAATCCAAAGGAGAAAAAAAAACGAATTCATCGGTAAACATCAAACAAGATTGGTTTAATAGGTCTGAAAATATGGATGTTATTTCAGGATGTCAGGGAAAATTGACGTGTATTGAAATTAGTCCTGTTTACACACGGATTTGAATATTTTTAACACATTTGATGTGAGATCAAATCTGGGGACACACAGACCTGATAAAGACACCTTGTGGAGCATCTCTCCCGCTCAATTATCCTACATTCTCTCCCTTGGGTAAAGGTATCACGGACAAACATTTTTAATCAGACATCACTTATCTGTCACTGTAAGAGAGATATGAAGCCATGTGGGGCGAAAGTAAAGAAAAATGAAGAGAGGGAGTCAAAATGGAAGTGGCACTAGTGTGTATTTCGTGCATAGTGTGAGGTCAAACGGTCACAAATGTGATCAGAAGGGGCGCGAAACTCGCTGCAATGTATTCGGTATTTTTTTTGTTGTTGAAAATTTCAGCCCTTTAGTAAGTTGATTTTTTTACGGATTTATGTGTTGTGGGTTTGAGATGAGCGGCAGCGTCGAACGGTACACGAAACAATCCAGCCGCAAGTATCAACAATGACTGAAACTCATCTATTTACACAGAGATTGATACAAATTCCTGACGCAAATTGATTAAAATACGGTTAGTTAATTTTCTCTTTTTCCTGCATCGCGGCACCTGTTCTACGTTTAAATTTCATCTGATTTCGTCTTGAGGCACACTGTGGCGACTTACGTCTCCTTTCTAGCAAATTTGCGGCTGCTAACTCTCGATGTGGATTCGCTGCAATGATTCCTATCTCGTTTACATCTGTAATCATGACGGATTGCTCCTTGTTCTGCCCACCTTCATTCGTCACGGTGAGGAGATCCTCACTTAATTAACCTCTCTGGTACCCTGCGATAAAAATCGGGCGAATTGAGTCTCTGAAATAAATCTTTAGATAATGCGATCACTTCTGACCACAACTTTAACATGGATACGTATGTGAGGATTATAGCCACTTTTTAAATCTAAAATTAGGATGCAACTTTGCATAAAGTTATAGAAAGCTAAGAATGTCTATGGTACCCTGCGAATTTCGTCTCTGGCTGAGACAAATCTTTTGACAATGCGATCACTTCTGACCACAATTTTTACATGGGTACGTTTAGATATTTAGTTTTTTCACTGCCCTCTTTATACTTTGTCATGTATTTATTTGTAAATTTTATGTACAGTGTCTAAAGAGACAGACTTGATTAGCAAGTAGCTATTTTTCTGGTCTCCTTTTACCTACCTCAAAACATGTATTATTTGATTTTGTAGGTAATACAGAAGTAGATATATGTGAATTATTCCCACTTTCAAGTCTAAAATTAAGTTGCAACAGTCTATAAAACGTATAGAAAGCCAAGAATTTGTTAATATTTTTTGCTTCATCATAAAATGCATATGAGTTATTTTGACCCGCACTTAGCGCCAAAGTGGTCGCACATGAATTTCTGGTAAAAATGTGTTTGTGTTTTTTTAATTAGAAGAACACAGAGAAAATGTGCCCTTAACAAGTTAGGCGGGAAGATGACAGTAGCACTACATACTACGTGGAGCAATAGTGTGAACATACGAACACACAGTCACAGAAGGAACAAGAACGACCTTTGAACTTATTCATGGATGCCATGCTAGGATTCTCTTCTTATCTCTTTTTTTGCATCGTTATCATTTTGGGGGTTGTGGAGGTCAAAGTTCGCCTTCGTCCTTCATGGTGAGAAGATGCTTACTTAATTAACAGATGCGCGGCAGCTTGGGGCGTCCTCAAAATAGTTGCAAGGCAAAATCCCCGTTATCTCTATCACACATCAAAAAGACCTTCACAACATTTGCTTTTCGCACAGTAATTATTCAAATAGATCATTAAAGTATCAATTTTATGCAAATAATCATAATATGTAAATTAACCAATCGACCTGAGAGGTTCTGAGCGTTACGGCTAGCTAGCTACGGTATTTTGGATTTCATTGTATATATTATGAAGTCATACCTGATGCATCACTAGGCGTTCTTACATTCGAATAAGTGTTAATGCCAACTACGTTTTGTCTGTCTGTCTGTCTGTCTGTCTGTCTGTCTGTCTGTCTGTCTGTCTGTCTGTCTGTCTGTCTGTCTGTTTGTCTGTCTGTCTGTCGCTCACTCGGCTATTCCGAACCCTCTCTCTCTCTCTCTCTCTCTCTCTCTCTCTCTCTCTCTCTCTCTCTCTCTCTCTCTCTCTCTCTCTCTCTCTCTCTCTCTCATTATACTAAACAATACTAAACGGCTTTTTATACGAAACTTTTGTTATGTAGGCCTATTTAACAGGAAGAAACGACATAAATATTAGAACGGAAAGTCTGTCATTTGCGAGTACCGCGTAACTGGAGTGTAAGCTGGAGTACAAAGACTTTGAACGCGGCAGCTGAGATTCCAATCATATACAAAGGTTTCCGCGAAGAATTTCAAAGTTTACCGCGATCGCCGAGGATGGTTTTTAATGCACTACGAAATCCCCCGTCGGCTACGAGTGTCTCTTTCTGTTGTTAGGACGACCGGGTCTATTTGAGTAAGAATTCGGAATCACGGCAGCGGATAGCTCTGGGCAATTTTCAGTAGCAGAAAAAAGCTTTACCCACTTTTGCCGAAATCAACAAACCGAACATACCAAAAAATAAAAGTGATGAGAGAAAGAGGGAGAGAAAAGAGAAAATTCGATATGGTTGGCTTTATTAAAACGTGTGTCGGATTTAGTGAGAAAGCTTTAATGCAGTGTCAATGGAGATAATTTACAGAACACAAAACGGTGTCGATTTCACACGTTATACTCTATTTCAACCAAAAATGTCATATTTCAGTCTGTTTTTCTCAAAATCTCTAAAGTTGTTAACACCGAGAGAAAATGTAAAAAAAAAATGGTTAGAGGGAGTCCGATAAAGTTACAATGGTACGGGGGAGGAGGGGGGGGGGGGGTGTTAGATTATGGTATCGTCTATCATGATCGATATATATTGGCCACTGATGAACATATGGAAGAACGCTAGCCTCTAATCACTCGAGCGAGTATATTTCTGATTCACGGTGAAATCGATCACCCCTTTTCAAAATATATCTTAGGACGTGATACATTTCATTGAGAGCTTTAAAAAAGTCATAATTTATTTTAATAGAACTCAGTGAACATGATACAATATTATCACGTATTGGTAGAGATAATCAATTAGAGACAATTTCGGCATCTTTTCAAATTTCACTAGTTTTTCCCCTAGACAAGAAGGCATGATGAATCTGGTCTTAAGAAACCAGTAAACGAAACATTTTAGCGAAAAAAGGTGGCTAATGCGTTTAGAGTAGTTGCTATGGTGAAACACGTGATTTTCGGATTAATGAGATTTCCATAAAGGAAAAAAAATACATTTTCGTATAGTATGCGATTAATGTCGGCGCTTGGATTGTAAATTTATAATCTTGCAGACTTTAATACATTCAATGAGCTGTGACGTCACAAGGAACGAACCAGAACTCTCTACACCGTCTAGATAAGAGAAAAGGGGTGCACTTGAACGATTTTCGCTCCCGAGGTAAAATTAATGCAAGCATTTGGTCGGCTCTTATAGGAATGTATCTATATACCAAGGTGTTAGTTAAAGGAACTTCTCCCACTGTGCTGTAGGCGGGAACGCCATTACTTATACATGTGGACGCATCCCAATGCCTTTGAAGCAGGAGATATTTTAGGCAAAAGAGCTCGGGGTCGTATGCGATATTAACACCCCTTCTAATATGAGTTATGTTGCCTATATGGTTTGTATAGTCACATACCTTCAATATTTCAGTACGGCTAAGTGCTTACATCCCGATAGCTTTCGATCTTTGGGGTCGGTGACTTGCGGGGTTGATAATTGGGCGCACTGACGCCCGGGTCACCCTCGCGGCCAGAATACATTTTTGGGGGCATGTCGGGTCTGTTGTTATCACAAATGGGGTCACTGCTAAGGTTACGTATGATCATTTTCGCATTTTCGCAGTTAACACCGTCACTCCTGACAAGAAAGATGTGATTTTTTTCGAAACTATTCATATAGATGACAGTTGACAGACATTTTATCTACAAGTTCCAATATTCACCGTGTATTAATATCAAATTATACAGTCTCTCTTTACATTTCCAAAGTCACAGGAAACTTCCCATCAGACAGGTGCTTCCCATTTCTCTCAAAAAGGTCTTTTTCATACGTCGTAAAGATGGTTTTTTGTTTCATGACAAGAAATACATTCACAAACAAGATCTCGATAACAATTGAGTTCGAAAAGTAATGTACTATCACGTAGGACTACTGCCCACCCCGTTCACTAAAGTGTTTTAAAATTTAGAGACAAATTTTAATGCGAAATTGTTTTAATTTGTTATCTAAAACAAAACCGTTGACAAATATTGATACACCTGGCTATTTCAACAGTTCCTGTCTAAAGGATGTTTATGTAATACTGTGCAGACCTTGAATTTGGTCAAAAGTTTTGCGCGGGAAAAAATGATAACATTTGACACATTGCAACCATTTCTATGTGGTTCCTGTCGAAAATGAATTTTATCCTTGCACAATTACGTAAGAAAAACAAAAGAAGGGCAAGAATTTGGTCTTAAAGTTTTTGATAAAAATTGATACATTTCAACAATTTCTTCCGGTTCTGTCTAAAATGAACTTTATGCGAGCAGAATTACTCAAGAAAAAAACAAGAGTTTGTTCATAATAATTTTGGCGGCAAAGTATTTGGCGGGAAATCCATGGTACGTAAGAGGTCAAATTTAATAGCAATTCCGTTGCAAATATTCGTCATATCTCCCACGACGAAGATTTGAAAACAAAAAAACTGAAATTTCTCTTAGCAGAGTAGTGTAAGATATTGTCAGAACCTAGAATTCATTTGATGCTAATGTTGCTACTTATTGGCCGGAATGTTCAAAAGGCAAACGACCGTATAAAATAATCATTCTTTATCGGTACAATAACCCCATCCTTGGCCCGTATTTTGTGTGAGACAAACAACAAATCTGGGTGGGTGTGTATGTAACACCTTGAAAGGCCAAACAGTGACACATAAATTTGCCTTGACAAATGTATCCTACTAATACACCCCAGCATATTTTCCAGAACTCGGATGTGATTCTGTAGCGTTTAGTGTACTCCATCGTTTTTCTTAGTTTTAAGAAGCAGGGTGATATACATAATATCACCCTCTAAGTACCAGCAGGATATAAACAAACTGTACACTATCACAAAAGCAACCATCGTGATCAGGATAATGTAAAGTTCGTTCGACTTTTTGTCATGGATGAAAATTAAGCGCGATGTTTAGTATCATTCTGAGGATAAACGAAAAAATGATTTAACAGTTAATTCTTAATTTGTTTTATGGCTGACATTTTTGTTTGCATTACAAATTTTTAATAAGTATGGTTATAACCGTTGAGGATCAACTCATCAAATATACATCAACGCTCACATGACTTAGATTTGGCGGTATTTTAAATCGACGTTAAAAAAAGCAGATAAAATATTACAACTGTGTATTTGTAGTTCTATGTCACCCGCCGTTCCATTTAAGCTGTAAGCACACTTAACGAATATCCCCAAGAAATATTATATTCAAAGACGCCAAATTTGAGACAATTTGTGTTTTAAAATGGAAATATTTGTTCATTTTTCATGGAGTAGAAGCGGAATGCAAATTATTCACACGACGTGACAAGTTTCGCCTGGAAATTTTAACTAAATTGAGTACACTTTGGCGGCTTCGCATGTGGTCTACCGAATGCTTTTTCGCCAAAGACGATATATATCTTGCCTTCAATTTTCTATAATTTTACCGAATCATAAGTCCGACTACGCCGAGTCTCATCAAATAAACGAAGCTGAGACGTGAGACAGAAACCTGGCGAATTTATAGTGCATGTTTGCGGTTAATTTTGACGATACTGAACTGGGTAGGATTAGTGTCGGATCTTTTTTTAAGGACCTCGTGGGTCCGTCATTCGTCTTGTTTACCCTCAGTACTCTGTAAATCTGCATCCTAAGGCGGTGATTGGTTTGTCGGCAAGACTTAGTCAAGGCTTGACGGTTGAGTTCACCCTACCAGGCCAACCTATCACCAGCTGTAACCGGTAGTTCTACAAAAATTCCCGCTAAATTTATCTCTACAAAGTTTCAACTTTTTATGTAATATTGCAGCAATAGTTATCCGTCTGTGCCTAATATCTTCCCGCCAATAATATTTTTGAAAAAAAGTTATATTTTTGAACAATTACTTACATTACAATATAATTTATTGCATCCCTTTCAGTACTAAAAAAATCCCGCCACAGATATCTACTTAAGTTATCGTGTTTGTTGTTATTTTAAACACATTTTAGCTTCACAAATCTCTACAATACAAATCGCTTAAAAACAGAAAATATTGTGACAAAAAATGTTGCTTTTTATAAAATATTGCCGACTTCTTGCATTGTATGAAAGCCTCTAAGCCCTTTTTTGACAACATCATGAACATGTCAATGAACTTTGTTTGTCACAATTTGTTTAGGTTCTTTTGAATATACCGTCATTCAAATTAAAAGTCATGATCTTTGTGCAGGATTTGAATTTTTTTATTTTTAATATCAAACTGACACATAGTTTCACGAATTCTTATCTGTATTTTTCGTTGACACGTGTCTGATAACGATGGTGTTAAACACACGAAAATGAATAAAAATGCTGAAATATTAGTGAACCGACATCTCAAGTCGTTCGACACTGCATTCTCGTTTACAACCTTTTTCAGTCTCAAGGTCACCAGGTTTATACCCAAAATGTCCGTAACATTCGGATTCCTACAAGTTTGGGTTGCATGACTCTTAAACTTTGACTAGTTCAGTTTAAGGCGCCAAAATCCCCTCTCTTTATATATGTGTTGTTTGATGTCGCCATGGCTTTAAGGATAGTCAAATACATGAAGATGGTGCAACGACTCCACTCGGATTTCAGAAAATTTCATGTGAAAATTATACCTGAAGTTTGATTGTTTGAGTACAGATTTCCTGACGTCTGGTTGAACGATTACTTTATATCTTATCTTTGTTAAATTTCATATTGCGAATGACGTCTGCATTATGAATAACTGACAAAAATAAACAATAATTTGTGGAGATATAAGATGGGCATGCGCACAATGCGAGAAAACAATGTACGACCGAACGATAATGAAAACCGCCAAACAATCAGATCATAGTAACGTTCCTTTTCTACGGAATCACATGTTGTGCCATATTTTGACCTTTTTAACAATGTATGTGGCATATCGTTTGGTATCTCGTATGTACATATAGAACCATATGCTGGTCATTAGCCTGGAAAAACATAACGATCTTCTTGCTCAAATAATGACACAGATATTATCCATCGAACGCTTTTAACTCTTTTCCTAGCAGACACATCCGGGCGAATATTGAGACCAATTTCAGCGTGACTTCATCCTTATTTTTGTAGAATTTCTCTTAAACTACGAAATAAAATTTTGATCGTATCATACTACTCTTGGTTATTTATAAGATTCAGAACCAAAAGTAATTTTCAGTAACGATAAAAAATCACGAAAAAAAACCGCCAAATATTAACACAATAAGTGTTGTTGAAATTTGATTTACTACGAAAGAGAATGAATTACCATTCCGAGATTCATTCGTATAACTTTTGCTTACTCATTCAAGCTGTCAGATATATTTGTAATCTAAAATAATTCTGAATATTTCTGTAAACCTGCTGTCTTTTTAACCAAAATTTTGATGTGAATATAATATCTGGGTTTATATCTTGGAATTGAATCCAAAATTAAATGAGAACGCGCCGAAATTTACAGAAGTGTAAAAATTTGTGTTCAATGTAGTTTTCGCGGCAAAGTGCTACATCCTGGAAAAGGTTAAGAGGGCCGAGATCGACTGAAAGGTGAAATTGACAATTTCTAAACCTTGTTACTTACATGATTATTTGACATGGCTATCAATTTTATAGTGCGTACTCAATTCAAATAAAACATATTTTATTACGGGTAATTCATATTTTATCACATAAAAATTACTTCACCTTGGCGATTGAAATTAAACTATTTTCTAACAATGAACATGGTCTCGGTGGAAAGGACTTTTAATCAGTCCTTACACACAAAGAGTGATATAGTGGATACCATATTTTAATCATTAAAGTCGTGTTTGTGACCACACCAGATATATGGACCACAGAAGAGACACGATATGGTCGGTTATTGGCGTACAGTATACGTTTAGACAATCTTTGACGGTTGGGAGAATTCGAATCACGCACGATGCATCGTGTCGAACAAGAGAGGGGGAGAAGTGTATGTAACACCGCGACATTATCCTGCAGACGTGAACGACAATAGAGTACCCTTTGCAGACAGCAACCATCCGGGTAACAAGCATGGCATCCACGTAACACACCTCCAAATGTCTTTCAACCGCTATCTCCCACACTAGTCACTGCACTGTCTGTGCCACGAGTGAACATTTAGATACAATCTTGACTAATTAGCAGGGTTGTAATTTTGCGATAGAGACGTAATTCGGCAGTGATTGTTTACGTGTTATTGGAACACCTTTAATGGCAGACAGTGGGTATGCATGACAGAGGAACACAGACGCCATGCCTGTCACATTAACTTAGCGATACAACTTCGAGACATCTATACTTCCAAACAGACAAATCTGGTCATATCAGCAAATATTTCTGCGAAAACGTTTCACACAAAAGACAAATGATAATCTAATGAATGATAAACCGAGATAATATGTGTATTAATGTAGCTCTTTGATTATCTTTATGGTTAGTGATTGATTAAGATTGCGCACGTTGCGTTCAGAGCTGTCAATGCTTAGGTTTGTCTGCTGCCTCCCATATATACACTTCTACTCAGCATTGTCGCTGAAATACGCTTTAAGATTTAAAATCATCCGCTATATTACTTAGCTATGAAGAAATAATAAATAACGTCACACAAAATACATGTAATAAATAAAAAAATAAAAACCAATGAATTGAATTGTGTCATTCATGACAAGTTATATATGGGTGTTTCTTTTTGAAATTCAAGGCTTCAAATCGTTTGGTGTGATTATATATTGGCTGCTTTTTGGTGGGGTGGGGGGGGGGTAGTTTGAAGTGGGGAGGGGATTGTTTTGATATTAGCATTGTAATTTCATTAGTGTCAAAAGGTATGAAGTTACTTCAGCGATGGGTTACTAATTTATATCTCTGTAAATATGTGTCTTGTTTTGAATATTTGCACAGAGTCTAACCACCACTGGGTTCGAAAAGGCGAGTTTACAGAAACAACCATGATTAGGTATGTAAATTGTAAAGTCGGGATTTAGGTGCTCAACCCCCCTCTTCACTAAACTGAAAGTCAACAAACACTTTAATAGGTTTCAATACATAACGTTTCAAAAACGGTTGTAGGATTTCGATTCAACACTTTTTGACAACCGATACTACATCCATGCGCAAAAAGAAATGACGGTGTTGTTGTTGTTGTCTAACATTCGCGTATTTTTAGTAATCCATCATTTCAAAGAAACAGAACTTACCTCTGAAACCCCTTTGTCTTTGGTTAAACCACACAGCGGGACTTAAAATGAGTCGCCTTTTTTTAGACGGTTCGTTCAAGACATGGCGTTCTAAGGTCTTTAAATGGAACAATGCCGACGCTAGCGATATGAGAGTTCTAGGTCTACCGATCTCAGTCGCACCCGAGGCAAAACCGTAAACGGAGATCGTATTGTTCTACAGTACTTGTTTTAAAAGATGGCAGTCAAAATTATGAAAATGTTATATTCTCTTATACCAGTGGGCTCACCTGTTGGAAATAATTGGTCTCACGCTCAAAAAAATGGCGCAAAAATCCTACAACAAATTTATAAAAAACGAGAGGGTCGTCTGCTCTTGTCTCGGTCACATTTTTATTACAGGGACTAGCACTGATTTGATTACTATCAGTTTTAATAACATTCTAACAAAGAACTAATTAAATTTCCGGGTTCTTTTTAATTAAAAGAGTGTCCCTATTTGATATGGAGTTGACAGTGACTTATTGATTCTTCTAAGGTGAAACTACAGGTCAGAAAAATGAAAGTTAAGTGTTATGTTTGAAAACAAATCTGCCAGATTTACCAGAAGTCTATAACATATAATTCTAGATCTCCACGTTACGATATTTCCCTGTAGTAAGAGAATATTATCGTTTTGGACTCTGGGCGTTTAAAAGTTGTGAATTTGTGCCCCGGTTGGCTTTGTACACCCCTGGCGACTATGCTACCCGAAAGGTGTTGCTAACACATAACGATCGCCATGTTTTGTTATTGGGTAAACTTGTGAATTTTGTATGCTCATGCCTGGCGTACACGAGATGCAAAAAGCAACCTTACGGCGGAATCGTATAAATGTCAGTATAAAATGCCCTGGCGATAATGTTAAGTATTAGAATGAACTGAAATAGAGGCAAGGCGTTGGAAACTAGACTATATTTTTTTTTTAACTGGAGAAGCGTACATATCCAGCGTTGATTTGGGATTCTAACTACGTGGTTTCATCCGGTCGGTCGGTCAACTTCCGTGAGGACGTAGCAACAATATGTGGTTATCCCCGAACATCTCATCACCGACTGAGTCTGTACTGTTCTCCCTAACTCGGTGAGAGGGTTAATGAGGCGATGTATAAGGAGGAAGTTTTTCATCAAAAACGATGAGTCTATTAACGCCTTTATTCTCCGTCTCTAAAGGCTCATTACAGAGCTATTAATTTAATTGAATGAACGAATTCTTACCTGCCAAGTGTTGGAGTC
Source organism: Glandiceps talaboti (assembly GCF_964340395.1). Taxonomy (NCBI): domain Eukaryota; kingdom Metazoa; phylum Hemichordata; class Enteropneusta; family Spengelidae; genus Glandiceps; species Glandiceps talaboti. The sequence goes on along the minus strand of NC_135562.1, from coordinate 15,090,803 downwards.
CAACGTAAGAAACGACATCGTACCAATATTTACGTATACTCGACGAGTAAGCTGCTGGAATGTTCACTGTTTGTTTCACACCTTCGCTAGTTCACACTGTGACCCAGTTAACCGTGGTCAGAGTCAATCGCAGAAGGGCTTCTTCGTCGTCGTCGTCGCTTCGGTGTCTACGTCTTCCGTCCGTCCGTGCCAATTAGGAATTAATGTCGGTCAGGAATACTGGAAGTAGAACCACAACAATGAATATGCTGGGTTATCAGGCACATGGGAACGCATGAGAGAGATACCGGTACAAAAAAATAAAAATGGAATAAAAATGGTTAACGCAGAGAGGTGTAAGCACATCAAAGACCGGGCCTATAAAATGACTCTAATTCCATCTGACTCGGAGTTGCTACTCAGCGAACAGCTACGAAATGAAAAAAATAAAGACTTAAACAGCTGAATAGCACTTTTTTTCTCTCTCAAAAGTATCACCTCGGGTAGGATGCCTGGACGCTTTAGAGCGTTTGTGTTTTTTTGCCGCCTTACAGCGTTCTAGACGGTATAAAGGAATGACTGACTGGACACACGGAGTTCTGACTGCTTCGAGGCTCGGATAGCTTAATGTGCAACTGCTGATGAATTCGGGGTTGTATGTTAGCAGCGGCTTTAAATGAAGCCGCCTTCATTGAAATGAAGCAGAAAGCCGTGTGTACTTATAATACTGCGGGCAGGTCCATACTGTGACCGAACGATGGACGTTTCAACCAAAAAGTACCCCTAGAATACACCAAAACAATACCCCCATTACACGGACCAATACACCCATTCACGACCCCTCCAAACAACCCGATAGAAAAGAAAAAAAATCTTCACCACCGACTTGAAAATCTTTTGCAGCCACAGTGGAGAGCAGTGTTTTCCTCTATGCAGCGGCATCAACATATATCTTTAAACAAGTTGCCTTGAGGTAAAAATGGTCTTCAGAGGCCTAACTGCAGTTTCATTCCATTGCCATATCGAGACGTTGAGAAAAAACAGTCAAAAGGCAATTTCTATTCTTAAACCTCCATTGGAAGTATCTTTTTCGTGTTAACATATGGCTGTTGACAAGGAAAATGTTAATGCCCGTGTCATTTTCATTCAAATCGAAGGGGAGGTGCGCACGACCAACTTGTGATCACATCCTTTTAGCATTTTGGTGAGGATGTTGGCAGCCAGGCAGATCAGTACCTCGTTAAGGTTTGCAATCTACGTCAGATAATTAAGTTAGAGGGCATTATAAAAAAAGATATGGAACGGTGTCTGTTTTTTTGCAACGCCTCTTACGAGACCAGTGTGCCTACTAGATTGATAAACTCATTGAAACTAAATTGAAGGGATACCTCTAACTACTATCTACTTGTCTTGCGAAGTACTAAACTAAGCAACAACAACAAAACACTAACACAAATCAAGAAACCCCACGTTGGCGATTCTGTCTTACTCAGAGATGTCTGGTGTTTGTAACACGAAAGACCAAACATTGTGCTAGGCCCAAAGCGAGACCCCTAGTTGCTGACACCCAATGCTACACCAACACCGCTAATTATGCATATATTGTTAACAATTACTTTTACCCCTCGCACGAGTTCTCATTTACATCCTCCCGTTGCCATGGCAGCAGAAGGAAAGTTGTTACAACTTGGAAAACTGGTGGAAGCGACTTAAACAAATAGAACGATGGAATGAATAGCGGTGCGGCGAACATCACCAAAGCAAATAGTCTTAGACGGCCGGTACACACAGAAGTCAAACCGGTATTGCGTACAGTGACGCACTGGACCGTTATGATGCGGGCATTATTTTAGCCGAGGATTGCCGTCGGCCACCTCCATATCCCGACCTATCACCATACATTACTTACAAACAAAAGACCACGAGGAGAGACTCATTTCTCGAGGGGTTATGAGCCCGCCAAAGTAGAATTAATTATCCCCTGGCTTGAGTAACAGCGCGTCAACACTAATGGCTGTGTAATTCGTGTGTGTACCGACAGAGCAGTCTAGTAAATCGGTTTGGTGGCCACCCTTTCTAACCTTTTCTGGTGTTGATGAGACTGGGCGCACGGGTGCGTACGGAGCTATGCCCTGAGCACTCGACAGTAAACAAAACTCATTAGGCCCATAAATACGTGTTGAAATGTGTCATTTAATTTCCCCACGATGTACACTCGATAAGAATCATTCACGTCTGCAGTCCAAGTGTATTTACAAGCATTACTTTATATCTTGTCGAACTCCATATGCCAGGTTTTCACTGGCCAGGTGTAGTGGGTCAGCGAAGTTTTGCGCCCGCGAAGTTGAAGCGAACGATGAGTCAGTTTAAAGTCGACAGCATTCGCCACATTTCACTTTCACTCTTATTTTTTGTTGCCGACTCCGACTGAGACTCGAGATTCGGAAATTAGTCAGAAAATTGACAAGATGGAATATTTCAAAGAGCGTGAGCATGAAATTGAATCTCAGATGGCAAATTTTCCTCAGGCGTATTCGAGGGATATAAATACCGAAAAAAAGGATGCTCACCAGTGTTAAAAATTGACTTCAAATATATATATATTTATTGTGCGGTGTTGCCTATACTCAACTCTTTCTTGTCTATTTCATGTGATTTGCGAGTCCTAATAATGACCTGACTCAAAATGATATGACTTTTGGTGGAAATGTTTTCTTCTCAGGTGTAAGACCCATTACTGCGAGTACGAAGTCTTGGTCAAAGAGCCAACTTGAAACATTACTACCCCAGGCGTTTGTATTTTGACTTTAAAAAAATGAAAGAGCAGATAAAAGCGATCTTATATTAAAGCTTGAAATGAAATACTGGCATACCAAGAAAAAGCGAACTGTAATTACAGGAATATGAAGTAATAACGATGGTGGAGTTCGTTCTTTAGAAATGTGATTTTTATAAAATATCATGTTTATGACTATTATTAGGGCTCACGCGAATGTTCTTTCATTTCTTCACCACCAGATGTAAGAAATGATTACAAAAAAAAAGCCCGAATCGCAGACGATCGCAGCGGAGTTTTATTTCCAGACGTATTAGGTCGAATATCGAAATGTTATTGTTTGGAGGAATCAAATTGATAAAGATTTGAACGAAACTTAAAGAATTCCGTGAGCGTTACCTGATGCTGAGACAGGTTTGTAGCGTGTATGTCTGTCTTTAAAAATATTCGTTAGAAAAGATTTCCCGCCTAAATCAAAAAACGAAAAATCTCGTCACACGACAACTTTTTTGTCAAATTTCATTTAATTTTAGACTCGGATTCTAGAATCAATCTTTACCCTTGGATTGGTGTCAAAAAATGTTGAAAATGTACACATTTTCAGTAAAAAATATGCGATTTTTCGATTTTTTCCGTCATACCTGTCTGTGACCAAAGCAAACCGGTTAACATACTCGATCGTAGTTTGACGTCCAATCTGCAAGACTTTTCACAATTCACAGGCAAAGTTTTGATGTTTACAAACTTTGAAGACACAATCATACGAGCTATGACCTCTGTGCCTGGGTTTGTTAGTAGTAGCGAAATTGTATACCGTCGATGAATCACCGCCGCCCCTGGAGTTTGTTTGTTTTGCTGATCGACTGGGCGTGGTTATCTATAGTTGAAAGAAAGAACTGACGTACTCTTGTAACACAGTACCTCCGGTTTGAAGTGAAGCAATAAACGAGGCTGACTCAAGTGTTGATTTGTTTCACGAATGATAAACTTCAAATTTGGACGACATTACTTCTAAATGACTGAATTTCAATTTTCTTTTAACATTCATTGAATTCAATGTAAATAAACCTTGTAAAGTGACTGTCACCATTTTGTTTCCGAGTCGGTATTTGCAAACCAGACTAGAAACAGCATTTTCACTTTTTTTTTTCAAGGAAAGAACACATTTTTAAAAAGTTCATTCTTCAAGATTTTATCCAAACAATGTGCCATTGATTGTTTTTAAGAGTAACGAACTGCTCATGCGCAGCCTCGTTTTCGATCATTAAATAGTGTTGTACACCTACACGTTAGTTTTTGTTTAGTGATGCGTTTTGATACTTCGAGTGGGTCATTCAAGTAAAAAGATAAGTCTTTTAGTAGATTCAATCATCATGTGCACCAGCTCACAATAACTTGTTTGTAACAAGTCACCGTGAACTTCACAGTTCATTTTCGTTTACTTTGACACATGGTGTCATGGGATTGTATCTTTAAAAGGCAATGCTCTTTAGAATGTAACTGTAACTTTTACTAAATACTCAGACAAGAGACTCCTTGTTGTTGTTTTCCTACATTACGTCATCTTCACTCTTTGTCCTCAGGTTGTAAAAAGATAAACACGAGAACTGACTTTATTTATGATGTTTCGACTCTTGTATCGTTAAATGTACACGTGGAGTGAGCTCGAGGGGAAGAGTCTGATTGATGGATATATCGATTGATTGATTGATTGATTGATTAATTGATTGATTGATATATTGATCAATGGATATATATATATATATATATATATATATATATATATATATATATATATATTAATTGATTGATTGATTGATGGATTGATTGATGACTGAAATGATTGATGACTAATGCTTTGACTGATCGTGATTGATTGATTGATTGATTGATTGATTGATTGATTGATTGATTGATTAATGGAGGATAGACTAACTGACTGACTGACTGACTAAATAACTGACTGACTGACTGACTGACTGACTGACTGACTGACTGGTCAATTGATTGATCGATCGATCGATTTATTTGATTGTGTGATGATTGATTGATTGGTTGGTTGAGTGACTGATTGATTGATTGATTGATTGATTGTTTGATTGATTGATTGATTGATTGAATGAATGAATGGTGGCTAGACTGATTGGCTGACTTACTGATTGATTGATTGATTGATTGATTGATTGATTGATTGATAGATTGATTGATTGATTGATTGATTGATTGATTGATTGATTGATTGACTGACTGATTTATTGATTAGTAGTACTGTCGTATCGTAGAAGTGTGAAAATATTATACATGGAAGGTCGATGACGAATGAATGAATGAATGAATGAATGAATGAATGAATGAATGAATGAATGAATGAATGAATGGGTAAGTGAGTGAGTGAGTGCGTGTGTGTGTGCGTGCTAGCGGACGTGCGTGAGTGAGTGAGTGACTATGTGGGTAGGTGGGTGGGTGGGTGAGTGAGTGAGTGAGTGAGTGAGTGAGTGAGTGAGTGAGTAAGTGAGTGAGTGAGTGAGTGAATGAGTGAGTGAATGAAATGAATGAAATCATTGATCGTCAAGATATATAGATCAAGTTATCGATTCATTGATTTGTCTCTTGATCTTCCTTTACGTTTAGACTTTCAAAACTTTGAACTTGAACCGAAAAACTTTTATTTTCCTATACAGTTAACATAGTAATTCGGCGTCATATTAGATTCTAAAATGGCTTCAATTTCATACCATTTTCACCTCCTTTGTAAGACTCAGTACGGTGACCCCTGTTCCCCCCCTTAATTTTAACTGTTAGAGTGTTCTTGAACAAAGTGACAGCAACACTTTATAGAGTTTATTTGCGAGGCGCAGTGAATGTCAGTGGCCCAATTCAACAACTACAAATCAGGGTTTCCTCGGAGAAACGGACTGTTATTATTTAAGTTTTATTAGAGAGGTAAAAACAATCGGGACGAACGTTCTACTATGAGGAAATTTACGGCAAACCAAACTTGAAAAGGTATAATTTCTTGCATTAAAACTAAGACATATTCATTGGCATAATGGTGAAGAATACTTTTCCCGCCAATTTTACATATTTTATCATAAGTTTGTTTGTTCGTTGTTTTTATATGACGACATGTTCATGAATTAGCTCGAGAGATGACACTACTATTTACATGTACACAGAATCTCGAAGACACCCCTCCCCTTCGTACCAAATTTTATCGCAATTATTGCTTCCCTTGTTGAATATTCGGTGTTAATAATTTTGTTACAGTAAAATTCGGAAAAATAGTCCTGTATTATGTTTATGTAGCATGGTAGACCAATATGAAACACTATTTCCCAAAATGTTTAATCCAAATCATGAAAACAGGTGAAATCAGAACTCGAAATAGTAAGAGAGACAAGGCGAACAGAGTAGCTTGTTAATCACACAATCTCTCATTCACTTACTCTGTAATTACTACCTCCACTGTCGGTTGTCCGTTAATAAATAGGTGACATTTTGGAGAAAATATGGTAATTTTTTAACCTTTGAACCAAAATTTTGATATCAAATCATTAACAAAGACAACATGTTTGATTTTAGTCTAAAATGAAAGATGAAAATCACCAAAAAGTTATAAAAACAAGATTTTTATCTGAAATTTTGATATCACTTCACAAACAAAGGCACAATCTTTAATCTCGGTCTTAAATGAAGGTGAAAATCTCCAAAAAGTTATGAAAACCATAATTTGGCCAAAAATGTTTTATCGGAAAGCTGTAGGTCGCAAGTAGTTAATCACTGAAGCACTGATGTACCTTTTCAACGAACACTCGAACATATATGATGAATGCAGAGTTGTGAGGTTGAAACCATCGGCCTTTCCTGCTCCGTAATTCAGTTTGCCAATAAAAATGTTGTCAATCACCAAGTAGAGCTATTCTCAAAATGGCTAATCAACACATACAACTGTCACCACACCGCCAACTCATGAACAGCTAGCTCGACGCGACCGAAATTTTGATCCCATTTGAAGCAATGACTGTTCATCCAAAATATGGTATGACAAGGGAACAGAGGACAATTTATATCATGAAAATCGAATCTCGCCTATAATGGTATACGTTATGCCGGAAGCAAAACCAATATCGCGGTGGTTTTTCAACTTCTGAAGCTGGATGCGAAAAGCACTTAGTAATTACGGGAGCAAAGAAGGTGAACACCCTTTATTTTTGGCGCTCTTTCTACTGAGATAATTGGCAGTCAAGCGCGCCAGAATGTGACAATGTTCATATTAGAAAATTAAAGATTCGTCATGGTACTTATTAAATGGAGGCTGAAAGAAAATTAATAATCTTTGCTTCGTTGCTGCGTATCAATGGGTGTCACACTTCATCATATATTCTACGGTGGAATGCATGCTGGGAAATGTGAATCTTTTGCAAAAGTGATCGTCTGCGTCGAAAATTCCCGCCCTTGTCGACAACTATAAATCTTCCAAATTTTCTTTCGAATAGTGAAAAAAACTTGACTAAATTAACTTTTGTAAACAACAGTAAATAGCTTCAAGAGGAGATTATAAGCTTCAGTACTTTTGAAAGAGGCGATTTTTTTTATCAGGGTTCCGGTTGAACTTGTTCTAAAATCGGTTTATTGAAAGTGGGCAAGGCCAATCAGTTAGCCCAAACCATGAACGAATTCCCTATTGAAATAACTGTGGTTTAGATGGGTACGTTGTATCGGTGCCCCCTCATTTCTGATCTTTTAATTTGCCTGAAATACACAACCTGTCGTGCATTTGTACGCCAGTGTTAAATATAATCTGTAAACAATGAAGACTAATAAAGCCATTTTTGTGCATTTGAAACCGTCATGGTTACTCACTTACCAAATTGGAGATATCCTTGTATACAATATCGTGTTATTTGTTAACTAAATTATTTAACGCTCGTCTACTGATCATTTTTGATGATAGCAACAGAGCAAAGCCACCGGTATACTCAACTGCAATTGGTGAATAAGTCGGTAGCTCACGCTTTGATCTTGCCGACCAACAACTTTGACGATTTAATGTTTGCTGTTGCTCTACTCTGTCAAAACATGTCTGCAAAAATTGTCAAAAATATGACGAATATATTAAAGACGGGAACATGCAAAATATATGCAAACTTTTAACTTGTAAATGTAACAAAGCAAATAGCAAACTTTTTCCAAGGGTGCCAATGCAAAAATTAAGCTTGATATATCGAAAATATTATAGGCAGACGATGATTTTGGCACATCACTTTGGCCGGAATCTGAAATGTCAAGTCCCGTCCATACCAAAAATTGTGGAAATTACAACATAACGAAAAAAAAAGTGCATGCATATAACTTTTAACTGAGAAATTTATTAAAACTTGACTAATGTTGACGTTCATTTCCTAGGATTCGAATCCAAATTAAAATCAATACATATCTTTAAAAAAATACAGGCAGACGATAATTTGTACACTTGGTTTTGGCGGGAAAGTGAAAAAAAGGGACTCAAGTCATACTCGTGATGTAAATTTAATATGCTTGTATAGAGCTACGCTGAAAATAGTATCTTCAGAATTATTGTTTCTCCCTGCTGAAAATAGCACCTTACGTTTTAAATTGGCAGAATTTGAGAATTTGCACCATGGCTACCTCATACGATTATCGTCAAAATGATAGCAGTCTAATCGTGAATTAAGCTCACAGTTTCAGTTAGACTAACCAGTAACCGCAAAACAATGAAAGGCCAATATTTGTCATTCATGGTGATACTAGCTTTGGTTGGTAGATCACACACATGACTTTGTAACAATCTACAATTACAATTAATCGCACACCGTCGGCTGGCTCACGAAAAATCTTACTAACAGAGATAGTTGGTAGAAGTAGCAATGATAGTAAGATTTTTGTTGAGCCAGACGATAAAATGTAGCACTCAGAGAATTTGCAAAAATAAATTCAAATGTCTAAAATTTTTGTAGCAAAATGTAGCAGTGTTAGTAAGATTTTTGTTGAGCCAGACGATAAAATGTAGCATTTTTGAGAATTTGCAAAAATGTCTAAGGTTTTTGTAGCAAAATGTAGCAGTGTTTGTAAGATTTTTGTTGAGCCAGACGATAAAATGTAGCATTTTTGAGAATTTACAAAAATGTCTAAGGTTTTTGTAGCAAAATGTACCAGTTAGCAAGATTTTTGTCAGGTCAGAAGTTTTCTTTCAAGATAGTAATTGTAGTAGAAAATGAGTCGACATTTGAAATTGGCAATTTTTTTTACAGATTGCGAAGAGAAGATACTGAAACTTTGAGTATAAGCTTGTAATTCGACTTTAAAACAAAGTTGGATGGTTTTGACAACGGAAATGTGAATTTTAGAGGATTCAGCTTCTTCAAGTCATCTGAAATCAAACGGAACGATTGTTTTGGTTGCTGTGGAGAGATGAAGTAATAATTCACAAGTCATGTACAACGATTGCCAACAAAACTATCAATGACTTAGAAGTGCGGAACAACGGACACAGGTGGGAGAGTATCAAATGATACCCGATCTAAACACAGTTTTAGTCGATTGATAAAAACAATATTATTTCTGATCTCAAAGTGGAAACTGAGTTATGGCAATTTGTAACAAAATCAACGCATCGTGATCTCCAGACAGCTGCTTCACCCCCACAGAACAAACCATTGCCCGTAGTAGTGTGTCTAATCTACACGGAAAAGTAAACCCCCGTGTTTACTGTACAACACGCCCTCGATGAAACCATAACACAGGAACCTACAACACTAACTTGAAATTTTCAAATCATATTTAATTTTATAAAACAATACTCGGTTTTCTACGCTGAGTGCGTCATATCCCGATATAACTGTCGGCTTTCGTTTTTTTATTCCCAGTTTCGATAAAGAATTCCCAGCGTCGGGTTTTCGAAGAGAATGGTTTTGATTAATTATTGATTTTAAGCAACATACATAAAATATTCAATATCGGGGATCTGATCAAGGGAGTAATATCAGATAGGCAATTGCAATATTTCTAGCTATGCTTTCTCGATCTTTTCAGTTCAATCGGGCAATTGTCAACCACAACTTGTGGACATACATCGTACAGAGCGGGATATACAACCAATATGGCGCCCAACTCGGAATGTCTGGAAGATAGGCGCTTCCTTTTTTTCTTCTGAAACATGAATAAAGAGCCAGGCGTTATAGGACATGTGTTCCTACTCCTACGTGGGTATTAAGAAAATATTCAAAATGTATTTTATTACGTATTTACTTTCCTTATTCCTCCTATTATGGGATACCGATGTGACGTCATTTTGTACAATTTGAAAGAAGACTTATAAGCTGTATGTGATGATACAATTATAAATATTGTAGAACTGACAAGGCTCATGATGTGTATTATTTCTCCTCCTTAAACAATGGCAGTCTATTCCGATCGACCAAACACACACATCATATGATTATGTATGTATGTATGTATGTATGTATGTATGTATGTATGTATGTATGTATGTATGTATGTATGTATGTATGTATGTATGTATGTATGTATGTTTGAGTCTCTCTCTCTGAATATATATTTGTGAATACCTTGTCATTATAGCCTGTGATTTTCCTTTTAAGCAAACTTTCTAAGCAATACAAATAATATTTCTTTGTGATAAAACTCAACAAGCTTTAACCTGGCCTTGCCCTCGAATAATATAAGTTTACAGTCTCTTTCATTTGTTGTAAGTTCAATACGGGTCAAGGGTCAAGGGTCAAAGGTCAACAATGTGTATCATATATTTGGATCGCTATTCATCAATCAACACGCACTCCTCCTTGCGTCATTTGCGTAACTCTGTCAGCTTGAGGCGGTAACACCAAACTAGACATTTTCCTCGATTAAGATAACTTTAAAATACATGACCCAAGCCAAGAGAAGCTATAATTGTAACCATATATTATGCTAAAATGTCCCTTTTTACTTTTGGTGTCTCAGTTGCTTCGATCATTTTTTTGGCGTCGTGAGGTGCAATTTCGTAAATATTGATAATGCAAAATGATATTGCTTTGTCATGTAACATGACACTTTAATACACACCCTCAGACAACTAATGCAAAAGAAACAATTACATAGGTGTCGTGCACAGTGGGGATGTAGAAGTAGTCAAGTTGAAATGTTGATTATCAGTTAGAAAATAAACAATTGAAGCCAGTAAAATCACCAAGTCCATGTGTAATGTTTTCATTAGAAGCTTGTTTCTACTGCACTGTGAAAGAATAGCAATGGTTATCAGTGTTCAATGTGATTGGGCAAAGGATCCTGCTGTGTTTGTTGTGTCTCTGTTATTGTTAGTCTAAAACCTGATGTTCCACATTCAGTGAAACACCAAGCCAACCTCATTTTAGCTGTAATTCGAAAACATAACGTTACTCTATATCGCAGAGCGATTGAACAATAAAATTACAAAGTTCATATATTTATGGCGGCAAACTGCATGAACAGTGACCAGGTGAATATGGAAATATTTTCAGATTCATATTAGAATTCTGTGTACTGTCGTAGCACGTACAAAGCATTGCAAACCCAACGACACTAGAGGCCGGATAGAATTTTATAGCCAACAAATTATTTTAGGGGACTCTTTTTCTTTTTTTAAAAACCATATATTAATTATTGTAAAGAAAATATACGTGTAAGAATAAAGGTGTGCTCCCATCTTTTACTTTAGTGATAGCCAACATTATAGCGGGAAAACAAACCGAGCACTTCATCTCAATTTTTTGACAAATAGCACAATTTTGAACTGTAGCTGTCAGTTATATTTTTTATCTCTAACATTTTCGTATACTGGGAACTTTTTCTGTTCTTATTTTTAGTATAATTGGTTTTAAACTCGCAGTAAAAGAAAAAGAAATTAATCCTGAGAAAGTGTGTTTTCTTATTGACAAAGAATGGGGACCGTCTTTGTACATGTCACGGCAATCAAAGCTACTGAAAGAGGTGGCGAACGGATCGGTCACAATATTGAAACTTTTCTGTGGTGGTTACTCTTGTTACGTTTGGTGAGTTACAATGGAACCCAAATGAGTTAGAACAAATCGTTGACAGCTCGACAAAATCTAAATAAAATTGTACATTTTAATCCATTGACATGTTTGAAAATAGTATACATTGTAACCATGTATGCAATCTTGCGACAATCTACTAAGACAATGAAAACTGACGCAAGGAATGTGTTGAAAATAAGCAGTGTTAGTAACAAGTTGGTCAACCTGACAATAACATGTAGCACTTTTAGTAAGATTCTTTGCTGAACCAGACGACGTTTTGTTTCAAACTTACTGACTTCAATTGTATGTCTAGAAACTGGCAGAATTCTCTCAAGGAATTCTTGTAGGACACAGTGTTTTGGTAGTTCTCTCTCTGTATTCATGGGCATAGTTTTTGGTACCAATACAATCGACAAACACTGCCACCCACCCACCCATTCATCCACCCACCCATATCTCTCTCTCTATCTCTCTATCTATCTCTCTATCTCTCTATATATCTATCTATCTATCTATCTATCTATCTATCTATCTATCTATCTATCTATCTATCTATCTATCTATCTATCTATCTATCTAATATCTATCTATCTATCTATCTATCTATCTATCTATCTATCTAGTATCTATCTATCTATCTATCTATCTATCTATCTATCTATCTATCTATCTATCTATCTATCTATCTATCTATCTATCTATCTATCTATCTATCTATCTATCTATCTATCTATCTATCTATCTATCTATCTATCTATCTATACATTTCTATCACAATGTATCGACTGAGAAAAAGTCATCTCAACTGAGATCCTATGAGACATGTTGAAAACTAAACTTTGCGATAACTATTTTTAATCAGCGTTTATTCAATATCACAAATTTAAATTTAAATTCAATATTAAAAGTGTTACTTAACTTTATGAAAGCGTTATTAGCCTGAAAGTTAAAGGTGAGAATATTCCTAGTTTTAAATTAGTCAAGACACATTTATACCCAAGTTAGGGAGTCGGAAAGTTAGGACAAGGGTTAGCCTCCCTAGCATACTACGGATTTATATCGTCTTCAATGAGTGGACACTTCTCTGCAATATGTTCCAAGTTTTAGCATTTGACAGTCGGACTGGGTGGCGTCGATACTAGACTGTATCATAAAGTACATCCAACAATGTACCGAATCAAAAGCAAAAGTTGCACAAAAAAATAGGAATTGTAAAGTGTTCCAGTAAAAATGATTTTTTGTTCCATTACGGTCATGTTTTTTGAAAATTTGAAGAAAAAAACATACAGTTAGGGGCAAGCAAAAGTTCAATATAGGATTTAAAAAAACTAAATTATTTTAGTTAGACCTCAGACCCCCCACCCCCTTCTAACTAAATTGGCTAAAATTGAAAATGTTTCGGACAGCACTATCAATTTAAAATCAGTATATAGTAGTAAGTAGTTCCATGAATATAAAGCCGGTATGTATTTTTTTTTTTAAATCGTTCTTTTGATGACACCTCACTTTACTATTTTAGTGCTATACATTTACTGTAGCGAATATTCTTCCATTTCTAATCCCAATTTGACAACATGTTTAGAAATATTTGTATTTAGGGGTATAAAACAGATCCAATAAAAGTAAAATCGATTTTGTAGGATGAGAACTAAAATGGCTCAAACCCCATCCCACCCATAGACCTTACTCGAAACCCCCACCCCCAAAGTAAAAGAATTTAGTTTTTTTTATTCTACATTGCAGGACTATTGATCTCGCCCCTTACAACTGGTAACTTTAGATTTTACTTCGTGTGCTGAGGAATGGTGACAGACATCAAGTGAATATAATCAATTACTTTAGTTTTTTTGGTGTTTTTTTTCAATCTTTTAATTTCCTCCGCGTCTTTCCACAATCATAGAAGAACTCTAACCATCCATTCTCATATTTCTTGAGTTTACGGAAGTTTTTTTTACCCCAAAACGATTTTGATGAAACTTTATATCTGTAAAGTAACAATTTGAAATTCCGAATACGTCGGAGTCAATTTTTAAACTCAGTAACCATGCTAAAAGAATGTTTCGACATCCGATAACTTTAGCTTTTATTCGGGTAATGCAATTTCGATTTTTTTTTTGTAAATTGGTTCTTGGCCAAATTAGAGTATGTAGTTACCTAGTGTTCCATCTACCTAAATTGAACGGTTAGTCCTAAAGAGCGCCGAAAGCAAGACTCGGCCAACATACCTGTTTGTTTTATTAGTTCTAAGTCGTGTTTGCCAAGACCACTTGTTTACTGCCTGTTCAAATAAATGAATATCGTACGAGTTGGTATTCCTCGTTTCAAAACCCGTCGTGTTTTTTCGGACAATAGTGTTGTTTTCTTAACCGAGAAACGAGGAATTCGATGATTATTTTTCAGAAAACCAACTCTCAGTATTCGAGTTGTCTATAAAGATCAAGCTCTGAGAGTTGTCTTTTGTGAAAGTGCTAATCTTCCATTTTGCCTTCCTTAAAATTGCTAAAGACGACAATTTTTACGCCGAAAGTGACCAAATAGACACATCAATAGTTACATAGTTGTTAGACACTATTGTACTGTTATTCTCTTTGAAAACAGAGACTTAAGACGTCCGGACGCCTATATGCTTAAATTATGAATTTGCATAACGAAAGGTCTTTATGTTGGAAGCAATGAGGTTTAACCAAAGATAAACAGAGTCTGAAACAGCTCATTAAAAAGTGTTCGACCTAATGGTGCAGAAAACAAGAGAAACCGATTGTCTTCTTGTGACGAAGATACTTATGAAAGCCATGCGATAAAAGACTACATCAAACCAATCCCATCAAAATAACCATCTATTGTCACTAGAAAGCCTCGTCGTGCAAGGTGGCCACTCTTGTTAATGTCACACTTTAAACAAAGGTGAAAGGTGGAGAAAATTTAAAGTTACCTCCCACTTTACAAGGCTTGTAATTGAGTTTGTACAATGGAATTGTAGTGTTTTTGATAGGGTTTATTTGTGTTGGCTATAACCAGGAGGAAATAACGAAATTGTATCGCAATATTGTGGTGTCTTCTTGTAAACAAGTCAATCATAGTAAGAGAGATACAGGAGAGAGAGGCAGGAGAGTGGGAGGGAGGGAGGGACACAGATAGAGACAGACAGATATACATACATACATACATACATACATACATACATACATACATACATACATACATATTACATACATACATACATACATACATACATACATGTACATACATACATACATACATACATACATACATACATACATACATACATATTACATACATACATTAATACATACATACATACATACATACGTACATACATACATACATACATACATACATACATACATACATACATACATACATACATACATACATACATACATACATACATACATACAGATAGTGATTGATTGAGTGAGTAAGTGAGTGAGTGAGTGAGTATACATATAATGATTGAGTGAGTGAGTGAGTGAGTGAGCGAGAGAGAGAGTGAGAGAGAGGGGAGGGAGGGAGAGAGAGAGAGAGAGAGAGAGAGAGAGAGAGAGAGAGAAAGAGAGAGAGAGAGAGAGAGAGAGAGAACTTTTGGATAAGCAAAGAGATAAAACTTCTGATAAAGGAATAGAAATGTGTGTTGTCATCTTTTACCCATATAATTCCATCCAAAATAAAGCTTAATATTGTAAACACGTTTGAGAAATAATTTAGCACGTTTTAAATATATTAGTATTTCGCCTTTATTACACCCCAGTTCAGATAGCATATTAATATCCTTATTTTACAAAGTAAGTCACGTGTTATTTAGTAATTTAGTGGAGAACTACACACGACCAATGATATCTTAATATAATAAAAAGATGGCAGGTTTCAGACCTTACCGCTGCTTTGTTAATTATAATGACTTGTACTCACACCCTGAACAGTATTGAATCTTCTATGGATAAACATATTTATGTAAACTGTACACATAATACAGTACAATAAATCTAATCAAATTGTTTTTTTAGGTCCAAAAATCCAAAAATCACCGCCCAACTTGATCACGATTTCAACCTGTTACTGTACTACTACTACTTTTGGATAAAATTAGTTCTACTTTAACCTGTGCAATGTCTAAACTATTCATATTTTAAACAATTTTCAGTGGATATATTGTTGATTGTCAAATCGAGAATGTAATACTCCAGTTACAGCCATTGTATCTTATTCAGAGTCCAATCATGTTCATTTGCAAGACTTGAGGCAAATGGGTTTTCCCACCTTACCTTTGTCATTAACATTTTTGTATGTATGACGAATGATTTAAAAAACAAACAAACAGTAGATCTGGGGTCAGAAATGATATCTCCACTGGTCACATTTGTGGGAGTAACAGGTGGGACACCGAGATTATAAAAAAAATGTAATGGCAGGGTGAAAGGTCACATATGTCAGGTACGGTGAGGGTTAAAGGTCAGCTGGTACTGAGGGGTTAAAGGTCACATTATCTCATACTTAGAGGGCTAAACGTTACACAGTCTGGTACTAAGAAGGGGAAAGGTCCCTTGTGTCAAGTACTGGGAGGTTAAAGGTCGCATTATCTCAGAGATTGAGAGGGTTAAAGGTCTTAATGTCTCAGATACTCAGTGGGTTAATGATTGTATATTTCTGGTACTAAGAGAGTGAAAAATTCAAATATGACAGGTACTGATATGGTTACGGTCAGATATTTGCCGTAATAAGTGAGTGAAAGGTTAAATATATCTGGTACTTAGAAGGTTAAAGGTCACATTTATCACGTATTAAGAGGTTAAATGTCACATCCTAGTATGTCAGTAACTCAAAGTGTAAAAGGTTACATTTTCCAAGTACTGTGAGGGTTAAAGGTCATATGTCAGGTAATGTGAGGGTTAAAGGTCACATGTCAGGTACTGTGAGGGTTAAAGGTCACATGTCAGGTACTGTGAGGGTTAAAGGTCACATGTCAGGTACTGAGAAGGTTAAAGGTCATATGTGTCAGGTACTGAGAAGGTTAAAGGTCATATGTGTCAGGTACAGTACTGAGATGACTAAATATATGAGGGTTCAAATTACAAGCACAAACGCTACAAAAATTCGAAAACTTAGGGATCAAAAAGTATCAAGAAGCTAAGGGTCAAATATCTACATTCTGTCAGAAAGAGCGTAGCAACCTGGAAACTATCTTCTCGAAATTTCT